>NC_091928.1:15987164-16587164 GCF_041260155.1 Ptychodera flava
TCCAATTTCTTGTTCCTATGAAGTATACAAAATGTGTCGAACAGACCTTTATGGCCTTAAATTGTTCAAATACAGCGATTCGTATTTAAAAAAAAGGATTGTGTGCAATGATATGGACCCGGATATTTGTTTTAAATAAGCATGCCGTTGTAACCATTAAAATGTTATAAATAACTAAATTTTTAATGATGCAAATTGAACTGTCTGCGGTTTGAAAAAGGTTCCAGGCAAATTTATTACATGGAAGTGTATTGTTTACCACTCAAATAAGCCAATTGTGTCGTAAGGGCGCAGATTAAGGATTTGTCGGAGAACTACATGTCTCCATGGAGCTCATACGCATGAAGTATCCAAAAATCAACTATTAAAAAACATAACAAAGTTGACTTAAAGACATACTAGTAATAGTTTTTAATACCTTGCTGTCCTACAAGTTGTGCATATTCGATCCGATAGTGGCCGCTTTGATTAAGCGGAGTTTTTTCAATCAGGAAAAGTTTTTAGCATATTTGGAAAAGGGACCTTAGGTTGATAAAATGATTGTGTCGTACATTCCCAATGAAAGGAGTACCAATTAGGATTTTACGTAATTCAATCAAGTTTTCAGAGTTTTTTGCCCTGATTGTATGTACTTCTGACGACTGTTCCATCAAAGTTGTAAATAAATAGCTGAGAGATGTTAATATTTGTCAACAAATAGACATAGAAATCGGTTGAAAATCATATATAAATACTGGTAAATCACTCACAATCGAGTAATGGTCATACTTCAGCAACATCGAAATCGAGGTTTTGGTCATATATGTAAGCAATACTGCACCTCCTCGCAGCCCATATTGAACGAAAGCCAACTTTGTACGACATAATGTACAAGGCGAAGCGGGGTATATTAGTTTATTTGAGTCCATTATAGACCGGGAGGGGGTACATTGTTGCTAATATTTTATAGTCTCGTGAATACCAGGGAATTTGTAGTTGTAGAAAACATCATATTGGATAATCAGGTACATTATCCAGGGATGGCGTCACAAATTCACTGGTATTGACAAAGCTTCAAGCTATACCATATATTGTGAATAACTGAAAGGTACATTTTTATATTTTACCATGGACACGTTGTGACGGTCACACTTATACCTTATTGTGTTGTGACAAGTCCCTCCATTTTTCGAACTTTGCTGAAATCATGTCACCGTCTACATAACTGCACAGCGGACTCCCGTTTTGCTAAGGAGAGCCCCCTGTTCTTTCAGATACGTTGCAGTGGAATAGTGATTATTTTTCAACGCCAAGTTTAGAGGCTTCTCTCCATTTTTGTCGGTAGCATTGACGTTAGCTCCTCTTTCGACCAGCAGTCCAGCGATCATCAAGTGTCCCTTTTCAGCAGCGTGGTGCAATGGCGTCTTCTGCAGAAAGTCTGACAAGTTGATGTTCGCGCCGTTCTGGAGCAGACGTTTAACGATGAAGAGATTTCCTCCCTTGGCCGCGTAGACGAGCGAGGTACCCTTGTAGAAATCGCTGACGTTGGTCTCCGCTCCTCGCTCTAGGAGTATCTCGACGACTTGTTGGTGGAGCTCCAGAGTGGCCAAGTGGAGAGGTGTCTGTTGTAGATCTGTTGTTGCATTGATTCGCGCGCCGCTTCTCAAGAGAACGCCTACGACTTCAAGATGTCCCCTCTGAGCAGCATAGTGCAGAGGAGTTAGCCTATCCTTATCCCGGGCATCGATCGTGGCACCTGCTGAGATGAGAACATCAACAACTTTACTTCGCCCGTTCTTTGCTGCGTCATGAAGAGGTGTGAGGCAGTTTCCATCTTCTGCATTAAGGTTGGCGCCCTTCTGACCAAGTAGTCGGTCACCGACAGTTGGCCATCAGTGGAAGCGATGTGCAAGGGAGTCGTCCTGTATTTGTCTTCGGCGTTAATGTCGGCAGAATTTTCAACCAGGCATCTCACAACGTCGATGTTGTCCTTCATGCTGGCCAGATGGAGCGGGGTCAGTCCGTCAGCGTCGGCCATGTTCACATCTGCTCCATGGCCGATTAGAACCGTGACTACATCATGGTGACCAGCATTGGCTGCTCGGTGAAGCGTGGTCAGCGTGTTGGAGTCTTTTACTCCGACATTGGCCCCAAGCTCCAAAAGAACTTTGACACACTCCAGGTGCCCTCGGCTTCCGGCAACATGCAAAGGAGTCTCCCGGTCTTTCACGCCTTCAACTTGAGCGCCGTTGGCGACTAACAGACGAATAACCCTGTCCTGACCATTTTGCGCAGCGTAGTACAACGCTGTCCAATCGTGGAGATCCACTGCGTCGATTTGAGCACCGTACTTGAGGACGTAGACGACGATATCTATATTCTCTTGACATGCTGCCAGGTGGAGAGGCGTCTGCAATGACATGGTGAGCGCATTTGCGCCTGCGCCCCTTTTCAGAAGGTACTTTACAACGCCGAGATGGCTCCCCTTGGCGGCCAAATGGAGACATGTGTTGTTCTTATTAGTTACCATGTCTAAGAAGATACCCTTGTGCACGAAATATTTCACCACTTCAAGTTTTCCTTTAGTGGCAGCCATGTGGAAGGGCGTCCTTCCGATTATATCCTTTGCATCTATGCGAGCACCGGATTCCACGAGAATCTTGACAATATTGGAGTACCCATTCTCCGCGGCCAAATGAAGGGCTGTCAGTTTTTGATTTCGCGCCTTTTGACTTCTTCTGAAATTGTTTTCGAAACCTTGATCGGCGTGCTCGCTTTGCGCATGGTTTTCCTCCATCGAGTGTGGCCTTTCTGGAATTGCAGCATTCACACTGCTTCCATGTTGGGTCAGAATTTGCACGATGGCTTCGTCGTTGTGGGCCACTGCCAAGACTAGGGGCAGGAAACCGAACCGGTCTCTCAAATTTGTATCCGCGCCACATCTGCAAAGGTAGCTCACTATTCCCTCGTGTCCACGATCGACGGAAATGTGCAGCGGCGTCTGCTGGGTCTGCCTTTCACGAATATTGACGTCAGCGGAATGGCGCAACAACGCTCTCACTGTACCAGCATCATTGTTCATGCAGGCCATGTGCAGAGGAGCGTATCCATCCCCGTTCAAGACATCAGGGAGGGCACCGTTTGCAAAAGGAGGTCAACCAAGTTTGTGTATGAATTGGCAATCGCCAAGTGCAGGAGGCTAGTTCCATACCTGTCAAGGACGTTCGGGTCCGCTCCATTGTGCAGCAGCAACTGGGCGATGTCAATGTGGTTGTAACTGACCGCTCGGTGGAGTGGGGTCTCATGGTTTTGATTCAACGAGTCAATGTCACACGACTCAATCCCCGTCGTAATGAGGTAATCAGCGACGTCATAGTGTCCCCACGAAGCCGCTCGGTGAAGAAAGGTATCACCTCGGCTGTTCCGAATGTTGATGTCAGCGCCCCAGTCTACCAAAGTCTTCACAACGTCCAGGTGTCCTGCGCTCGTCGCCATGTAGAGAGGTGTAATGCTATAACTTACAAAACTGTTGACCTCAGTGTCCTGCTCACAAAGCCGAACGACTTTATTGAAATCCCCAGCTCGGGCAGCCCGATGCAAGTCAGTAAGTTGATTTTCCAGAGCCGAATATTCTTCCAGTTTCCTGACCAACGCCCAGTTCTTCTCGTATCTGGCGATCCGGATGGCTGTTTTGCCATGGAAAAGTTCATCTGATGGATCATCTACCGACTTGTCGATGAGCTGAGTGAAGTTAGTGAAGTAAAACAGCGCTGTTACCAGTTCGGGAATATTGTACAGGCAGGCTAGGTGCAGGAGCGTGTACCCTTCGTCTGTGGCCTGTAAATCTGCAGTCCGCAGCAAAGTGCGCAATCCGATCACATCTCCCTGTTTCACGGCTCGAAAAAGTTCTTGGTTGTCGAGCGGCTCTCCCCTCCCCTTGGACCCGCCAGCAGCGACTGCAGAACGATATAAAAACAGGAAATTACTGCAACGTTAGCCGTGTAGTGGATCTGACAAACACTCCAATTGCTCATACGAAAACATATATTAATTTTATATGCAAATGCATCGTCTGGTTATAGGTGGTTTAGTATTCTAAATATAACACATATAACAGCACTTTCCCCAACCAACGTATTCAGTAAAATAACTATGAATAGACACCAAACATTCCATATTTATGTCTTTCAAGTATAGTCACGGGTATTGAACTTTGCCCTGGCTTACCTCACAAACAATACCTGCGTTTTACCTTGGGCATCCAGGCGCCTGTTTCGTCGTTCAGGTAATTTGATGTTGGAATATACTTTGTTTGGCCGAGGGCTAAACGTCATGTCAGTGACTGCAATGTCGTTTACATCTTGCATACCTCTTTTTCGCATACTGATATGCGCATGCAAATGTTTTTCCGCCGTCGGTAGACGAAATTTGTGTTGGACTTATATTTTCATATTTTTTAATCTCCCGCGTTGAAATGACCAAATGCGGGTTAATTTTTGAGCCAAACCGCGTGGTTTTGATTGGCGAAACGGCTATACTGTTTTCAATATTCCTTTAAGTCAAAACATCCTTCCGCTCGTCGGCATTAACGCTATACCAGCTTATTACTTCAGTACCTGCAAAATGTTTAAATTTAATCTCAAAATGGCCGACAAACACCTCAGCCTGGCAACACTGCCATGGTAACCACATGATGGCCATTACCTTAACATATGACCCGCAAGATTACCTGAAATTTTCTCCTCGGTTCCTTCACTTCCTGTGACGGAATCGTCACGTTCGGTCGACGGAGTCGTCGTGTTGCCGCTATCGCCGTTGCCGTTTGAGCTTGGCACGATTAGGTCACACAATTCCTCTTCTCTTTGTGTTGCTGGCTCTTCGTCACTAACATCAACTTTGTCTCCATTAGAAGTAGATTCCTCAGCAGACTCGCCATTGCTCACACTATCTTCCTCACTAACTTGTTCACCGAAAGTATTCACTGGGACACAGAATTCCTGTTTCGCGCGTCGCCGATATCAACGCAGTCGTACTATCTTTTTCTCCTGATGACATGTCATTAACTTCTGCGTCGTTTTGTACGATATCCATCTCTCCGACGGTAGCATTCCATTTGGCCAATGCAAGTTTTAACACTGTACAATCCTATCGTTTGCTCCTATAGGACAAAAACGAGACCAAAATATATTCAAAATAAATTCAATTGTTCGCTACTACAGTCTTAGCTGATGTAGGGTATATAAACTGTGAAGTCAATTGCGTATATATATATGACGTCAGCGAATGTAAATGTAATTCGGAGAATAAATAATATTTGTCCGGTCAGTAAAGTAATGTCAAAGTCACCCGGTTTTCAGTTTCAGAAATTATTTTTTTCTCTGTATGATACACAACCAACATAATGGACAGACACTAAAGAAAATTTCCCGCGCGCGCTTTTTGACATTGACCACCCCTTTCTAGAGACTGTCTACGCATTGACGCATTATATTTTGCATGACGTTTGAATTTTACAATGTCATTTTAAATTTTTGTATTTGAAAAAAGATTTTTTATTGTTCTGTTAGGATGACATCGAATAAAGCGATATTTGACCATATCTTACGATTTCTGTACCAGAATTTTCAGGAGAGCGTTTGCTACGTAAATACGAAAGTAAAAAAGAAAGAAAAAAACCCATAAGTCACGCGTTCGTTACTTGGCATTTGATTTTGCTTGAACGAGGATGTCTTTTATGTTTTTTTCCCTTTTATATGTATGATACGTTTTTCTGGAAATGTTGTGGCCAGTGTTTGACCGCCCTGAACCACTGAAAAAATGCATATTTAAAAATAAACATATTTTGGGGGGGAAAAAGCCCTACCCACCTACCTATGTATACCCTATTTTTGAAAACTATGTTATCGGAACAGCACAATTTATTTTTTTTTGGCCTTACCGTTTTACTGCTCACAAGCAACGGCGACTAAGGTTGACGGAACAGCGAAAACAAACAACTTTAATGAGTGCATTAAAACACATTATTTCAAATACCCGTGTTTATCATATACCTTCTCTATAATTAGCCCTTCCGTTGTGTCGTTTTTGCAGGTTAATGCATTAAATAATTGACTATAGGCCTATTACTCAATTGTGCGAGGACAAGTTGGGGATTTTAGTAGTATGTGCCTCGAAAGCGAAAGACTAAAACTTTTGCTCAAAATTTCCTCAATGAAACTTTCAACCATTCTCTTTCAAAGTCAAGGATAAAAATCGGTGGTCACCTTGCAAATTTTGGTACGAGAGAAACAAATAACCCAAGATTTACCGATATAAAATTCAAAATGGCCGTCATCCCTGTGGTAACTCTATGGAGAAAAATAAAATTTTCGAATTTCGAAAAACTAAGCCAGTGAAAACTTTTCTTACACCAAGAACCCCCACAAGTGGTAGATCAGAAAAGAATTGTAAAAGTTTGAGAGTCCGACTATCTGTCCTCGATGCGCGTTCTACCTTCAATGAAAGCGAAATTCTTTCAAAGACATACGCTGAGTATACTGGTGTGTGTAAGGCACAGGACCCTTACAGCCTTGCTATTGAGCACCAGATATTTCAAACCCTTGTAAGTGGCATCTTGCTTATGCATAGGGACAGGGTAAGTGTGCAAAGAATAGATCTCAAACGAGTTATTGTCGTACAACGTTGCAATCCTTGAATGTAGTAATATCTATCAAGCATAAAAGAATACGAATCGGGATTAAACAGTTCTTTTCTTCTCTACCACATGTGAGGGTCATTTTACAGCTCTTGATGAAAGAAAAATTAACTGTCTTAGTTTGTCGAAAATCGAAAATGTTGAACACAGGGATGGCGGCCATTTTGAATTTTAATTATCGGTAAATCTCTAAATCTATATGGTAATTTGTTTCTCTAATCCAAAAGTTGCATAGTGTCCCCGGTTTTTATTCATGATTTTGAAAGAGTGCCGTTGAACGCAAGTTTGAGCAAAAGTTTAAGTCTTTCACGTTCGAGGCGCGTAACACCTTAAAAGAGAGGCAGACGGGATAGTTAACGGCTCTTATTATGGTATGAAATATCCTCTGCCTAGTTTGAAGAATTCCTGGATCACATGCTCATATCCCGACCACGAAAATCATCCTTAGAGTCAGACTTTATCCAAAACGACCTGGTATCAGCCCCTGTACCACCTACAGCAAAGTGAAGAACATCACAACCATAGTGAACAATTTTACAAATCGCCATCATCCTAGAGGAACCAGTTGCTTCATAAAGGCAAGGAGGCTTCCTTGGAAAACCTGATTGTTTTCGTTATGGAGTTTGGGCCCAGTGTTGTTCAGGTACACTCGTCGAAGTTCTATCTGACATAGAGTGAGGTCACGTACAAAGAAACCACGCAAACTCAAATACAGCGATATATAGAACCAAGTTCAGTAATACAGAGTTTTTAATATGCTTCAACGTTTTGGCTGCATACTTCAAGTCCTGTTGCGTCATCTGTAACTTAATGAGACACCTGACTTGACCGGCAAAAGTAGCGAAGAAACACACAAAGTCTCGCATAAAAAACCAATATAAAGTTACAACAATACGAACATCATTATAAACGCCGCCACTCTTGATGGGAAAGAAAATAACAACAGCAAGGACAACAACAACAACAGCAACAACAACAGAATGAGGGTAAAAACGGTGTTAGTACTCATTTCTCTTGAAGAAAACAAACTGCTACTGTGCCGCTCGATCATATGCAAATATGTTAAATGGCCCTTAGCTGTAACTTTTGATGAGTTGTTCACTCTTTTTTTTGTATTTTTAAATGTCAACGGCAGTTTCTTGTTGTACTCCAAAAACCATGTTGATATACACAGTATTCAGCTTGTCAACTTAGACTGTACATGTGTAAATTGCATTGTCATATGGCTTACAAATGAACTCTGGTCCAGACTATGATTCAAACGTAAACAATACCAGTGCATTCTTCAGGGTAAGGGACGAAAATTCTGCATTTTACGGGACAGGGCGTGCTACTGGTGCGTTTTACAATGAGGAGCACAGTAAAGGCTGGTGAGTATTTGTAAAGAGACCTAAAACATTTTAGCCCAAAATATTCTTCCGTAAATTATTCTTTCCGTAAATTCCGTCGATGATGTGACATTTAATGAGGCCAAAACGCTTCAAATATTATCTTACGTTTGCTATAATTAAAAGATAAAGGCAGGTATTATGCTAAATTGTAAACCCTAAAATAGCTAATTGTATCAATTGTTGAAGTTGAATATCAACATATACTTGACACTCAATGGTATCGCGAACTTAGGAAAACATTTCTATCAGTGATCCATTTAGAAGGAACACAACCATCCATTATTCAAAACAAATACCTCTTAATATCCGTTGCTCCTTCATTAAATATTGTTTAACCTTTCCTGACTACTATGTATATTACTTTGAAAAACGTCTGCATTAGTCACAGTTCAAGTCTAAGTTTAATGAACGACAAGTAGCAAAACACGTGACCAAAGAAACCTCGATACCAAGTGTCTGTGGCAAAAAAAGTACCCCTTTCCCCGACGCCCCCAAACCGCACTTCACGTCAACCTCGAAATACTGATTAAACAAATAAAGTACTTCTCGACCGAAGGAAAGTATAAGACTTAAACTTCGACTCAAACTTTTCTCTATGGAACTTTCAATCATTCTCTTGCAAAATCAAAAATAAAGATCAGAGGTTATTTAACAATTACGCAACCGATATTTGAAATTCAATATGGCCGCCATCCCTGTGTTAATGATGAGAATTTTTCTGACTCCAAGAGCTTCAAAATGAGCCCTCTCACCAGTGGTAGATCAGAAAAGAATTGCAAAACTTTGAGACTCCATGTGTCTGTCACCGTTGACATTCAGCCCTAAGTTACTTTCTATGCCTGCCACTCTATATGCAGATACATAGAGTAATGGCATATTAAAAAGGCAAAATGTAGATCCATGACAAGCAGAATACCAAAAAAAAATATAAATAAATAATAAATAAATAAATAAATAAATAAATAAATAAATAAATAAATAAATAAATAAATAAATTAATAAATAAATAATAAATAAATAAATAAATAAATAAATAAATAAATAAATAAATAAATAAATAAATAAATAATTAACAAATAAGTAAGTTTTGTTCATCATAATTGGCTAACTGATGATTTGTGACCGAAACAAAAGCTTGTCATCAATCATTATTACCAATTGCACAGTGGATGGCGTTGAGGTAAAGAGACTCTTCATACAAACATACAAAGAAAGAAAGAAAGAAAGGACAATATAAAGAAAGATGGATAGATAAACTAATACGTAATAAGTAAATAGATAAATAAATCAACAAACAAACAAATAAATACATAAATGAATACACAAATAAATAACTGCATAAATAAATAAATACACTACGTCCCCGATAGCCCTGGAGGATAAACCTGTGTTTGACCAGGTAACCTATAAACTATGAATTTTGAAAATATTTGCCCCATCGATCAAACATAGGTCTTTTATTGCATATTTTAATTTGACGATTTGTATCATCTCAATACAGGAGGCCTGCCCATCCATTCTTCTGCCCCATAGTCATAATAAACAACTCATAAAGGATCAAATGAGAAACCAACCCCTGAGTTTTTAAAACGTCATAACCGTATGGATGTACAATTGTGCAACTTGCTGTCAAGCTCGTTTAAAATGAGCTGGGTGCCTGGTGATGATAATGACGCCACGGCCCCGCGACTGCCTGGTAATGTTTTGTTTCGCTGCAGACTGCAGCGATCGAATGCCACTCAGTGGCTCCCGGCGGTTTTTAATGATACTCTCCGTGCAATTACGGTCGTTTCAATTTGATCTATTTTAAACCTCAATGACAGCCTGCCTGTATATTAATTTTCCTTTTCAATGACGATCGCAAGTAATAATATTTATCACGTACTACGCGGAAGGACACACTCAAAAATATGTACACATACACACACCTTGAATTCACCCCTTCTGCGTACTATGCCGCAACACTACATCACAGCCCACTTAAAACAAGAATGTCATAGTATTCGGTGACCAATGCTTGAAACACAATATGGTGAATACTGTGGTCAATTAGCAATAGCCGCATTTAGAGATATCCCACATTTAGAACTGTCCGCGGGTTTGCGCAAACGCACACCAACCCCTGGCATCGTCTGTCCAATATGTTTTTTGCCATTTCTGTCTTTATTACGTCACAGGACCAACCCGCACTTGAAAAGAGTTGCAAAAAACCTCACCTGTGGACTATATCTGATCTATCAACTCCGGGCAGCAGCGTTGTCAGGTCCCGAGTCCTCATCGACGATCCTCGTGTAGGAAAATTTCTGTTATGACGGCCACATAAATGTACGTCAGGCGTCAACATTTACGCCAACTGATCCGTATCTATGTTATCAGTGTTTTTTCTCCTCCGATTACCGATCTGATCATCTCAGAGCGTCGTTTTGTCCGTAAAATCCTAGTGTAGCATTCTTTTGTACAATGTCAAAGGGAAATTCCTCACTCGTGGAGATTAAACTCGAGAATTCGGCAGCTGCTGCGCTGAATACAGAGTGTGGCTATTTTTATTGGAAAAAATATACGTATTTATATATGCGCTACGAGGAAATAGCGCCGCCTATGTTGGACATCTGAGAAATCGGCACGCTGGTATCCCCATATGACACAGTGGTGGTGCCACATGAAAACAAATAAACCACTATCGACCATATGCAAGGAAACTTTATCAGATCCGTGTCTACTTCTGAAAGGAAACCTCTAGGTTCACTTATCTTTGAGAAAATAGACTTTGCGAGTCGTTTATTATGAGCAGTTTTTCTCTGTTTTACACCTGACATAATACAACTTCAAACGACGAAAATGGTTTTAAAAGAATCTGTATAGTTACAAGTTGCGTACTGGTAATGTGAGTTTCATTGATTTTCTCCAGTATTTTAAAAGTTATTTACTCGCTATTTCATGCTGCGCTAAAAGTGGTATATTTTTCGTTCACTATTATGGCATCCCAGATACTAGAGGCATCGGTTGTATTCGGAGCCAGCCTCGGAGCCAAAGAATAAAGCAAGGTTTACTCATTCAAAACTGGTAGTAATTGACTAACACAATTCATAATGCAGGAAGTCCCATTGTTGCAAGAGGGTTATCTCTGTGGCAGAGCGTATAAAAACTCTTCGGTCTTCTCATGTCGTATTGGGTTCAAAACATCACTTAAAATCAGAGGAACAAGCTTTGTAAGGCGTAATAAGCTTATGCATCTCCCTTTAGCTAACTTAAAGATAAAATCCGCCCACGGGACAGACACTTGAGCTGTCAAATTTTACAGTTCTTTTCCGATCTACCACTTGTGGGGCTCGTTTTAAAGCAATTGGAGTAAGAAAGTTGTTCACCGTTTAAGTTTTTCAAATATCGAACATTTCATTTTTCCCCATAGAGTTAACACAGGGATGGCGGCCATTTTGAATTTCGATTATCGGTATGTGTTATATTATTATTCTCTGGGAC
Organism: Ptychodera flava; assembly: GCF_041260155.1. NCBI lineage: Eukaryota > Metazoa > Hemichordata > Enteropneusta > Ptychoderidae > Ptychodera > Ptychodera flava. Next base: position 15,998,709 of record NC_091928.1, read on the forward strand.
CAAACTTTGTACGGTGACCATTAATTTTTATTCTTACTTTGGTAAGAGAATTGTTGAAAGTTTCATTGAGGAAAGTTTGAGCAAAAGTTGAAGTCTTTCACTTTAGAGGCGCACACTACCTTAAGATGGACAAGTTTTAAACCACTGATTACACTCTCCGTTTTCAATCTGATTAATGATGCACATGAAAAAGTCGGTGACACGACTGTAACTATCACTGTCGATTATCTCAATAGGTCAGTCGAGGTCATATCAGCCAGAGGTCCAATTTGTCAAGCGGAACACGATAGAATATTGATATTTTACTAGTATTTGTTTTTATCAAAGAATAATGTAGAGGGGTGCAAAACAAAAAAAATCATAACCGATAGGTATTTTCATGACAAAGGGACATGGTATTGCAACCATGTCTTAGTTTGAATCGTCTTACTAGTGAAAGCGGTGGGGTACTCTGGCCATAGTGTTGTTGTACCACTGGATATGAAGCACACCCAGCGACGGTATACCACGAGATTTTGACCAGTTCACGACATATATGCAGAGCGATAGCGAACTGCTCAAAATCGAGTGTTATGCCGTCGCTGAGGTGTATACTAAAAGTATACTAGTATTGAAATGCTGTTGTGAAATGTCAAAAAAGGAGATTTTCTCTAGCTAAGAGCTCGCGTGTGTTTCAACCGTGCCACATCGCGAATATAGCATGGTTAGTTTAAGTTTCAACCAATTAGATCGCTTCATGTGCGCAATCAATACAATGGTATGATATAATTGTTTAGTGAACCTATCTTTAAAGAGTTACAGTGAGAAACATATACTTTCCTATCAATCACATGCCAATATTTATACTAAATTTACGATCGAAAAACAAAGTCGAAGAGACTTCTTATTAATTTTCTTCTGGTTTTACTTCCTATGATAATCCTTTGTGTGTCTGCTTTTTTGAATAACAGCTAGATATCAATGGCGGAAGGTTAACTTCTAGAGAAATTCCAGATCATTGTTTAACATTTCGCTGGCACTTGCGGTTTTCCGAATTTCCGAGTCAGCCAAAGTATGATAGGGACAAATGATTTTCTCTCCACTGGTACATACATGTACTATGCATTCAGACCATAGTGTATTGATTTAAGAGGATGAAAGAATGTCAGTGCACCTTTCACCTTTTATTTGACTTTTGACAATCAAGTGATCCCCTCCATGGAGTGAAAAAACATGACTCCCCTGTAGTGGATTGCGGTCTTCCAATATCATATGCCCCCCGGATTTTCCTAGCCCACCCCGGTCACAATCAATTAACGCTCTGATGATGATGGTGGTGGTGATGGGGTTATTGTCCCTCGATGACTATTACGTCAAGAGGAGTTTTCCAGAAGAGTTGTGTATCTTTACAAAAACTTTATTTTTATCACTGTAAATTACATTTTAGTTGACATCGTTCTGCAACTGTGGCGGCATGTCCTTGTATAATTGCAGAATTTTGTAGAAACTTCGGGGTGATTTATAAAGACAGCATGGCACCGTCAGACTTAAGTTGACGGGAATTCAACTGGAGCTCGAGTTTTTAACCAAAGGAGTTATTCCCGCAAATCTACTACTTTTGAAGTCATGTTAATTGTTCCTGTAGTGTGTACTTCAACTGATATCATCATTAATTTAACAGGGGAGGGGCTGTTTGTATTCAGTTAAGCTGAATGAACTGTTTATTCAACCAGATAAAGGTACAATACAAAAAAATATTACAGTGAAATTATAACTTTATCTGGTTTGGACCATAGAAAAAGTCCACAAGGACGAGTCGAGTCCATGGCCCACTACTCAGCTCATAATTCAGGGGTTTCATTAAGAGCCGGCAGCCGGCGAAATTGACCGGTTACTCTCACGATTTCGCCGGCTACTTTTTCGGAAAATTTGAACTCTTCATAGCTGAAATATCTTTTACCTTCTGAAATGATACGGACAAGTTTCACAAACTGTGTAGTCAAACTTTGCAACGGCTTTTATGTGAAACAAAATTTAGAAGACGAGCGACTACTACGATCGCCTTGTACTACGATGCAGCACGGTCTTGCGTATACTGCCTTAATAAAAATCAGAATTGCAACGGACGATTCTATTGGCTACCTGAATTGCTGATCCCGATGTGGTGACCTTTATATACGCCAATAAAAACGTGCGTACTACACCTGTCGGCTGTCATTTGCTCAATTCAAAATGGTCGATGAACAAATGAGACGGAATACATCGCAAGGTCAAGCTTCTCTGTACGATCTTCGGTTTTGAAGTGCACCAAGAAACAAGAAAAGGATAATTACGTGGATTTAAACTGTTTTCGAAGACAATAGCCTGATTTTTTTTCTCACGAAAAACTTCCCGATTACAGTTCGAATTTAGTAAGCCGACGTGCGTTGCACCGTGGTAGGCGTAAATGTCAAGGTATATAACCAGCTGGACGTATTATATGTACTGCTTTTTGGTCTATCGACGCCTGAACGTCACCCAGAGAAGGGTTAAAATACCTCTAAAAGACCTCTAAAATTCACTTCAAAAGCGATCGTCAGGTTAAATCCAAATGTGAGCTTCTGAACGTACTAATTTTCATATCATATATCAAGCTTCTTACTTTGCATACCCATATAGTCAAATAACCTTGAGGGTCTTTGTTTCTATTTGCTAAATATGGTAATGATTGTCATTTTTTATCGTTATTGTTAAATAAATTATCCTTTTTACCTCCCCAGTGGTATGAAAGTTCTTCATCTACATATTGCCATACCAAACATCAGGGTCTTACATTAATTTTAAAGCAGAACATTATACATTAATGAAAATTTCTCATTTACTGTGCTTAAAATATCAGTGTTTCATCCAGGATGGCATCAACAAGGGGAATTTCCCCCTTTAATAGAACATTTTGGGGATTTCACCAGTTTATGTGTTCTACTTGTACTCTACATTTAATTGGGGGGAGTGGTCCGCCTTGACAAATTAATTGGGGTGCCAACATTTCAACAGAGGGGCAATTCCCTAACCCCCTGTCTAGATGTAACACTAATAACATCGTCTACAATATCAAATTTGTATCATTAATAATAGTAAATTATTGTAGTTTACCTCCCAAAAGCATAGAGGTTCTTAGGTTCTAAGACTTCAATTTTCTTTGTTCAAAATATCGTCAACATTACCACATTTTACTATTTGTAATTATGAATTATCATGTCTAGGCCTATTCTCCCAGGTAAAATGGCTTTTATGATATGAACACAAATTGCCCTGGAACACTGACAATTCTCCTGAAAATACTAGAAATTCATGTGACTGTGAGCTGTAAAAAGTGAATTTTAACTCATTTTTCAGGGTTTCTGGCCTTCGGCCGGGAGGGGGAAACCCCCTCCCGGACCCTCCCCCACGACGACCGCTTTGTGGTCATGGCAGCTGCAAGCCGCCTACTTTTTCATTCTGGCCCCCTACTTCAAAACTTAATGAAACCCCTGTAACTGTAAACGATGATGCCATAAAGGGCTTAAGGACAAAAAATACATATCGGAGATAAAGAGAAAATAAAATACATTAGTTGGATGAACAACTCAAGAAAAAAGATACATATTATTATGTGTTCATTAAGTAGCTTCTTAATTCCACTTTGAACCTTTGTCTACACGTTATTTGCTTAAATGAAGAAGATAGAGAATTCTAATGTTTGATTGCTGCATATTTAATGTTGTGTTGTGTGACTGTAAGCCTTGTTTTAGGAATACAATAATTGCTATGCTCAACTGAACGTGTAGAGTACCCATGGTGAGGAAGTTCAAAACAATTGTTAATAGTGATTGGAAAATCGTTCTTTTTGAAGTGAAAAACAAACAGACAAAAACAGTAATTAGTTTAAAAATATGGAGGATGTTTAGTTGACGAAAGAGGGGATTTGAGTGGGCATGAAAATCAGAAAAAGTAATCAAACGGACAATTTTCTTTTGTAGGCGGTAGGCCTAAATAGGTTTAAGGAAAGTAGTGTATTTCCTCATATTTCTAAGCAGTAAGTTAAGTGTGGTAGAATGAACCTAGAATGCGACTGGGGACGGATATTAAATTTTACCATTCTTTTTTAGTCTACCCTTTGTGTGGGCCACTTTAAAACAATTGGCGTAAGAATAGTTTTCACCGTACCGTTTTAATTTTTCGAAAATCAAAAATTGCTGTTTTCCCAATAGAGTTAACACAGGAATGGTCGCCATTTTGAATTTCAAATATCAGTAAATGTCACGGTTAGGTAATTTGTTTCGCTTATTCCAAACTTTGCACGATGACACCCCCCCCCCCGATTTGTATTCTTAATTTGGTGTGAAAATGGTTGAAAGTTTCATTCAGGAAAGTTTGAGCAAAAGTTGAAGTCTTTCACTTTCTACCTTAAGTATCACGGTAATCTCTTGTTAATTTAGGACCTTACATTTTAGTTTTAGTTCTTTGTTTCAAATAAATTTGGTTTACAAGAAAATCGCTGGATTTAGTCTTCCTTCCTGTTATAACAGCTCTCTCAAGACAATGTGATCTGACTGGTGAAACTACCCCCAGGGGTACTCTTGATAGTTTCGGGGTGTGCCGCCCAAGTTAAAAACATCCACCTATGTATATTCCAAAAATGTGACCCATTGTTAGGCATTTGACAAATTTTGGGAATTTTCACCTTTATTCTGAAGGCCATTTGCTTACTAGTTATCGACCAATGTTTAAGGGTTTATTCCGATGAAAAATCGACCCATATTTAGGGACTTTTTTCGTGAAAAACTAACACATTCGGGCGGCACATACCCACAGACCTTTTCTATGGGAGTACCCCCGGGGAAACTACAGCTGCAGTACAAATAACATTCCAGTATTGCCACTCAATGAATCATGCTGAAGCTTGTACTTGGTGTACTGACATCTTTTGTATATTCAAGAGGGTTCTTCCGGATATGTCTCACTTTGCCCAGTATTACGTCAATGTCGTTTGATGGCAGGTGAGACACCATGTTGTTTTCTGGAATGAAGAAATTCGGGATGTCAGCCCGCTCCAAGAAACCTATCAGCGTATCCATGTAGCTGATGAAATGGTCACCGAGCATTTCTTTCCTCCACTGATGAGGAGCTATCTTCTCGCTCGTCCAAAACATGGTTGTCTTCATGTGGTAAGAGGACAGGACACTCGGTTCCTGCAAAACACGAATGAACAAATGGCAGTCGACGGGATATCTTATAAATTGGGTACAACACAGAGTTTTGACGTTGTTCGGCAAAGACCGTTCAGTAACTTTTCATGGCATTTGTTGAAAGCTGAAGAGGTCACAATTAAGAAATCGATCGATGTTTGCAATGTTAAAGCGCAGTGGTCGTCGCGCTGCGCATCCTCCAGAGGGGGTCCCCCTCTGTTGTAAACAAATCCAAGAACGCCGCACATGTTACGGGTTGATTGTAATGTTTGCGATATTGCCGCTTGTTAAAATGGCGGCTGATCTGTCACAAGCATACCAACTAACCAAATGTAACACGCAATAAAAGGTCAATTAATATAATCTAAGTTAAATATCTGCTGAATATTGAACAATAATTGCACGCTGGATTGAGATCACATTTGCTCATGATTTTCTTGAATCAGTTGAATGGGGCTCGGCTACTGTTATCGCTCGAGCCATAGAGCTAGACGTACGCATGACACGCATGTATATACGCCAACAGACTATCAACGACCGGGCTCTAGTTTTCGATATCGCTAGCAAGGACGAGAGCTTTCATTTCAAGAGGCCCGACAGGAGTACACAGAGTACAAAGACAACAACCCAAACTACAGAAATCTACAGCTCGCAGTGCAATGCCCGCTGCAGCAAGAAGCATCTCTGCATCTGTTCCGTTCCGTGCTCTGTATGAACGTCCGTGTCAAACCGGGTTATGGCGCGCTACACTCGGCTGTGGAGAATCCAACTCAACTACAAAGTTTACCCGTTTGGGGGTAAAAATTCCGAGAATTCCGAGTACAGGTATCAAGTCAAGCGAAGGACCTTTCATAGGTCTTCTTGTTATGTGGGGGTTATCTCACTTGAAAGAGGATTCAGACCTACCTGGCAATCAGGAGGTACAACAACGAAGTTTGCCCAGCACCGGTAGGCCTCACCAGCTAGCGGTTGGATCACTGCCATGACCGTGCACAGGACCGGGGCACAGGATCTCTCGATACGTCTATGCACGGTGTAGCCGTGCAATTTTCCTGCCAAATGCCGCGAAAACCCGCTCGTTTTGTCTATTGTTTCCTGTCATTTTACTATTTCTTACCACGTAATACTAGGAGAAGTAAGACATGGTGATCAACAGTTGGTTGTGGGCCAAGTCGTCGCGGGCCGGTACGTTGTGGGACCGAATTGTCTATATCCGTGTACGTCAACGCGGTGACCGTCTCCCAACAACATCTCCCGTGTCCTGCTCGCTTGCCGATCATGGTCTTGAGTGTAATTTTGTGTTAGGCATTGTGCTTGTTGCTGGTCTACATATATAGGCAATGTTGATCATTTTAGTTATGTATTTTCACTGTGCTGTACATAGCATTGTGTACAACCAGCGTGATCGCGCGCGATCAAACCTTTTTGTCCACTGTGTCTGGGTGCAGTAAACTCAGCGGACATAATGTGCTGAGTGTAGTGTCCCAATGTTCGTAGCTCTACACGAGTTTATAGATAGAAATACACACTGAAGTTCGTTTCCGATCTTAATATTTTACTATTGCATGATGTTGAGTCTTACAAAGGCCTTAACAAAGTGGGGGACTGCTCCCATCTCACTCCTATTGAAGTTGAGAAGACTTATGTTTACAAAATTTATGTTTATCAACAAAAAAATCACGCACGCGCAGCGCGACGACCACTGCGCTTTAAGCTTAACTCTAAAACGGTTTAGGTTTAACCCGGTAACTGGTAACATTTCCAACAGCTTGTAGAAATATAACGTAGCCCGTCTTGCCCTACACGTTTCCTGTTACTTACTAAAAAAGTTGTTTCACAGTCCCTCGGGGTACAGACGTATGCTGTTGCCCTCATGGCCAGTCAATATGTGCTTTATAACACACCTCATCCGCAGTCACGCAAAAGAACGTACCATACACAAAACTTGTCGCATGTATTATATTGGAGTGGTTCAGTATAAGTTTTTCCCAACAGGATCGCAATACTTCTGCAAAACGTTTAATGCACCTTTGATTATAGTTTTTGTCCGTTTCGAGTCCTTGTTGGAAACCAGAGCATTCAGTTCTTCTGACGTCGTTTACGTGGATCAGCGCAAAAAGAACGCATCCAGGTGACCATCAATTGGCGAATTAGAATACAGACTGCGGATATGTTTACTTGCTTTTCCCAATTTAGGGTGTCGTCAATGGTTACACCCAACAATTTTTCATGGGTTACACAATCGAGCTGACCATTGCCACACATAACATTGATGTGATTTTTCGTTCTGGCTTTTTTCTGCGTTGTACCAATGACAATAACCGTTTTCTGTGAATTAACACACATGCTATTTTGATCGCACCAGCGTGTGATCAGATTCATATCTCTGCTCAGCTTGGTTTCAATTTCGTTGATTTCGGGACTGATCACCTGAGCTGCTGTGTCATCAGCATACATAACATATCAGAATTTTCGGAAGCCAGAAGGAAGTCATTTATAAAAAGTAGGAACAACAGGGGCCCTAAAATAGATCCCCGTGGAACACCTGTACAGACAGGAAGAGAATCACTCAGGGTTCCATTAAAGGACACCAACTGAGTTCTGTTTGCGAGGTATGAAGTGAAAAAGCCCATTGTCTGCTCTGAACAACCATAAAGTCTGAGTTTCTTAAGTAAAGTACCATGATGAACTAGGTCAAAGGCCTTTCTAAAATCAACGAGTAAAACACCTATTAGATTTCCACTATCGATTGCCTGGTACCATGAGTTGGTAATGTTAGTCAAAGCTGTTTGACAAGAGTGAAACGTACGAAAACCGGATTGTTTATCTGACAGTAAATTGTGAAATGAAAGAAAATTATCAAAATGACTATGTAAATGTCTTTCTAACAATTTTGACAGAACAGGAAGGACTGAAATAGGTCTGTAGTTTGAGATGTTATCTTTGATACCCTTTTGAACAGAGGAGTTACTTTAGCGGACTTCCATTGACTTGGAAAAGTACTTGTTGTGATTACATAATTAAAAAGAGCTGTGAGACTCGGTGTGATTTGACCTGCGCCAATTTTCAAAAATCTTGAACTGATGCCGTCTAAACCAGTGGATTTGTTACAATTTAAATTCATGAGATATTTCAAAATGTCTGAATCTTTTAGCAATGGTATATTGAATTTTGCATCATCCGGAAGGTGTTTTGTTATAAAATTTGTCAATTTGTTGAGAAGGTCATCGTTGTTGTTTGCTTGTTTTATGTATTCTGAAGCTACATTTGTGAAAAAGTTGTTAAAAGTGTCAGCAATGTCTTTATTATCAGAAATTTCATTACCTTCTCTGATAAGAAATGTAGGATTCTGTGATTGTGAGCGTGGAACGAGATGTTTGAAAACTTTCCAAAAATCGTTTGAGCAATTATTCAACATACCATTGTAAAAATCATAGCTGCCCTGATTAAACCTGTGACTTTATTTCTCCATTTCTTGTATAATTCAAATGATTTATTTTGTTTGTGATTATCTCTAATCTTGATTGAGAGTTCAATATCCTCATTCCACCATTCTGGAATTTTTGGATATTTTACACGTTTTTCTTTGATTGGTGCATGTTTGTTCACAACACCTAGAAACAACTTATTCCATGTGTCTAACATATCAGTGATATTATCAGAACTGCTGACAATTGACCATGGAACTTCTGCAAGATCTCTACAAAATGTTTCCGACTCAAATTTCTTTGTACATCTGTATTTAATTGTGCGTTTGCCTTTACCAATAGCTTTGCTTGAAGTTTGTCTAATAATATTAAGCAGGGAAGTAAACCTTATATTGTGACAGCCACGTATATTATTTTTGTCGGGTACTAGGTACACCACTCAGTTAATGATACAAGATCTGTAAATACCTACTTTGAAATGCATTCGCCAGATTTTCTTGACAACGAGGTAAAATTTTCGCTGGTTTTCAGAGAAGCAATGGGCCAGTGTTCGCTCAGCCAATGAGAATGAGAGACGCCACTGCAAATATTCATCGCCACCGTCTCCGGGGTATGACTTCGGCACCACGTGACAGCCAGCGTCGACGATTGCATGAACAACGTCGCTGCTTGGCCATTTCCGATCTCGTGTCGCCCAATCTTTCGCCATGGATGGCCATCGTGTGCATGTCAGAGCAAGTGCCCCGTCTGCTGTTTGTTCAAATTCGGCGGTTGTGGCGCTCGATCCTGCATTTTTGGGGAATAAGATTGAGATTCAGAATGACAACAATACTTGACTTCCAACTCATCCGTGTTGAGCATTATGGTCTGCATGAACAATTACGCGATGAAAGCGAAGATTCATAATTAATACGCCATGGAAACAGGCTAACACGCATGTTGTCCTTTTCGTGTCAACTTTGTTTGATGTTGTCAATGACCACAATCATGATGGAACGCTTCAGAAGAGCACAGGAATAACTGTGCAGGGAAAAGAGATATAAAGAAACATACTAAAGTACAATTCTCTGCTGATATATTTGAAGATGGCCTAGGTGTCAAAGGTCATCTATAAGATTTAACAGACTGACTGTTGAAGTGGCAGACAAGGAAAGGGTCAGAGTTTAATTTAGCCAATTTTCTTTCTTTGAAACGTCAAATTTATACATACGTAAAATATCCATGATTACGATAACAACGGCAAAGTTCTTTGACATAGTTGATACATAAGTATATGAGGAACGTTTTTTGAAGAAACTGTTACGATTTAAGTGTCTAAACTGCTACATTTACAGTTTGAAGAATTGGTATAACAAATGACAGCCTGAATAGGGATACCTAACCAGCACTTGCAAAGGTCAACATTAAAGGAAGGCGGTCGACGGAACTGCGCATGTGCGACTTTCTCATCTAACAAACAATGTGTTTCATGCACGATATTCAGATGTATCACGTTAACATAGCTGCAACATTAAAGTTCATGTTGTACATAACGACAAGCATTTTTTAGTACAGTGTTTACATTGTTCGCTTAGGTTCCATGAGCCACGACCCCCCTTAAAATCGAATGCAACTAGCTAACTAACCAGCAGGCTAAATACATGAAAAAATAGATAAACAAACACATAAATGAAAAAGTATTGTCAGTCATACCTACGGATTTGGCAAGATAGTGCACACTCAGGGTCTGTACAGGTCCCTGCTGTACCAACTCGACACGTCCATGAAATCCTCCAAACGTCTCAAAATTCTTGTCAATATGAGTCTGGACAGCTGGGATGCGGGATAAGACATGTGCCTTCTTGTATCTTGAGGAGTTTAAGTCTTGACAGATAAATTTCATCATGGCCGCCAACAGGGATGATACAGCATGCTTCGTTGATGAACTCTTCGCTGAAATTGTGCTTCCTGTCACCACGGATCCGTACTCGTACGTAGCCGGGAGGGGAGGTTGGGACCCATTCCAGGGGTGGGTCGTCGAAAGGGGGCACCATTCCCACTTCTTCCAATTGGCTGACGATTTTGCCGATGCCATCCAGGGAGTCGACGAGTATTTTGGAGGCGCTGTCACCATGGGCACTATTTTCCTCAGAGTGTCCTCTTTCATCAACTCCGGTACTAGAATCTTCACAAGCGGAGGAGTCGTCCGTTTTCGTGGATTCGGCGACCATGGCCACTGGTATCATCACATCCATTTCATCATTCAGGTATCTGACTTCCTGCTTGCTGTGATCGGTTATGGCGAAACCTTCGCTGGTGCTCCCTGTCCAGACGTAACCGTCAAGATTCTTGACATTGTTAAAGCAAGGTTTCAAGACATACTTAAAAATATCAGCCAACCTGCCGCGGAGTTTGTTGGGCTCTTTTGGGTTGATTCTATTTGAATCAGTCGCTAGCTGGTAGGCTCCAAAGAGGGACACATTTGTTGCTATCATAGAGATATAATCTTTCGACACCGGATCTATTCTCATGGCAGGTTGACTCATCCTTGTTGCATGACTTCGAAGGAGGTTTATCACACATATCAATTCTGCCTCCTGGTGATATCCCAATCGTTTTGACTTTTTGGATATCTCCGTAAATCTGTCTCGTTCTTTGGCGACCAAAGACAGCATCGATGGAAGGGCTTTCTCTACCAATCCAATTTCTGTAATAATAATGGTGATGACATTCATATAAGGTAACAGAATCTCAATGCAGAAAAAATGTTTAGGAGGATACGGTTAACTCTAGACATAGACCTATAATCAAGGCTACTTCTTTGTGATGCTCGTGCTATCGTGTCAAACTAATAAGGATCAAATAAATTGTACTGTTCCGATAACATGGTTTCAAAAATAGGGTAGGTAGGTCGGCAGGAATTTGTGTTCAAACTATTGTTATCTTTAAATATGCATTTTCAGGGGTTCAAGGCGGTCAAACACTGGCTACAACATTTCTGGAAAAATGTTACATATAAAAGGAAAAAAAAAATAAAAAGACATCCTCGTTCAAGCAAAAAATCAAATGCCAAGCAACGAACTCGTGATTTTACTTATTTTTCTTTTCTTCCTTCAGCAGGTAAAAAATAGGGTAGGTCGGGTTATCGGAACAGCACATTTCTTTTTGCTCGGCCTAATGCTTATTTGCAACTGTACCAATTGCTATGTTATTATAGATATGTAGGTTTGCGGAGCAATTAACATTGTTCGAAGATATTGCAATTGTAAAAAAAATTATTTACCAGAAGAATCAGTAGACTGAGTCTTCGTATATGTCTCTGCATGACGAGGATACCTAGATTTGTCGATGAAGTCTTGTCCGAATGGTGTGCGCATGCGTGAGAATTGTTCAGTGTGTCGCATGCCAGTTTGAATTTGAAGCGTTCTGAAACGAACGAACAACAACAAAAAATATTTGCTGTTCAGCTCAGGATCAAATGTTTTATTTTATGAGCATAAACCAACAACCAAATGAGGAAATACATACAAGTTCGAGAGATACAAAAAACATATGGCCATATGCAGATTTGATTTTAAAATAGTTTGGTTGCGACTTAAAAGCCGGGAGTCTGGACAGTGGATGAACTACGTTATAGAAAATAAAGCCTTAGAAACAGTTACTTTGTTGACAGCAAGATAACAGACACGGTTGGAACTAATTTGGGATAATTGGATTTTCATATTCAAAAGTGTTAGGTGCCATTGTTGAAATATCGCAAATTACTCATAAAAACAAGTGTGTAATGTAAAAAGAAAAGCAGATGAGATTACATTTGCAGATTAAATCGATATTACTTCACCATCCAATTATCCCAAATTAGTTCCAATCGTGTTACGATGATATTTGCGACAATCAGGTCCGCAACAACTCTTTCTCGGTCACTGCTCATTATTGTTCAGCAGAATGCGCCCTCAGGGACAGATATTCGGACTCTTTTACAATTTCTGTTTTGGTCTACCACCTGCGGCTACTTATCTTGAAGCTTTAGGAGTAAATAAATAAGGTTTTAGACGGCTAATTTTTGTGAAAATCGATAATCTAATTGCTCCTAATAGAGTTAACACAGGGATGGCGGCCATTTTGATTTCAAGGGTCGGACAATATTTGGTTGCTTCTCCAGTACCAAATTTTCCAATTTGGTACGATTCCTAATGTTTATTCTTGATTTCGAAGGAAGTGGTTAAAAGTTCCTTTACAGAAAGTTCAAGTCTTTCAATTTTGAGGCACGCAAAACTTTATGGCACAGCTCGATTTCGCAATGAAGAGGCAGCAAGCCTGCATGGCCTGACACGTCATGATATGAAATAATGAAATATGGCGCGAGGAATCGCTTAGAACTTGGTAGACAACTCACCAAACGGCTCTACGAATTCAGCTTCAGACGCAGAATCCTTTGGTATGGCGAAATCGGATGGTGGATCGGTAATGGACACCTGCAAGCATTTGCCTGTCACTGCAGTCAGTGGATACACATCTGAAAAGGATATGAGCAATGGCTCGACTGAGGACTTGAAACAACAGATTGTCTCAGTCACTTGTGAGTGTCATCTGGTGTATTTCGGAGTACTCTTTCGTGTACAAACAGTTAATGTATATTTCCGTGATGAAGTTTTCAAATCGATAGGCGTCAACGCAGGTAGTCATCCGAGCGTCCCTTAATGTTATCGTGAGTGAACGGACACCTGTTCTCCCAATATTGAACTTTTGTGCGATTTTACCGATTTCATTTTACTTGTTGGTCTGATATACTGACAAATAGAAGCAGTTTAACATTACCGTAAGCCACTCCATCAAACAATAATGTAGTTTTCAATGGTCTTTTCACCGGTTCCATGATGCTTTTCGCGTTGGATAACACATGGTACTGTATTTGTGGCTGTTGTTACCCTGACCGATGAATTTGTCGCTGATAGAATGACTCGGTACAAAACTTGCTTTTCGGCATTTTCAGTTTTGACAATGTGATACAATATATACAACAAAAATATATCATGTTTTGCGTTGTGAAAAGAGTGCTTTAGCAGGCCACAGCAGTGCATTGTGGGATAACCGGAAAAGGGTCTGTGGGGTGATTTGACCTGCATATTTGAGATTCCGTCACAGACTTGTTTTTTTCCGATCATTGAAATTTTATGGTAGAATAAGTAGCTTTTACAGTATTGAACGGAAACATACACAAAAAACAAACAATCAAACAAACAAATGGACAAACGAACAAACAAACGGAAAAGCAAGCAAAACGCACACATACAAAGGGGCGTAAGAAAGCCCGACAATTGCACGTTTTTTCTTCCATAAGTTACACAGAATACCAACTGGATAAATGTTCATGTCGCTCTCCCCTGACTACTGATCCGATCTCCATCTTTTGAGAAACCAGCGTACAAACCTTGAGGGATATTTCGGAAAGCCATTCCCATATCTTCACCATTGTAGTAGTAATGCAACGCGGAGTTCGGATGACGAGCTATACCAACACGATCACCTTCACATAATCCATGCAGATTCATATGATATCCGCCACCGATTCGTTTGAAGTCTTTGTAAAAGTCTGTACCACTGTCAATGACAATAGAAGTTACTTCGGTTCGTTAATTGTATCGACATATGGCAGTACTGCAAAGGGGAAAATTGCAAAAATAAGTGGAGCTATTTCTGTAAACTGTGGCGTAGACACCATCGTCTTCAAATTTCATGCATGATGAAGCTATGCAAATGAAAATTATAAATTTTGGGGTCTTGACTTAAAATTCTCACAACTTTTTTTTGGCCAATTTTCGTGTGAACGAAGTGTGCTTTGTATCTGCAACTTTTCTCATTATTTTAATGATTTAAGTTTCAAAGACATTGTGTCTGTGCTTGTATACTGACCGACAGATATACGTGAGTTTGATACTCAGTGGCACCAAGAAGGAGTTTAAATGTAGAAATGATATCCTATGGACATCCCATAATATGGCTGCTGATTTAAAGCTTCATGTATATATTTTGGAACTTGTATGATTACCTACCGACATCAAAGACCGACCCCTTGATATTCATTCACTATCACTGAATTCAAGTTTATCGCTGATTGTGATGGAAGCCTGTTAGTTCTGATATGCACATTCATGATCCAAAGTAATGCTGTATTGTAGTAAATTAGGAGACATGTGGAAGTATACTCGCCTGTAGATGGCGTTCACTAAAGTTATCGAGCAACAGCCTACAATAATACCATATATGGAAGCTAATTAAATATTTATAATTGAGCTAAGTTAGCTTGTCAGCCAATCAGCTACCTACTTCTGTAGGCTCTTTAGCGAGCAACCACCAACAAAAACATACAATTGTTGTCTACAGCATTAATCCAAGCACTATGGGGCTTCCCCTTTGTTTCTTGTGCGAACAGAGAAGTATACGTATTTATATGTCTTATAGGAGGGGCATAAACGAAAGACATGTTACCTTAGGAACCAGAATCCTTGACCTTGTCCATAGCTGTCACCGCGGTAAAAAACGTCATCAGGAAATTTCTGATACAAAGTGACACCTACGAATGAATGTCAAAGGAACAACGATAAGCGTTTCAGGCAACCAAAGAAACTGTTTGCGTGACAACCTGTTGGTTTCTTGGCGGGCAGGCCTGGCGGGTATTTTATTGTCGTGTCAGCGGGCAGTGAAAGGGCTGGACAATTTTTCAGATGTCGTTACCGAACAGGGAAGTTTTAATAGCTTTTTGACAAAGTCATTAAAATCTAAAAGAGTTTACAGGGAACAGGATTTCATTTTCTAGCCTACTGCTTGTTTGGACTCACATTTTGAAGCCAACAAAGTAAAATGAAGTTTTCACTGGCTTGTTTTTTTTGTGAAAATGAAAAATTCAATCTTTCTCATGGACTTAAGGTAGAACGCACCTCGGGGACAGACATTTGGACTCTCAAACTTTTACAATTCTGTTCTGATATCCCACATGTGGGGGTTCATTTTAAAGCTCTTGGCAAAAGAAAACTTTTTACCGGCTTGGTTTTTCGAAATGCGAAAATTTTTATTTTCCTCTATAGAGTTAACACAGGGATGGCGGCCATTTTGGATTTCTAATATCAGTAAATCTTGTGTAATTTGTTTCTCTAGTACCAAAATTTGCACGGTGACCCCCGATTTTTATCCTTGATTTTGAAAGAGAATGACTGAAAGATTCCTTGAGGAAAGTTAGAGCAAAAGTTTAAGTCTTTCACTTTCGAGGTGCATGCTACCTTAACCAAGGGTTCAAAGCGGCCATTTGGAATTCAAAATATCGGTAGATTTGAGACACGTCGGTTTCTTAGTCTGATTCTGATATTTAAGTGGTAACTCCTGATTTATGTTCTTGATTAGACAAGAGAAAAGCTAGGGTGTCTTCTTGCCACGATTTCAAGTTGCACGTATAAAATAAAACACGGCAAGGCAAAATATCTGCTGTAAACAAACAAAACTTCTCGAAAATTATTTTGTTAGGATGCACTTATCAGACTACAATTGAGTAAATTTGAAGCATTGAAATACTGGAGTTAGTCTCTCCGCTGACAGAACCGTCATTAGAAAATCGTGAGAAACGCACCTTTAATATGTTTATGGCTACCGAAGTGAATGACTAAATTTCTTATATTCGACGATCATTCTATCACGCGTCAAAATTTTTTGTCGAAATCATGACTATTTTACGGTGCTATTTCATAATAATCTTACAAGAAATGCAATAACGGCGACTTAGAACCTTTAAAGGGAGGAGGTCATCGGAACTGCGCGTGTGCGACTTCTTGTTTACAAACAATGTATTTCATGCATGATATCTAGATCCATCACGTCAACATAACTGCAAAAATTAAATTTTACGATGCTCATTGTTAACAAACATATTTCAACTTTCAACAATTGCCAACGTACTATACAGTATTTACATCGGTCGTAGGGGTCCCTGGTAACCTTTGAGCAGAGTTCGACGACTGCCTCCCTTTAAGTAATCGTTTAGATAATTTTCGATAACGAATTTATAATGTTAGCCATGCTAACCGAACTCCAGAGTTTTGATCTCCTTGTGGGCCATCCGATCGATCTTAATTTCAAATAATGTCCCAGTTGGAAGTGGTTTATTTGTGACAAATACAGCGTTGTCTATCGCCGCGTACTCGGCGTCGATCCGATAAGCTACCCTGCCACCGTCCTTGATGCCAGCCCGAACACCGAGGGCTTTGAAAAGCAGGGACTTTGACCCAGCACCACTCACGTCCTGCAAAAGGTGGAACCTTTAATGTTATCAAAGATCAGTTAATAACATAAAATTGAAGTGGTCCACCCTTGATCACATTTATTTTGTTTATATCGAATGAATGAACGAATGAATACACGAATGAATGAATAAATGAATGGATGAGAGAGTGAGCAACTGAATGAATGAATGAATGTATTAATAAATACGTGATCATCATCCAAAGGTGATCTATTGAGAAAAAGATGTCATGGTAGTGATGGCTTTCCAACGGCATTCTTTGACAGTGTAAAGTTTACAATATTACAATATTACAGTATTTTACCTCGCAAAATGTAGACAATTTTATTATTTCACGCACGTTTTTCAAAAACAAAAGGTTGTAAAGTAATCATCGCAGGTATTTTTTTACTTCATGCCTATTTTTACTAATTTTCAAACAGTGAATATTTGCTTACCAGGCAACTTTTATCTGACATAAGTTGCTTTCTTTAATTTTATTTTATATAATACAGACTTCCATGACTGAAACATCCATAAATAAAATATAAAATAAACATATACACAGATAAAACCTGTATTCGAAAAGGGTGCCTGATTTCTTGCGCATGGGGCTGAGGGCAAGAATTTAATTTGAAATGTAAAACGTATATTGTGCCCATTTTATTACTTAAAGGGAATCAGTCGTCGGAACTGTGCGCAAAGGTTGCCAGGGACCCCTACGATTGACGTAAACACTGTATCTAGGGTACGTTGGCGATTGTTGAAAGTTAAAACATGTTTGTTAACAATGAATAGCGTAAAATTTAAACGTTGCAGCTATGTTGACTTGATGCATCTAGATATCATGCATGAAATACATCATGTTTGTAAACAAGAAAGTCGCACACGCGCAGTTCCGACGACTGCCTCTCTTTAACCCGGTTACAGCTATGCTTCTTGGTCTTGATCACAGTCCCTCCACACTTGACGAATGACCCTTACCTGATTGTCTTCTTCAGATTCCGCTTCAGTTGGTTTTGACGCAGTCTCAGATACCAGGAAGGGTTCTTTACTTTTATGTTCTTTGGCTTTTGAACGTTGTGGTTCCACTCCATGTTGTTCATTCACCAGGTCCGACAGTGCAAGATACTGGAAAACAAAATATGCGGGCAGTGAAAAACACAACCGGAAAAGCGCCCGCTTGGGGGCGCATATTCACCACTCTCCTACGAATAAGAGCGAGAGTAATTTACAGTTATAACAATAAATGACAAGTCATGAAATATGTGTGGCACAACAGTTTACATTTACAATTGTCATACATAAAGTAAAATAACTTCTGAAGCTCAAATAGGTTGCATTGTGGGTACTTTTTACAACATGAGAAGAGTCTAAAAGTATACATGCACTTACACCAGACAGATTCAACTATTAAAGACGCTGAAATGATGGATTCACTGTCATTCCCTCGGCAATGTCTGCACTGTTCAAACTCACCTTAGTCTTTAAGAGTTGGTAATGGTTATCGCAGATATCGAGGAGAAACTGAACCATTCCAGCCTCCCCGGCCACTGCTGCAAACGATTTACTGGCATCCGTGTAGTTCCAGAATACATTCACCAATGAATTCAGAACTTCCCAACGATTTCCGTCTCGATACAAAGCGTCATCCCCGTCGCCATAGTAAGCCCGGGCTAGCTTCATCAAAGTATCTTCAAAAAGATAAACCGTTTACACTTAGAGATAATAAGGGGTCTCGTGATGACTAATAAATATCATGCATTATATTTCGATACACGCAAGCTGGAACTGTATGTGTCAGTATGTGTCAACCGCGACCTCCTCACTATCTCTGTAAAGGAGAACAGTCAATATCTGTTAATTGCCCTCCAAACTCTCCTCCAATAATTATTGAAACCGATCGCTAACGTGGAGGGTTGTTGACTCGTTGACAGCTCTCAATATACCAGGCGGATTACCTCATTGAATTAGGATCCGTAGCGACAGTTCAAGGAGAAGATTAGGGTGGGCGGTGAACATATATGGACTATTTTTGTGAGATAATGAGGGGCTAGGCAGACGCATAGCTCAAGCTTGCCATTGTAAAAATATTCATTTTTAATTTATTTATCTTATTTAATGCATCAATTTCAAGCTGCTGGACCGTGTGATAAAAAATACACTACGACTCATTTTTATCCCGTCATACAGTTCGCAATGTTTAATTCGCACTTGCACAGTTGAAATAACAGGATAAGTACTCCGACAGAAACCCAAACTCATGAGTTTGTATATTTTAATGGAAACTTTCCGATCCAGGTATTTTCATACATGCCACAATGCCGACAACTTGAAAGCTTAACAAGTTGTTTAAGTATGTCTTTATGTGGTATTTCGCTCTTAGATTTCAATCCGAAACGAGGTCGAGGCACACCCTAAGGCGGCAGGGTCATGTCTTTACTATGTTCACGGAAAAAGAAAAAAAACGTAACACGATTGGAACTAAATTGGGATAATTGGATATTCATATTTTTCACATTTCTCAAAAATGATATGTGCCCTATAGTTGAATGTTGCAATATTACATATTACTCATAAAAACAAGTGTATAACTGAAAAAGAAAAGCATATGAGCTTACATTTGCAGATTAAACAGACGTTACTTCACCATCCAATTATCCCGACTTAGTTCCAATCGTGTTACGTTTAAAAAGCACTATCGAAGACACAATTTAATTAAACACTTGTATTGAAAACAATGAAAAGTTCTTGTTGATTAACTGAGTCCTCTGCGCGATAATAAACAAAATATAATTTTTAAAAAGAGGTTCTGTTTCAGTATTGTGCATTTGTCAACGACCAGAATAAATAAGCAGATATGGATAAAAGCAATATCATCGCTAGGCGAAAAGTAGTAAAGCAATCAGAGTCAGCAATTCCCTGGGATGATTTGTTATACTCAGTTCGTTATCAGTTGAACACAGTAGAGAAATACGTTCACACTCTCACCTACAGACCAACTGATTTCCCAAATCCGGAGACAATCACACGTCTTTCTTTACGCTGGAACTTCATCGCAGCTCTGTTTAAGGAATCGATCTTTTCTTTTACTCATGAAACTGTCTTTGCTGATCCTTTAAGGTCATCGACCGCACTCTCCAAGGTGGCCAGTGTTTCCGACAACGCGGCGTCTGAAGTCGGAAACAAATCGAATGGTTTACGAATTATGAAGTGTAATTCGTTGTACGTTAAGGCAAATCCAGGACAGCTTTTCATGAATGGAGAAATGAATTTTCTAGGCTTTAAATCCAGTCAAAATTCTGACAGTTCCTTATGTTGACACCTTTTATCTTTGATGAGCTAAGATTTTGCAGTTTTGCTGTTCAAGGGATGGAAAATAAAGACTGCAAAAACAAGGGCCGGCTTGTCTAAGTATTTACGAAAATTCAATTGATCCTCTAAATTACATTACATTTACCGATTACGTATTATGAAATCATGTATTTTCTGACCTTTGACCGCTACACTCTCACTCTTGTCATCTACACATTTTTCAGACGGTTCATCGTCTTTTTCATCCAAACCTAACTTGACAAGAATCCTACTGATGTCAGTGTCTCGTGCTTGTAAGATTTCTCCATGATCTGTACTAACACCGGTACCGCCATGGTCGCTATCTTACGTAACAAAATAAAACAAGAAATATTTTTTTAATGCTGGCTGCTTGACGCAATACAAAGCATATGCAGTTCCTTACTAGTATTTGACCTTTACTAAGTTACCACTCGATGTTCGTCTCCAGAAATGTGGAATTTTGACCGTTTAACTTCACTATCGATAACATGATTGGAACTAATTTGGGATAATTGGATAGTAAAGCAATGTCGGTTTCACATGAGTTATTTGTAATATTGCAACATTCAGCTATAGACCACTTAACACTTTTGAGAAATTTGAAAAATTTGAAAGATCCAATTATCCAAAATTAGTTCCAATCGTGTTCGATGAATATAGTTGATGACACAGACCATTCTATGGTGACTTCATTTAAGAGCATCTGTGTCCAGGAAACCAGTAAAGCACATTTGAACGTTGATATCCTTTTGTCAGTGCATGGTTCATCTTTTGTTGTTCTACTCAAATTAAATTTGTCTTCTATGAATATCAATCGATTTAATGGCTGGTCAATACATGTTCCTTATCCTCACCTTTTCCTTATTTTCCTGGTTCATTGACAGATTTTCCAAACCTTCCAGTAACTCTTCTAAGGAAAATCCAGTGTTGGACCCACTCACTATCTTTCCTAGTTCATTTGTGATCGTGGTAATAACTTCTGCAAAAGCACATGGAAAAAAATTTATATAATAATATTATCGCTCCTTTGCGTTTATGCGTTGACGAATATGTTAATATGGATGGATGGAGATTTGCATGTATGCTACAAAACCCAATGTAATCTTATTATTGTCTGTGTCATTTTCTATACCTGTGTATGTATGTATGTATGTATGTATGTATGTATGTATGTATGTATGTATGTATGTATGTATGTATGTATGTATGTATGTATGTGCATATATATATGTATTCTTTACATGTACCTATGTATTTGCTTATGGATGTATCTATGTTTGTCTAAAAGCAATGGTATTATTCCGTACCTCTCTCGTCTTTAATGAGATCGAGTTCATTCTCTGTTTCGACGACGTAGCTCAGTGCTAGCATGGCGGGAAGGTATCGACCAATGACGTCAGAACCCGCGTATATGTGAAGTACTCGCTTTGCGTCTGCGTTGTTGAAGAAATGGCGATTGGCCGCCGCTCTCGCGAGATTATGCAAAACGTACAGGGATGACTGGACCAAACCCCATCTCCTCTGACAGATAACATCAAACAATAAAAGTCATCAACAAAGAAAAAGCAAGTACAGACAAAGTAGGTGAAAGGCTGCGATGAAATGAAACAAAAAGAGGTACAAACATTGAATGTGCCGGATGGTTTCTCGGACACTCAGATTTTTACGATAAATTTCTTGTCTGCCGCTTATATGGATTGTCTTTGAAGTTTATTTATTGTCATGGTAGTGAATGAAACCTTCACCGTTTCTTTGTGATTGTATCAAAATTATATTTTCCCCTACATTGGGTACAGTGGCCATTTTAAGTGTCAAACATCGGTAACTTTTATGTTATATGTTTCTTTGGTTATAGAGTTTGCATGCTATCCTTGGCTTTTTAGATCACGAGTGAATGTTCAAGAGATATTGTTTTCTTAAAGGAAGCTTGAACGAGAGTTTCCTTAGGTATTCATGGTGTTTCTTTCAGATTTTGTCTACATTGCAGTTATCGAACATGAGGATCAGCGTATTTTCACTGAACATGGGGTTGTTCAGGGCACTCATAGTTTCGTGGGTAAAGTGACAGGACGAGCAGTCGGAAACGGCCTCAGGAGAATGAATGAATGAATGAATGAATGAATGAATGAATGAATGAATACGGAATACCCAACAACTCTTGACTTTTAACCAGAGCTTTCAATCGGAGCGACATTTAGTAAAGGCTTTGGCTAGTAACACAACTTTTTTAATGTAGAGAAACCTAACTTGGGTAGAGTTATCATCATCGCAGTGTAAAATCAGAACATTTGGTGATATTTTCCTGGGTACATTGGAGAACCGTGAAGGCTTCTGTCAGCTCTTTCCCTCTCTCTCTCTCTCTCTCTCTCTCTCTCTCTCTCTCTAAAGAAAGCGCTAATGTACAAATGATAATTAGTTAATCTCACCACGTATATCTGTGATCCGGGCTCCACTAAGTTCTTTGTTTCCAAAACTATCGGCGGAACGTGTTCGTTCACGTTCAACCTAGGCGCAAGGGATTTCTGCAAAGCCTCTGTGGATTAAAAATAAACTACTCTGAAGGGAGTACAATCTCTTTTCAGGACAGAAGAACATTATATCACTTATAACTTGTGCGGAGCAGTGAGCCATCTCGTGATAGTTTCCATGCATTTTTGTTTATACGTAGGATTCAGCAATGCCGAGCATTATGTGTGACATTAATCACGGTAAGTTTCTCTGCCTCCGCTTTAAATACATCAGAAGAGAAAAAAATGCAAGAGTGCTGAGAAAGTGGGTCGGTGGCATGAAAATTCACAGGCTAGCGAATAAAGCTTGAAAAACAGGGAACGAATGACCGACGATATGGTAAAGACGATATCAGAATGATCGGAGAATGGCTAATTTCACTCATAACGTGACTGTCTTGTAAGGCGTCACCGGTGTTGAATTGGAAACCTGATCGGTTGAATCGAGCGAATATGACAAGAAAGCCTAATCCAGCAGAACGTCATCAAAAATGTTATTTTACTATGACGTAATATTTTGGCATCGAAGAGTGTACTGAGTGAACAGGCGACATAGTTTGTAAATATTCACGTGATTGGATCGTTCCGAGGTCACCACGAGGGCATTGACTTGTATACACCTAGATCGTTCCCTTACTGAACGCGACCAGGTTGAAAGTCTCGCCCTCCTCGGAAGCACAGCACACAGCCTTGTATTACGTGCTTTGTCGTCCTATTTCATGTAGATCTTGACAAAAAAATAAAAAAGACAGTAACACGAAAGATCCACATTTTCATAGATTATGTTTGAGCCTGATGATAAATTTTGCCGTTGAACTGAGAAAATTACTAATCATAAATAATTTCTAATAATATTCAGAATATTGATAATCATAGGTGATGATACCTCCTGCTTTATACGAGTATTGCCACATGAGGGATGCTATTGATATAAGCACGATCCGTTACATAAGTTTGCCTGCTTTCGGCGCATATAAGCTGTCAGGCAATTACACGAACTAGACATCATGTGGATATCGTCGTATCGCCAAAAAACTAAAATCACTGAGAGAGCTTTACAATATTGTAGAGAGTTCATGTAAGACTACTGTCTATGGCAAAAGTAATAAAAATTCGAGAATCATTCGCTAAGCCTTACTCTACACGCGCTTTAACGTTTCAACATCGAAGTCATTTTATCCGCTTCGTAATGTAATGGAGATTTCCGCGTATGCACCCACCACTTGAGGGCATGACAGAGCACCGACCAACCACAGGTGACTGTGGACAGAGCTAAAGCTTCTACACTACCGTGAGTATCGCACGAATGATAGTTAACATGGAAACGTAAATTTGATGAGTGAACACACAGGGCTAGCATATACAGCTGAAAGTAGTCTGCAGTAATTTTCATTTCCACTCTTACATAATTTAAAGTGACTGCCGACGTTGTCGAGGCGCACTGCTGAATGGGGAAGTAGACTGCACAGTTTACATTAGCTCGTTCAGTCGGCCAGGCATGGAGCTCGAGGTAAACAACAACCTTCCATTGTAGAATTGACGACTGGAATTTGGAAATAAAGAAACATTCTATAGCAAAAGAACATCGTCAAGATTAGATCACTGTTATGAAGACGAGAAGGTAATGAAAATTAACTTACTCAAGTTACCGAGGAGACTACCTAAATCACCAAGGGAGTCCATGATGATGTATGACCTCTTCCCCTCGAAGTGACCTTTGACATTGTTGATTAGATGTCATCACCTCACTTGTACGATTAATATTTATCTACAACTAAATCGCTGTACAAGGGTAAACACGATCATGCAATGCACCATCAATATTATCAATAATTATATAGTTTCTTTCTTGCAAACCATTTTAGCAAACGCACGAGAGTAAAGAGATATGCTACAGAACCCGAGATTTCAAATTGCAACTAACATTCATGAACCAAGATAGGCTTAGTTCTTTGACTTGTTGTTACACAGGGAGACACAGACTGGCCCCAGTCGTTTGGCTTTTTCTCGAGCGTACATACCAGTCACTCACTAGCTGGTCAAGCGTTCACCAAATCATCTACGCAACAGTCTGCCAGCGTACATTGCTTCAATTTCGCGATCACCTAAGAGTTTATTCCTTCAATTTACTCTGGTTTTATATTTGTATTCTCACAGACTTGAGACAAGTCTATGGGAGACGTGAAAAAGGTAAAGAGTATGATGAAATATCAAAAGTAAATACAGTGAAATACACACTTCAAAACATTAAATTCCAACGCAGAAAACACAATTACATATGTACTGCTTTCTCAAAACGTATAATCATTTCTGATCCCATTTTGGCATTACATATTTGAATTTGAATATCATCCCACTTTAATTTAATTCACTTAAACCTTGATAAGAGCGCTCAAAGTTTCGTCATCCCTTTAGGCCTACACAAACGGACTGTGCAACGTCACTCGAATGTTGGTCAGCTTGAGAGATGTGAAGAGGAAATATTTCGTGACTGAGTGACTCTATATATTCTCTATGCAACATATACATTGGAAATACATGTCAAGCTTGATAAAAAATGCGGATCCTGGAGCGGACCAATTACAGTTGAGTTAAATGGACCAATCAGGTTACATTATGTATCACTTGAGGACCAATCGGAGTGGAGCTGTAATCTTTGTAGCAATTTCCTCATGTTGTTTCAGCTACGATTTCCCCGCCTGACGGGCACTGTAGTTTTAGAGAATTCAGTCTGAACTTTGAGAAGTTCAGAGTTCCAGTGTTCTGTTTGTCGTTCGTAAGTTTTACGCAATAAAACTACAGGCGTTTCATATGCTTTACTGCTGGTGTCCGAGACTGGTACCTGCCATAAAGAACCTGCTTCAACACTCCCCACAAAAGATGCAAGGGAGAAACATACAGAAGGAGGCAGGAAGTCGTAAAGACAGGCAGACAGACACTGTCAGACAGACAGATCGGAAAATGCAGATAGATAAATAGACACACCTGCAGTGCAGATCGATAGACAGATATTAGATGAGTAGATATATAGTATAGACATAGATAGACACACAGCCAGAAATATAGATATATAGATAGACAGAAATATAGACTTACGATCAGATAACTTGGTAGATTGATAGAAAACAGTCATCCACTCATTTCATTGAGAATCACTAATGAATCTAACAAACCGAACAAATACGATACTATGAGCTGCATACGTATTTTCAGGCGAAGATTGACGTCATGCAGTACTTCTGTCAGCGATTATAGTTGATATTGTCGTTGACAGATTATTCCTCCATGATATAGTTATTCTACAAAATGACCGAGGGTAAACATCTATGCACATCAACTCCGTCTGAACGACCATCTAAAATTACGATAGTTAACTCGTTTTGTAGTAAGTGTATGCTTGAGTTATTCTTTATTTGAAAAACCCAAATAAACAAAAAAAAAATGACTGTAAATCTCGCAATCGCAATACAAAAATATACAGGTAAGGCTTATACGGTAAACCAAGAAATTCTTACAGGGGACAAGTTAGCTTTCTATTAGAATGACTTTTTACATGTCCTTCTTGAATGTGAGATGATAGACACATACACATATACGTAGGTTTACAGCTGCAATACTGAAATCTTTGCTGAAGTAAATGTAGTAGTACTGTCGTCCTATACATGTAGCTGTGACGGAAAGGATTTGTATGCCTGATTGGCCTGAATTAATGGTACGTACCAGAAATTACTTCTCTACGATGCTACACTCAGGATGAATGATAATAAAGCATTTTTCGTCATTGGCAGAATAATATAAAAACCTTCTATAAAAAAATGACATAGCGACGCATATGTCCCCATGGTTATTGTATAGGTAAGGTGCATCTCAAAAGTGAAAGTCTCAAACTATTGCTGAATCTTTCTTAAGGAAACTTTCATCATCAAATTAAGAGTAAGAATCAGGGGTCACCGTGCAAATCTTGATACTAGAAATTTCTTCAACTTTTACCGATATTTGAAATGCAAAATGGCCTCCCCCTGTGCTCTGCTAACTCAATGGAGAAAATTGAATGTTCGAATTTCGAAAAACTAGTTTTGAAATGAGTCCCCCCAAGCGGTAGTCAAGAAAAGTATCTGGGAAAGTGTGTCTGAATATCTGTCCTCGAGGCGCATTCAACTTTAAGGTATAGAACACGCCCCGGGGACAGATACTCGGACTTTCAAACTTTTACAAATCTTTCCTGATCTACCACTTGTGGCGGCTCATTTTAAAGCTCTTGGTGTAAGAAAACTTTTCACTGTCTCAGTTTTTTGAAAATCGAAAATTTTATTTTTCCCCATAGAGTTAACACAGGGATGGCGGCCATTTTGAATTTCAAATATCGGGACATCTCAGGTAATTTGTCTCTCTAGTAACAAATTTTGCCCGGTGACCCCTCATTATTATTTTTGATTTGGTAAGAGAATGGTAGAAAGCTTCATTGAGGAAAGTTTGAGCAAAATTTAAATCTTTCACTTTCGAAGTGCATACTACCTTAAATAATTGGGACGTAAAGCCTGAATGAAACTTTGTGTGACTCCATAGATATATTGATTATTTCTATACATTGATTCTTTTATCACTGATATCGCGAAATGCTCGAATTTCTGGAATGTCACACGGTAAGAGTACGCGATTTAACCCTAAACCCTGGAGATCAAGGATCTATGACTTAATGACTGCTCAGTACCAAAGTTCTTTGCTATAACATACGCCCCGATATATTGATTTGTATTTAAATTTTTCTTTCTAACAATATCTGTTTTATCTATTGATGTGTATTTCTATGGCGAATAATCTTGCTACAGTCCTATACCAACTATGGGATAACAGGACGGTCTCGCGCAGTCAATATACCATTTCACAACCATGGTTTGGCCCAATCCTTTTCTTTTCTATGGAAAACTTGGACCCCAACACAAGAAAATGGGTGTGAAAGGGTTGACGTAGACGTGACCGCTGTGTGATATGAATATGTCTGTGAATCGTAATCGATTTTGTGAACACTTTGCCACCAGAACCAAGATGGCGAAACATCATTATCATTAGATCACACTCAAGGAAACCTAAGATGATGCAAGTAAAATGTTCAGGCAATGGCAACGAAGTTCAAATTATGCCACTCAATGTATCATTTGAAATGTGGAACTTGGTGTACTGACGTCTTTGGTGTATTCAAGAGGGTTCTTCCGGATATGTCTCACTTTGCCCAGTATTACGTAAATGTCATTTGTTGGCAGGTGAGACACCATGTTGTTTTCTGGAATGAAGAAATTGGGGATACCACGCTGCTCCAAGAAACCTATCAGCGTATCAATATAGCTGATGAAATGGTCACCGAGCATGTCTTTCCTCCACTGATGAGGAGCTATCTTCTCGCTCGTCCAAAACATGGTTGTCTTCATGTGGTAAGAGGACAGGACACTCGGTTCCTGAAAAACACGAATGCACAGTACATGGGATATTATGATTATGAAGGAGCACCCAATCTCCACCAGCTCTAGGCGATTTGCAATAGTTGAGAAGAAAGTGAGCAAGCATCTTTGGAACAGATAGGTCTTTAGAGCATGACGCAAAGATGTTACAGCATTGAAGTACCGGGGATTGAAGGTGCGAGTGTTCCATGAAGAAGGACAGAGTATTAAAGAGAAAGTTGCCTCATTGGAGAAACAACTTGAAAACATTCAGCAAATGGGAACTCATTTTCATTGCATTTGTGACAACTCTTCCGGCAGCAGGTAGGAAGCCATGGCTGGCAGCTATACGCGATGAGATAACCAGTCTTCCTGTACACTTGTGTTGTGACTTACGCAAAATTTGCTTGTTTCACAACAAAAATAGTCATTGCCGACCTTCCCACATCCTGGTGGCATGTTAGAGGATAGAGAGTTGCTGCACTGTGTACGCGGGGGGGGGGGGGGGTTGGGTTGGGGTTTAGAGACAACATTAACACACACGCTTTCCAATTTGATCCATATTATTAAGTACAACTACAGATAACCTACAGCACACGTATGATTTCTGTCAGTAGTGGAACATGGTCTGCAAGTACTTACTTTCAGATGCATTCGCCAGATTTTTTTGATAACAAGATAGAATTTTCGCTGGTTTTCAGAGAAGCAATGGGCCAGTGTTCGCTCAGCCAATGAGAATGAGAGACGCCACTGCAAATACTCGTCACCACCTTCTCCGGGGTACGACTTCGGCACTATGTGACAACCGGCTTCGACGATGGCACGAACAACGTCGCTGGTTGGCCATTTCCGATCACGTGTCGCCCAATCTTTCGCCATGGATGGCCATTGAGTGCAGGTCAGAGCTAGTGCCCCGTCTGCTGTTTGTTCAAATTCGGCTATTGTGGCGCTCGATCCTTCTGAAATTAAATATATGTGTCTTGTTGTGGTGATTTTCATGACAATATATACTCCTTTGCAGATGTAATTTAACGCTACAAAACTATTGCATATTGAACATACCATAGTTTTATATGTGTCATTGCACACAGGGAGGAAGGAAGGTAGATAGATATATACTATAGATAAATAGATATACATATACAGATAGATACTCTTCGGTATAGATAGACGGAACGATTAAAAAATTGTAGATAGAGCGATACACATATAGATAGATAGATATATATATATATATATATATAGACAAGTAGGCAGATCGATCGATCGATAGTAGACACAGACATAGATAGATAGATAGATAGATAGATAGATAGATAGACAGATAGATAGATAGATAGATAGATAGATGGACATATAGACAGTTAAACGTACCTAGGGATTTGGCATTGTAGTGTACACTCAGGGTCTGTACAGGTCCCTGCTGTACTAACTCGACACATCCATGAAATCCTCCAAACGTCTTGAAATTCTTGTCAATGTCACTCTGGACAGCTGGGATGCGGGACAAGACATGTGCCTCTTGTATCTTGAGGAGTTTAAGTCTTGACAGATAAATTTCATCATGGCCGCCAACAGGGATGATACAGCATGCTTCGTTGATGAACTCTTCGCTGAAATTGTGCTTCCTGTCACCACGGATCCGTACTCGTACATAGCCGGGAGGGGAGGTTGGAACCCATTCCAAGGGTGGGTCGTCGAAGGGGGGCGCCATTCCCACTTCTTCCAAATGGCTGACGATCCTGCCGATGTCTTCCACGGTATTTCGGCGGTACTGCTTTCCTCTAAGCGTTCTCTTTCACGAACTCCGATAGAATCTTCACAAGCGGAGTCGTCGTCCGTTTTCGTGGATTCGGCGACCATGGCCACTGGTATCATCAGATCCATTTCATCATTCAGATACCGGACTCCCTGCTTGCTGTGATCGGTTATGGCGAAACCTTCGCTGGTGCTCCCTGTCCAGACGTAACCGTCAAGCTTCTTGACATTGTTAAAGCAAGGTTTCAAGACATACTTAAAAATATCGGCCAACCTGCCGTAGAGTTTGTTTGGCTCTTTTGAGTCGATGCGATTTGAGTCGGTGACTTGCAGATAGCCACCAAAGAAGGACACATTTGACGCTATCAGAGAGATGAGACTCTTCGATACTGGGTCTATTCTCATGAATGGTTGGCTCATCGTAGTGGCGTGGCTTAACAAGTGATCGATCACATATAGCGAGTCGGCTTCCTGTTGATATCCCAGTCGCTTTGACTTTTTGGATATATCTGTGAGTTTGTCTCGTTCTTTTGCGGCTCCGGACAGCATTGTTGGAAGTGCTTGTTCTATCAACCCCATTTCTGAAATGACCATAAATATTTTTGGCGTTAAAGGTATACAGTCACCTGTAATCTAAATATGCCCATATATGGTCAAAGGGGCGTTCCTTGGTATTCAAAATACCCATGTGAGGGCGCTGTTTTAAAAAGCGGCCACCCGCTTAAAATCTGTGATTGGTTAGATTTTCTCTTTCCGTGGTAACTGTGGCAAAATTGGAACAGGTGACAGTATACCTTTAAATAGCATTAAATATATCACTCTAAAGTAATTAAGCTGTATAGATAAATACTAGTTCTAACTAAAATACATGGAATATACAGCCGATCTTTCACACAATATAGTGATAGAAATAATTATTTCTCATTAGACTTTCTCGAAAGCGTTTTGATTTGTGAAATAAAGAATTACCCCAAAACGCCTGAAATTAGGTGTTCACACGCACTGAAATAACGTTTCGACCACCGAACCAACTATGCGCCGCTGTGCTTTCTACAGACTGAGACAGGGTGTGAGCAGATTTTTGATGGCAGAAGACGAACCGGTTCGACAGTAAGCTTATACATTAGTCTTACTGTTTATGAGATTAATAGAGTCCCACACTCCAATGGACTGAGACGGAATGTCTAACACTAGTTTGGGAATTTCTGCCACACACAAGTCGGAGGGATGTGGGATTATTTTTTCACGTCCCTTCAATACTTGAGCAAATTGCAATTATCTCATCTTATTGTATTAAATACCATTATTATCAATAACTTTCTTTGTTTTACACCATCCCCCTTCGAAAATATAGTCCAGATCCACTTACGCATATTGCTATACGAAATATATTTACACTGATGAAAGTTTTCTACTCAAGGCTCTAACAGCACTAGGTATTAACAATTTGGCGATGTATGAGTCAAAATAGCCACATGATCACTCTTCTTGCGACGGAATAATTAGATTTGAATACCTTTCGCGAATTTTGATACCAGAAATACTTCCAGAGAATGTGCTTTAAGTATGTCAGAAAGACCAGAAAAGCAGACAAAAATCCTTACATTTCAAAAGACATAGAAACTTCCATACATTCCTTTGTCCAGGTGCTACATTCTGTGTCAATAGAGATTTTCAAACTATTTCCTAAGAGTACGTCAATCGACCTATTGCAATAAGATGGAAATGCAGAGTCACAAATTGGGCATTTATTGTTGCCATTATAAAAGTCAGTGATAGTTACCAGGAGAATCTGCAGCTGCAGGCTTTGCGTATATCTCTGCCTGACGTGGATACCGAGCCTTGTCGATGAAGTCCTGTCCAAACGGCGTGCGCATGCGTGAGAATTCTTCCGTATGTCGCGGTGCCCGTTGTAAACCTGAACGTTCTGAAATAATCGAATTGAGACTTTCATAGCAAAGTAAAACTAAAATTGTACAACTATCCCAATGTACCAATTTTGAGAATAAAAAGTAAGATTCATTTTACTTTGAGTGAAAACCACAACATAATAAGACCTAGATGACAGTAAATTGAGTGTTGGTTTATAATCTAATTTCAGAAATTCGTTAAATATGTAAATAAGCTTATGATCAGTATGCCGTTACAATGAAACTATACGTATTATGACGAATGTACTTCAGAATCATAATAATATACAGTTAATTCTGTATTGATATTTCACATAATGACATAAATATATTCAATATGCAAATAGCAAAACATCTCGTGTCAAAATATGCAAATAGGCATCACATGTCATCATCAACATGATCGCGGACAATAGGAGCGTTAATGGAAATAAGCCCGACAACTCTCTCACATTATTAAACAAATTTAACCATATTTCAAAATGCCAAAACAGAGATACTGAAAACTAACCTTCGAAAAACGTAACTCACCGTCCCTCCACCACAACGTAAAGGTAGAAAAATTTTCAACTACAACTCACCGAACGGCTCTACGAACTGAGCTTCAGACGCAGAATCCTTTGGTTATGGCGAAAGCGGGTGGTGGAACGGTGATGGACACCTGTAAGCATTTGCCCGTCACTGCAAACAGTGGATACACATCTGAAAGAGAATATGAGCAACTCCCTGATTGAGGACTTGAAGCAACGGACAGTCACTCAGAGTCAGTGGTCAATAATATTTTGTTTGGAATGTTGTATCCTATCTGGAGGAGCCCTCTATCGAACCTGACGGTAAATGCACAGGGTAATTGTCTGAATGCTTTGCACTATTTATTTTGCCAACTACGATCCGATCCGAACTAGCGTACAAACCTTGAGGGATATTTCGGAAAGCCATTCCCATATCTTCACCGTTGTAGTAGTAATGCAACGCGGAGTTTGGATGACGAGCTACACCAACACGATCACCTTCACTTAATTTATTCAGATTCCACTTATAACCGCCGCCGATTCGTTCGAAGTCTTTATAAAAGTCTGTACCCCTATGGACCAAAAGAAATATGTAAATTGTTGATGACATCTGGCAGTTATTTCAAAGACAACACTTGTAACAGGAATAGCGGGATTCTGCTAACTGTAGCGTAGACACCATCGTTTTTCAATTTATGGAAAATGAAACGACACTATCGTAATTCAACGTATAGAACATGAGGGTTTTGCCAGAAAATAATCGTTTTCGCGCCAATTTTCTTATGCACACAGTCTACTTAAGGCAGGAATGTGTGCGACGAGACTTCACTGGTAGAAACATCCTTCAATTTAGGCTGATAATGTGTAGAGAATCAAGGCCTGTGCCCGCGCCTATCGATTTGAAGTTTCAAACTAAAATTGTACGCTGTCGTTATACTCACTGATACCTATTATTGCCTGAATACATGGGTTTATGTGCCCGATAGCAGGTGACAGTTTGCCGACGCCTAATTTAGAATTTCATATGCACAGACGGTTACTCCGTCACCGTACGAATCAAATACAGTCATGTTTGATGCTATGCATAGAAATCATGATCTAAAGTGACTGGAATGCATTGGCTGCAGGACGTGTTGAACCATGCTCACCAATAGGTGGCGTATCACCAAGTTTTTCAAGCAACCACCGATAAGAAGACAGAGTAATCCACGGTATCAATCCACGCACTGGACGTTCCATTTGAAACTTTATTTCATAAATAGAAGTAGTTCTATGTACTCTGAAACTGCACTGGAGGAGTGCAAACAAAAGATATGTTACCTTAGGAACCAAAATCCCTGTCCTTGTCCGTAGCCGTCGCCATGGTAGAAAACGTCATCTGGAAATTCTTGATACATAGTAACGCCTACAAAATTGATGCCAAATATTAAGAGTAAGCTTTTCGGGGAACAAATAAATATGTTTAAAGGGAAACAGTCGTGGAACTGCGCCTGTGCGAGTTTCTTGTTTACAAACAATGTATTTCGTGCACGATATCTAGATGCACCTCATCATCATAGCTGCAACATTTGAATTATACGATGTAGATTATGATAGACATGTTTTAACTTTCATCAATCACCATCGTAACTTGGATACAGCGTTTACATTGGTCGTATGGGTCCCATACGACCTTTGAGCTCAGTTCCGACGATTGTATCCCGTTAAGTGAAAGCCTTAAGTTTCTTGGCGGGCAGATTCGGCGAAAATTTTCACTGTCGTGGCGGCAGGCAGTAAAGTGCGGACTTTCTTTTCATAAGCGGCGATTTAGGGAAATTTGATTTATTTGTTCGGAACGGTTACATCGGAAAAAAGACAAGCGATGAACATGATGCACATACAAAGATAACCTGAGTACAGTGGTGGCACAAATAAACTTGCAATAGAGTCTCTCTTTTGGCATTTTGATTGTTAATATTGTGTCACCATGGTGTTATTCACATTACATGTCAATTTGAAACAATATTCCAGTTCACATACTTATATTTAACTGACAGTTTCGAAATTAGAACATAATATTTCATTAATATGCTAATGAGTACCGTAATAAGGGGCAAAACTTCCCCAGGTTACATTCGACAATCACCATGTCACTCACAGACATTATTTTAGTTCATGACTGACTTTTAGGTTAGGTATGATTTCAATATTTCTTATCATATCATACCAGAATACTGATGGCGCAAATGAAGTGATCTGATTGGTCGAAACGTGAAAATAAGTGTGCTATATTCGCGATACAGCACGGTTTGTAACATGCGCGAGCTCTCAGCTGGAGAAAATTCCTTTTTTGACATTTCACGCCAGAATTTCAATATACTGTTATGATATAATAGCAATAAATCACACCCAGCGACGGTATACCACTCGGTTTTGACCAGTTCTCTTCAAATATCCACTCACTATCGCTCTTGTATATAATCCTGAACTGATCCAAATCTCGTAGTATACCGTCGCTTGGTGTGGTTTACTGTTTAAATAAAATACTGAAATTGGCGAGTTTTGAAAGTTTAACCAGCTGTTGAGGTATGAGATACTTTCTGCTACCAAAAATCGCAATAATGGTAGCCATGCTTACCGAACTCCAAAGTTTCCGGTTTATTCCGGTCCATCCGATCGATCTGTATTTCAAATAATGTCCCAGTTGGAAGTGGTTTATTTGTGACAAATACAGCCTTATCGTTCGCTGCGTGCTCGGCGTCGATCCGATAAGCTACCCTGCCACCGTCCTTGATGCCAGCCCGAACACCGAGGCCTTTGAAAAGCAGGGACTTTGACCCAATACCACTCACGTCCTAAAGAAGATGACACGTTTAATGTTATCTATGCACCCATGATTCCGGTCGTGAAATTGAAGTGGTCCTCCCATGATCATATTGCCTTTTTCACAATGAATGAATGAATGAATGAATGAATGAATGAATGAATGAATGAATGAATGAATGGATAAAAGAATGAATTCTATTGTCTTCTACAAGTGATCCAATAAGATGAAGGCACCAAGGTACCAACGAGCTTGTTCTGTATGTTCAGAGTATGCAGTTCACCGTTTCGTTGTCTATCAGCGGGCAGGTTATCTTACAGGTGCGTTTATCAGTTTCCTGGACATATTGTTTAGAGGTTTAGAATGCAATTTCGAATTGACACTGTACATTTACCCACTAAACTGTTTAGTGCCCTGTTACAAATTAATTCATGGTTTGTAGTGACGAGACGAATGATCAGACCTGGTTTTCTTTTTCAGATTTCGTTTCAGTTGGTTTTGCCGCAGTCTTTGGCTCCGGAACGGGTTGTTTACTTTTGTGTACTTTGGCTTGTGAATGTTGTGGGTTCATCGCCGTGGTATTTACCGATCAGGTCCGATAGGGCAAGAATCTGGAAGACAAAACAACACTTGCAGACTGTGCACAGTGACATAGCACAGCGCCCCCTGGAGAGCCTGAGTTAGTCTACTTTTCCTGTTAGAGGACACAGTGGAAAGACATTTTGTTGCTCTTTCGCTCTCTGTGGTCAGCTGTTCTTATTCTAATCTTCCAGATTCCTGTAGGAACAACTTCCTGGGTTACCTGGCTCCCCTAATAAAACATGTTCAACACATCTAAAATAACAGAAATCTGCAAATTGTTGTCACAATCGTAAGCTTATATTTACGCGATTTTGTCATACTGAATACGTTTGATGAGAAAGACATACGCACACACACGAGACGTAGGATCACTGTCAGTGTATAAAAGGTATCGTATGAAATTTTCCAACGGTTATGTGGACGGATAGCGGCTTGAGATTATTGTCTGATCTTTGTCTGGTGTTTCTCGAGCTCGGGAAATTTTTCGGCATGGTTATATTGTTGATTCACTTTGCTGCCATTAGATTGATTGGTTATTGGTTGGCCCTCTGTTCGCTGCAGCTTTTGATGAATTGTCAACACTGCACTGTCTGTCTGTCTGTCTGTCTGTCTCTGTCTAATCTGTCTGTCTGTCTGTCTGTCTGTCTCTCTCTCTCTCTCTCTCTCTCTCTCTCTCTCTCTCTCTCTCTCTCTCTCTCTCTCTCTCATATTTATCTCTGGATATATAGCCAACTCCTGCCCGCTGATGGTATATTTCAATCGAGTTTTAAATTTGATTCAACGACGCACCATAGTTGTGATGGTGATTTCTCAAGATTAATCAACAGTTCTGACATTTTGCCTGCCTGCCTTAAATTATCGAAGCACCAGGCTGTGATTACTGAACATAATTACCGAAAATAACCTAATAGGGGTTACTATTCCTTGATGATCTAAGATGATGAAATAACAATAACAAAACAAAAACGTTAAATATTTGTACCTAAAAAGTTATATTGGATCTTAGCATTAGTAAGTAATATAACTTCCGAAGTTCATTTTTTTGAATTACAAGTACATTTCATAATAGAAGACTGTTGCATGTGCAGCAAACTTAATGTCAATTGCCGTAGAAGGATAAAATGCAATGATGGATTCAGTGTCGTTTCTCAGTCATCTCTGCACTGTTCAAACTAACCTTGTCTTTAAGAGTTGGTAATGGTTATCGCAGATATCGAGGAGAAACTTAACTAATCCAGCCTCCCCAGCCGCTGCTGCAAACGATTTACTGGCATCCGTGTAGTTCCAGAATACGTTCACCAATGAATTCAGAGCTTCCCAACGATTTCCGTCTCGATACAAAGCGTCACCTCCGTTGCCATAGTAATACCGGGCTAGCTCCATCAAAGTATCTTAGAAAATATTGACAGTTTACACTTAGTGATAATAAAGAGCCCAGCGAGGAATGCATTGATTCATTATATATGATAAATAAATATATTACATATACACTTTGAAAACCCAAGCTTGAAAAGTGTCTGTGGGTGCCTATGGTCTCTCACTATACCACTCTGTCCCTCACTGTCTCTGTATTTGACTTTTAAGAAAACAGTCAATATATGTCAATTGCCCACAAAATGCACCTCCGGGACATATTTTGACTCTGAAACTTACACAATACTTTCTCGGTCTACACTTGTGGGGGCTCAGTGTGAAGCTCTTGGAATAGATAAAGTTTTCACGGCGTAGTTTTATGAAAATGAAGATTTAATTTTTCCCTAATGAGTCGACACATGGATGCGGCCCTTTGAATTACAAATGTCGGTTAAAAATTAAAAAGTGAGTAAACCTATTTCCCTAGTGACCCCTGTTTACTCTTGATTTCAAAAGGGAATAGTTTAACGTATTCTTACGGAAAGTTTTCAATCTCGAGGCGCAGGTTCTTTTACCCTATGAGCTGCCAACTTGAACGAGTTATTTGACCAGGGTGATAAGCTTCCATGTTGGTGATCGGCAGAACAAATTAATGAAGGAATTAAGGACGGTAAGTAACAGATGTGGACTGTTTTCTTTGAAATACAACACAGAGACAGCGAGGTAAAGCGAATGGCACACACACGACACAGGTAAGGCTTTCATAATAAACATGTTTAATACATGACTAATATTTATCATAACTTCAAGACGATTATTGTTTGTGATACCCTGTTATTCAGACTTCCCTCTCTCAAAATGTTTTACATTTTATCCATCAGTAGATACTACAGCGGCTTCATCATCTCAATCATACCGTTTGAAATGCTTACTTAACATTTGTGCAGCCAAAATAACAGAGTAAATACTCTTATAGAAACATAATGATCTCTGTAAATTTGATGCAAAGTTTCCGCTACTTGTGTTTTCAGGCTTTCCAAAGTGCCATCAAATTTTGACAGAGCGTTTTTTTTTGGGGTATGTCTCGAGATTTCAATTCGAGACTTCGATCACGGAACTACGTGGAGACAAAAAGCCTACAAAAAAGCATTATAAATTTGTAAAGTTCCTTTACACGACGGAAAAAAATTTAAAAAGCAGACTACCAAAGACACCATTTCATTAAATCATCTGCCATCCAAAACGTTGACATCCGTTTACTCCAGTCAAGCTAGTGCACCTACCCGCAAATACAAATTTAAAAACTTAAAATAAATTTTTTTTTTCGTCTTTTTCATGGCTGGATCAACGATCGGAATAAAACCGCACACGGATTTATTAAGCACTAAATCATCTCAAGGTGATAGTAAGCCCGTTTATATTACAATTGTATAAAACAATAAAGCGATCAGAGTCAGACCCTGGCGTGATTAATTACACACAATTCTTTACCAGTCGACCATATGAAGTTATCTGTTCACACTCACCTACAGACCCGTTGATGTCCACAAATCCGGAGACAATCACCCGTCTTTCTTTACGCTGGAACTTTGTCGCAGCTTCGTTCATGGAATCGAGTTTTTCTTTTACTTCATTGAAACTGTCTTTGCTGGTCTCTTTGAGGTCATCGACCGCACTCTTCAAGGAGGCCAGTGTTTCCGACAACACAGTGTCTGAAGTCGGAAACAAAATTAAAGGGTTTATGAAACATGAAGTGTAATTCGTTGTACGTGAAGGCATATCGAGGATGGCTCTTCGTGGACGATGGAAATAATTTTAAAGTCCTCTCCA
Source organism: Ptychodera flava (assembly GCF_041260155.1). Classification (NCBI taxonomy): domain Eukaryota; kingdom Metazoa; phylum Hemichordata; class Enteropneusta; family Ptychoderidae; genus Ptychodera; species Ptychodera flava. The sequence goes on from NC_091928.1 coordinate 16,037,597, forward strand.
CTACCAAATATAGACCTTTATATCCGCTTCCATTTAGTAACACAGTAATAAACGAAATTAAACAGCCGCTCATGCCATCGCTTTGTCAAAGTTCGAAGAACGAGTGGACACTATACTACCAAATCTCAGTTTGTGAGCAAGCTTTCCGTACATGTGTTTCATTGAGGTAGAATGCGCCTTGGGGACAGATGTTCAGACTTTCAAACTTTTACAATATTGTTTTAGCCTACCACTTGTAGGGGCTCACTTTAAAGCTTATAGAGTAACAAGTTTCCACCACTTGGTTTTGCGAAAATCGGGAATTTAATTTCCCCATTGAGATAACAAAGGGAACTAAGGCGACCATTTTAATTTTAAATATCGGTAAATATTTGGTAATTTGTTTCTCTAGTACCAATTTGCATGGTGATTCCGATTTTCATTCTCGATTTTGAAAGAGAATGTTTGAAAGTTTGCGTGACGAAAGTTGTATTTGAAAGACGCGAACCACCTTAAAAAAGATAAATATGTCGCGACTGTTCCATACCTTTGACCGCAACACTTTCACTCTTGTCGTCTGTAGATTTGTCAGGCTGTACATCGTCTTTTCCAACCAAACCTAATTTCACAAGAATCCTACTGATGTCGGCTTTCTCGTGTTTGTCACATTTCTCCATGCTCTGGACTAACAACGGTACCGCCATGGCCACTATCTGAAGTAAAATGAAAGAAAAGATTCAAGAGGTTTTTAACGGGAACTGTTCCCAGCAATATAAAGCATATGAAGTGTCTCGAGTATTTCACCATTGTGACTTTACCATTAGACGCACCGCTTCGAGATTCTAGGGATCTTTGACCGTTTCCTGAAATGTCGACGAGTACAGAAATAGAACCGACCATCAATGGTGGACTTAAAGAAGTATTGGTCTCCATGACACTGGTATTACATGCTTACAAGTTGAACGAACTTTCCTATAACTCTTTGACGTTTTATAGATAAATCCATCGCCATCCATTCCTGGTTCTTCATCTGCTTTTCTTAGCAAGTAAAATTTGCTCTGAGTGAACATAAAACAGATTTCATAGATGCATTGTATTCGTAGTGTCTTACCTTTTCCTTATTTTCCTGGTTCATTGAGAGATTTTCAAAACCTTCCAGTAACTCATCTAAGGAGAATCCACTTTCGGACCCACTCACTATCTTTTCTAGTTCATTTGCCATCGTGGTAATAAGTTCTGCGAAAGCACATGGGATAAAAATTCAAGTAATGACAATATTGCTCTTTTGTGATCATGTATGTGCGCGCCTGTGAACATGCGCCGTTTATACGTAAATACAATTCATTGAGCATGTATGTATGTATGTATGTATGTATGTATGTATGTATGTATGTATGTATGTATGTATGTATGTATGTATGTATGTATGTATGTATGTATGTATGTATGATGCATGCATGCATGCATGCATGCATGCATGCATGCATGCATGCATGCATGCATGTATGTATGTATGTATGTATGTATGTATGTATTATGTATGTATGTATGTATGTAAGTATGTATGTATGTATGTATGTATGTATGTATGTATGTATGTATGTATGTATGTATGTATGTATGTATGTATGTATGTATGTATGTATGTATGTATGTATGTATGTATGTATGTATGTATGTATGTATGTATGTATGTATGTATGTCTATGTATCTATGTGTGCATCTATGTATGTGTCAATGTACGCATCTTTACATGTACCTATGTATCTATATATGGATGTATCTATGTATGTATGTTTGTCTAAAAGCAATGGTATTATTCCGTACCTCTCTCGTCTTTAATGAGATCGAACTCATTCTCTGCTTCGACGACGTAGCTCAGTGCTAGCATGGCGGGAAGGTATCTATCAATGGCGTCAGAACCCGCGTATATGTGAAGTACTCGCTTTGCTTCTGTGTTGTTGAAGAAATGGCGGTTGGGCGCCGCTCTCGCGAGATTATGCAAAACGTACAGGGACGACTGGACCAAACCCCATCTCCTCTGACAGATAAAGAATCATATAAAAGTAAAAATTCTACAACAATATACGCAACTATAGACAAGTAAGACGAAAGGCTGCGATAAAATGAAACAAGGAGAGATAGAACACGCCGGGTCAGTTTCTATGAAGTAATTTTAGTGAACACAGTGTATTAGTTAAATTTATGAAATTTGTCTCTGTGACCCCAGGCGTTGATTTTGACCCATAAGTTTGAATTTTGATTCTTAGAATGAGTTTTAGAGATTATTTTTTCTTCAGGAAAGTTTGACATAAGCTACCTTAAAGGTGTACAGTCACCTGTAATCTAAATACTAGTATGCCAATATATGGTCAAAGGGGCGTTCCTTGGTATTCAAAATGCCCATGTGAGGGCTGCCAACCGCTTAAAATCTGTAATTGGTTAGATTTTCTCTTTCCATGGTAACTGTAGCAAAATTGGAACAGGTGACAGTATACCTTTATAGTTTTATTTTGTTTCGTGTGGATCATCTCTCTACAGTTGCGTTTACCGATCATGAGGTATGTATTCACTTCATAACATGAAGCTGTTCACCCCAAGGATCATATAAATTGAACATTACAATAGGGTACGACTTGTATTACTGCTTAATGAATAACCATTAAAGGTACACTGTCACCTGTTCCAATTTTGCCACAGTTACCATGGAAAGAGAAAATCTAACCGATTACAGATTTTAAGCGGGTGGCCGCTTTTTAAAGACAGCGCCCTCACATGGGCATTTTGAATACCCTTTGACCATATATGGGCATATTTAGATTACAGGCGACTGTATACCTTTAAATGCTAAAAATCACTTTAAGCGAGAATTCAACGGAAAGTAGTGCAGACTTTAGCTGATATATTAAATTTACTCGTTTTAACACAAGGTAGCTGCACCTCGGTTTAGTCAAACCAATAATTGCTATGCAATCTCGACTAGAAATCCTCAAATCTTTTCTAATACGTTCCTTCACGGTCCCTCTATCACGTGGTTCCTTGAAGTTGTACACTTGAGAACCACTTAAAGCTCTTGCAAACTCTCTTCGTAAAAGGAGGGCGCACCACTGCAAACGATTGGTTATCTCACCTCATATATCTGTGATCCGGGCTTCACCAGGTTCCTCGTTTCCAAAACTATCGGCGGAACGTTCGACTTCAACCGTGGCAGAAGAGAACTCTGCAAGGGCACTGAGGAGAAAAAAAATAAACGACCATAAGCAAAATATCGCAGTTAAATAACATTTACACTCAGGAAATAGAAAAAATTACGTTGTTGTGTATATAATTTATGCAATGGCATATTCACAAATAGTTTTGATCCAAGCCCGCAATTTAGGGAATGTTAACATCCAGAGTAGACTTTTGTAAGTTCTCTGGATCGCGCAAACATCGGGATTGAAATCCATGTAAGTACAGCTGGTATGAGGATGTAACCCTATAGGTTTCTTAACCCACGATCATCGCTAAATGACTGAAAACTATTCGTATGTATAGCAGCTTCCACAAACTGCGATTTCTTACATTGGTGAAAGCTTAAGGAACAATTTACAGCTGTCTGTTAATATGAGCACACCAAACTATCTGTTTGTTAAATCATTGAGAAAGTGGTTGTTACAAGACTTCAAAATTCTACAATATTGTGACTGTCACAGAGCGCTGTAAAATTTAGGAATAAAATGGGGCCACGACTCGAATTGCTGTAAGCTATTTTTCTGGCTCCAGGATCTTCTATTTTTTGTTGAAATTGACACTATAAAACTCACAAATGGCAATGAAGAATGAATAAAAATAAACTCTCCTAATGGTTATGGGCAACGAGGGCTTTGAATACCCTGAAGGCGTTTGGGGAGTGAATTATAAAAAATAAATGAAACCCCGAGAAAATGTTGGTCATGTCCGACTAGCAAAATGTGGTCTATGCAAATAACTAATATTACATACAAAGTCATGGAAAATCTTCATTAAATATCTAAATGTACAAGCAAATACGTTATATGAATTATTGTACTGTGTCACAACCTCCATAGCCAGTGATCTCTCTCTCTCTCTCTCTCTCTCTCTCTCTCTCTCTCTCTCTCACACACACACACCATTTCCATGTGTTGGCGGCGGACAAAGCCCGTGACACATTTCTGGAAAGGCAAACGTACCTAATTGACTCAAAAGTACAAGACAAATCGAATATTTGAAAAGGAGTGGGTAACCAATGTTGACTGCTCTTCGTCCGAAAATACTGTAAATTATCGCGTTTGGCCAAAATGTGCGAAGATATCATGGATGTCACGGTCACATGGTCAGCGAATGAGTGGTAACTTAATTGTCATGATCAGATTTTAGGCAAGTGATAGCAAAGTCACCGTCCCGTCAGATTGTGGTCGAAGACTGAGTATTTGGTCTCAGTAAGATGTGCGTGTGTATGAACGTCAGAGGCATGGACATGAACATTGAGTGTGGTAGTTCACTTTCTATGCATGGCCCGGCGTACTGTGCCTTTCGAGGTAACAGAACAGTCAGCAACGGATACTAATGATCGTGAAGACGTTGTGTGTCCGTGATCATTTGCGCGATCATTTCTAAGGGTATCTGACGCGGCTAACAAAGAACTTATCCACGAAGTAACCCGCTACTAACGCTATGGATGTTGAAGTCAGAAAATGTTCGCGCTTAGGGGAACACCATTTGATTTCTGGGGGGGGGTATGGAGGATTTTGAGAAAAAAAAATTGTCGCCAGGTGAGATAGAAGAAAAAAAAAATTGATCCTGTCATGACCTGAGAAAAAAAATTGTCATAACAGACAGAAGTGAAAAAAAAATTGTCACAATGCACCAGAAATTAGCAAAATTTGGAAACCCTATTCTCATGTATTCTTTGCCGGCGCGCCGCCATAGGCGGCGCAAATGTTTTTACCACAAGCAATTCTTATGTTTTTTCCCAGCACTTATGATATAAGCATGCACTACATAGGTCTACTTACACCTCAGTGCACTCAATGTTTTCCTTCCCTTTTCTGACCCAAGAAATCATATTTCAGGATTTCTGTTGCAATATCTCAATGGCATAGGCACTATCTAAAGGGGACTTTTTGACTTCTGTAAATTGTGAAAATTTTAAAACACAAGACAGGAGTCAATAAACTAGTGTTAAAATCAATATATTATTCTCTCAATATAAATATATTAGGAAGATGTACAAGTTGACAATGAAAAATTGAGGAACAACAAATGTAATGAAATACAAGGGAGAGGGTCACTAAAAAAATTGAAAACTTCAGGGGGCGTTACTCAAAATGTGGAGAGGAAGAAGGGGGACGGGGTTACTCAATTTTTTTGGCGAAATAAATTGAAACACATCTCAGATTGCACCATTGCACACATCCATTTCTCAAAATTTCAATGCGAGAGGGGGGGCACCCCCTTTGGTGCTCTCCCCCCTTGGGTCTTCTAACAGTGTTACTGGTAAAAGACAAATTTAAAATACCTATCAGATTGCACTACACTGCACCGTAGCGCACATCAATTTCTCAAAATTTTCACAGGATCTAGGACAAAACTGAACTGTTGTGAATTCATCCTTTATTATCACAGAAACATGTTTTCATTTACCTCAGTTCAATGACCATTTTGACAGTTAAACATACATATTCATGCTTTTCATTAGAAGCTGGCAGCTGGAGAAATGACACAAGAAAGTCACAGATTTTCCGTTCCTGTATATTTATTTATCTTCAGTCTCTGGCAAACAGAACTGTTTTTCACAAATTGTATTGTCATTGTTTGGTTGTTGAATATTGTGACACAAACACTGATCATGCATAAAATGTAAAAAAATATTGCAGTGTTCAATGTCATTTTCAAACAGTTTTACCAAATGCAAAATAACCTGAAATTCCTCTCAGATTGCACCATTAAACACATCAATTTCCCAAAATTTCCAATACGAGAGGGGGAAACCCCTCTCGTGCTCTCCCCCTTGGGGTGTTCTAACAGTTTCACTTAGTAAAAAAAAAATTAAAAAACACCTCTCAGATCGCACCAGACTGCACCATTGCACACATCAATATCTTAAACTTTCCATGCAAGATAGGGGAAAGCCCCTGTGACACTTTCCCCCTAAGCCTCTCACGTGTTCTCCCCTGTACTTTCAAATTCTGCCCGGTCAGATATCCTAGTGAAAACCCTGTCATAATACCCATCCAAATTAAACAATATACTGTATGGTTAGATACTTACTGCGTGAGCTTTTATATCTTTATTTTATTGTGACTTGCAATTTCATTTTGATGGGTTCACCTTTTTTGAACCATCATGAGATAACTGATGATAGTCTACCAGAGTACATCAGGATTTCAAAGGTCTTTACTGTTGCTGTATTTTGTAAATTTTACAAATACATGTATTTGTATTTAACTTTTCTAAGTGGGGGATCAGTCAAAATTTCAGAGTTAGAGAGGGGAGTTACTCAAATTCATCATGGTTGACTGGGGGGGGGGGGTGTCACTTGAAATTTCTGAGTTTCAGGCCGTAAATAATGACGGCTCCCTTATATACAACGCATCACAAACTTGATGACAAAGAAAAAAAAAATTTGCATTGCTACTCCATTTGGAAAAAAAAATTGATGCAGCTCTGACAGTAGAAAAAAAATTGCTGTCACTGTGAAAGGAAAAAAAAATTGCTCCCATACCCATTTCCTCCATACCCCCCCCCAAAATCAAATGGTTCTCCGCTTATCAGAGTTCAGTCATTTTATTTGTGCAGGAAAGCGATAAATATCACTTTCGTTTTACCCATTGAAGTGTCTCGAATTTGGCGAATTATTAATGGACCTCTTTGTTATACAGCTTCCGGGAAAAAAACTTTCTTAATTTCGCGCTTTCAACGCTCTTCCACACCGAAGGGACTTCAGTATATCCTTTTTTTTGTTGTAAAGACGTCCACTTACGCACGTATCATTGGCATGCTTGATTTTCTCAAGTCTTCTACCATGGTCGCCAGTTTTTTAAAATTCCGCTATGCGCCTACGCGACCCGTAGCATAGACCAGACGTGTAGACGTGGGTACGCCTGATATTTCTCAGGCGTATGTACACACACGTCAATACCACAGTCACTCGTGATCAGTCTATTCCGCTCGGCGTCTGTGCCCCCATAGACGTGTGAACATATGCCTGAGGGTTTTTCTCAGGCTAGGCATATGTACACACGTCTATGAGGCATAGACGCCGAGCGGAATAGACTGATCACTAGTGACTGTGAATATTGTGTGTGTCGACGCTGTCGCGGCGCATTTTTGAATGCGGAAGTAGACTATATATTATCTGCATATAAACTGTTTCCAGTCAAGAACAAACGGCTGGATAAGAGTGAATTCTTGACAACGAAAGACTGTATAGTCGAATCATTGGTCACTGTTCTGCTGACGAAAATGTAGCGAAATCAACTTACTCAATTTCCCGACAAGGTCACTAAGGCCAAGAGAATCCATGATGTTCGACCTCGTCGCTTCGAAATGACCTCTGACCTCATGATTAGACCTAACGCGTCATCAGCTTGCTTTTACATATAAACCACAGTGTCATTTCCTGTAAAAACAGTCGCTTGTGGACACGGGCGGAGGCCCCCATTACGGCATAACCTCTACATTTAACCCCCTGTTACATTGTCTACAAACCGAATATTGTGTGTTTCAGCATGCTGTAGGGAGACAGCAAGAAACTGTATTATCTTAGGCACCTTTACAAGGTCTACTTGTTGTTTTTCTTATGAATATTCAATGGTATTCATACATTTTTAGCTTTTCTCGAAACAAAATTCATGAAATGCGACAAAGTGGCTCTTGATTTTGTTTAATTATCGCTAACATTATAACCATAGGATGACATAGAAATGTTATTAATTTTTCTGAATTACCTACCAAACTATGGAATCTCAAAATGTGAAAAATAATTTGGAAACAAAATATTTTCAGGATTCCTCCTTATATGCAGAGCAAAACTCTCAAGTTCCCCTCATAGTACCTCAAGAATTTTCAAATCCCCTCTTGATTTCTCCAGTCCCGCCTCCACCAGAAATTGTGAACGCAGTCTCCAGAATGTAGATTTCAAAATCGAGCGAAACTCCTCCATTCAGTTATTTGTATAAGGTCATCGACCCGTACAGGGAGACAGCCATACAAGGTGGATAGTATGATGAAATATTACGGAGTGAAGAGTTACTCTAGCTGGGCTTGGGCACAGTGTGTGAAACTCACTCAAAATCTCTACTGGCCAAGCGGGCCAGCAACTTTACAAAATCACTGGCCCTGAAGGAAATCGACTGGTCCGATCCTCATGTCAAATCCAAATATAGAGCAGATTTTTTACCTGCGCTCACCATAGGGGCCAAGAACATGCGATTGAAAAATAAAAATACACCACTTCAACATCCTAACATCAAACTGTTATTTGTGCCTTTTGATTCTTTTAAAGGAAAGCAAATGAAGATGACTATTAAAACCAAAAGTTTTGGCAACTGATCTCAGTGCTAAATATCATGAAATCAGTGAAAGGTTAAGCACAAATACATAAAACGTTTTTATTTCCTAAAGCAGCCTTTTATAACAAATATTTCTAACAATGAGAAAAAGAGCGCAAGCGTAGGATTCAAGTTGAAATATGTCCCAACACGGAAAAGTTACGCGTCTAGAACTCTAATCACGGATAGGTAAGTTTTGGAACCACACACACCCTACCACACACAAATGGAGTCAATGCAACAGTTGATTCTTTCAAAATCGATTCTGGCTAGCGCTTCTCCTCTGTGAGGGTGTCATCTTCGCCAAATTCAAGGAATGGAATACAAAACAATAGGGCAACTGATGAAAAGAAATAATACTGAAGTGTTGAAACCAATGTTAAAGGACGAATCACAAATGTTAGCGTAATCAAGGCAAACGGCCATCAAGGTCAAATCACAATTCAGACGCGACTTCGCACAATGTTTAAATATCGGACATTTATTTCTAGTATCGAAGTTTGACGTCCAACATATTTCTGCCATACATAACAATCTATATATCGGGTCTTATATCGATACTTAGACTTACAAGAACGACTTGCCTTCTGCGCGTCATGCTGGGATTGCGAAATTGGCTATTTTACCTCAGGCTGATACATATCGGCAATTTTGGACTCTCTATAATAATCGATACTGGACAATTCTAGAATGACTTGCCTTGCGTCTCGACACACCGAATCTGTGAAATCACAGAATCTGATGTTTAATCGATATTTATCGGCGATTGGGACCCTAACATCGTCACTAGAATGACTGGCCTTGTGTCTCGGGCACGTCTGGTCTGGGTTCTCTACTACCTCCATGGTTTATCGGATTTCAGTACAAATGTTCGATATTTATGTCGGAGATTTTGCAACCTCACAGATCTTCCAAGCCCGACTTCCTCAATCCGGCTCTAACTTCGATACTAGACCATACTATACTTGTCAAATCGCGGGTAAATATCCGATGTATATCGGGGAGGTCACTACCTTACAGATCGGGCCCCGTGGTCTAGCCAAGCCCAACTTCCGTAGTCCGACGCGAACTTAAATTATACGATACTGGACTTGTCTAAAACGGTGGATATATACCCTATATCGGAGATTTCACCATTTCACATATCTGATCAAACAATTCTAATTTCGATACTGTTGTCCAGTAGCTGAAAATATTTGATATCATATAAAAGTGCAATGTTGAGGTATCGAAAAACCCAGTTTATCTCGACACATGCGACACGGTCGATACGCTAAACAGTGAGACCACAACGAGATCTCAAACCTTCAATATGCTTAGGCGATCATATTGGATAGCGCCACTACTCTCGCGAGAAAACGTGAGTAAGGTCTTTCGCTTTGATGCAGTACCGATCAGTCTGTTCACTTTTTATTTGCGAATTTCACGTTTTGCAAATCTCTTGAAAGAATAAACTTCTGTACATATAGGGAAAGTTACTGGCCCGCGTCTTTAGGAACAGCAGGACATCTTTCAAGAGTTACTGGTCCGGCATGAAAACTGCTGATCTCGCGGGCCATCGGGTTAGCGTGAATTTCGCACGCTGCTTGGGCTTGGTAGGTAAATTCTGTTCCTCCGTTAAAATAACAGAACGCCCCCCCCCTCCTCTACGCAGTCCACTGAAAAAAACAAAAAAACTGATGACCCCTTAGGGAGCGTTCAGTTATTACGTCCGGGGGTGGGCCGGCAAAATCCAGGGGGGGGGGGGTCACCTTACATTTGAAAACTGCAAAGGGGGGGGGTCATGTATTTTTCAAACAGCTCAGAGGGGGTCACTTAATTTTCATAAGTATCCGTCCCGTCAAAAAGCAGTTTCAGTGTTCAGAAATATTCTGGGAGATAAAAATGATTCGCTGCATGATTTCATTCTCTGAAGTCATTTAACTGTAAATCTGAACATAAGTATAATCATCTGTCACATGAACATCTTGCCCTGGCAATTCTAAGGCTTGTCTTACTCTAAATTGAGCTCACTGAGGGCAATGAACAATTCCTATTACTTACATATTAGAAATATAGCAAGTTTTGTCAGGGAAATTACTTACCTGTAGCCTGCTGGTACCATGAAAAGTGAAATTATACTTTTAGGTGAAATTCCAATATAAATATTGTTGTCAACATCTGAACTTTCAAATACCCTATTTAAATCAAGTTCATTTGTATCAATTGTCAAACACCTATAAAAGCACAAATTAATTCAGTGTAGCATTGTAAAAATGCTATTCATAGTTACTCATAGACTCCAATGTATAGTGAATCAACATTTCGGTGAAATTCAAAAATCCAATTTCTTGTACAGATATCAACCTTTAACCATTCTAGTCTAACTAAGTACTTTACAATGAATTATCAAATATCTATAAATACACAGATTTAGATAGTTTTGTATTGGATAAAAATTATTCATAGTTTTCTCATACATGTAGACTCCAATGTATCGTGAATCAACATTTCGGTGAAATTTCAAAATCCAATTTCTTGCACTAATATCCATTTGTAACCATCCTAGTCTAATCAAGTACATTAATATTCAAGAGTTCATAAATACATAGATTTACCTATTTTTGTATTGAAAAAAATTATTCATAGTTTCTTCATAGACTCCAATGTACAGTGAATCTACATTTTGGTGAAATTCCAAAATCCAATTTCTGGCTAACATATCCATTTGTTACCACCCCAGTCTAATCAAGTACATTAATATTAATAATCGAGAGTACATAAATACACAGCTTTCCTCATAGACTCCCATGTATAGTGGATGAACATTTTGAGTGAGATTACAAAATCAGATTTCTTGTACACATAATATGCACCTTTAACCATCATATTCTAATCAAGTACAATTATGTTAATTATTCAACATCTGTATGTGCACAAGTATAGCAAGTTTTTCATCGGAAAAAAATTATTCACAATTTTATCATAGACTCCCATGTATAGTGGATGAACATTTTTGGTGAAATTCTAAAGTCAAATTTTTTGTCCACATACCAGTTGTAACAACCCTATTCCAATTAAGTACTTTTTTGTCAATTATCAAATATCTATAAATGCATAGATATAATTTTGTATTGAAAAAGTATTACATAGTTTTCTCATAGACTACCATGTATAGTGAATCAACATTATCAACAGCTGATTATCAATTTAATCCAAATATCAAAATTTTGTACACACACGCTTGCGCAAAAATATTGTAATCCACCTGTAATTTCTATCCAATCCCTTTGAGGGGTAATGTCAAAATTATAGTAAGTCAGAAGGGGAAATTTGAACATAAACACCTTGTGAGTTTGTATTCCTTGGGGTCGTTGGAAAAAATCTGAGAATTCTTTTGAATTCTATCGCCCCCCCCCCTCCAGAGGTGTTTGTGTGTGCAGCTTTACGCAAGCAAAGTGGGGGGGGGGGGTCATGGAATTTTTGTCATCTTAAAAGGGGGGTCATCAATTTTTTGGTGCAATGGGTAGGGGGTTTCACTTATTTTGACTGATGCGCAGGAAGAGTTTGCCGGCCCACCCCGGTCATAATAACTGAACGCTCCCTTAGAAGATGATAAAAATTTGATAACCCCCATTCTTAGAAGAAATTTTGAGATTCTGATATTTCAATATAATTTTCTTTGTATAAAAGCTACAGTAATTCTAACTTGTTACATTTTTGGGTATATTTTTGTTCCATGTATCAACTATAGTTTTTTGGTTTACTTCCTTCAGCATTTTGTAATATCGATTATCGTCGATGTAGCTTGTCAGTGTGTCAAGTGCATTATTTCTTATTGTTGAAAACTATAATTGAAGTCTCGATCCGAATTTGGTTACAATTACAACAACACAGAACACAAATATACAGTCAATATCAAAATACTGAATACTGGGTATTTCAATACGCTATGGGAAGCACACATAGCAATATACAGTCAATATCAAAATACTGAATACTGGGTATTTCAATACGCTATGGGAAGCACACATAGCAATAGTTGCTGACACAAGTAACAAAAACCTGAAAAATAATTGTCAAAAGTTTTAGTCATCGAGCCGTGAATTACATACATGTATATATTGTTACTTGGGGAGGAATCACAGGCTTGGAATTTTTGAAAATCAAATGACCCCTCACCCCCACTCCAGTGCTGTTTATAGAAAACATGACGCAATTCTTGCAATTTTCCAAATTCAGATTACACCCCGTCCCCATATTTTGCATTCCATGATAACTGAACGCTCTCTTAAAACAAAACACAATGATATACACTCTTCAGGATGTACAATCTCAGAAATTATTCCCAAAGGCGGGAAAATATCATTGAATCTACACAGAATATCACACGTTTTAGTTCCTTTTTTTTCCGAATAGCAAAGTCATTTCTCATTCTGTCTTGGCATTGCCAAGATGTTTGAATGCCATCCTGATAAAGCCTTATATTTAGTATGTACCTCCAAAGTGACACTTAAAACTTCATTAAAAAAACACAAGAATTTTTATGAAAGTACAAATTTTTAAGCATAAGTGCCCCGCAAAACTACACAGATTTTATTACCGATTGAACTGCTCTAAAGTAAAAGCAATATTTTTTCACCGTTAGTTTCCATTTTTTATTGCTACCTGTAATTTACTGTAATGTACAGATTGCTGAGACAAGCTGTGTAGTGGTCTTTAAACAATGGATTATTATTATTATATCATTCTGATTGTACACTTTTTCTTGATTAGATTCGTTCGATATTTCCTCATTTCTTTCAAAACTATTTTGGTAACCCTGAGTAATTTGTGAAAAAAGAGTCTTGTATTGTTATTCCCGAAATGGAGATGAGCCCTCCCGGGTATCGCATCGGCCAATCATGATCATCACTCGTTCATAAACAACTGAGCTTTCTCACCAGTACACGTACATTTCAACTTTTTGCGAAATTTCCGTTGCATCAAAATTGAAACCAAGCCATGTAGTGTGGCGCTGTTTTCATACTCACGGAAAGTCCCCACGCTGTGAGGAATTTTCCCCAATGGATGTAAGGTGTGACTGGTGCATTGTTCAGTCGCTCAAAATAATCTCTGTATTGTGTTTATAGCGATGATGAATTCGCCGCTGTCGCAAGGGATGAGTGTCCGTGTCGTGTGCCCGTATTCTGTCAATATGTAGAAACAGTTTTCAACACAAGCGTGGAATACAGTGTTTACAATTGATGAATGAAAGTTCATGAGTGAAAGTTGAGAGACGATAATCTCCGTTTCTATTAGTATACCTCCCTGTCCGTCTAACACTTTTTCTTTCTGTCTGTCTGTCTGTCTGTCTGTCTGTTTTTCGGTTGACTATCGAAGATTTGATATTTAGCAATTTGGATTTCTAAATATATAATGCGTATTGGATGCAAAGGAGTCTGAACGATTGCTCGATCTCAAACCCAATTCTTCTACTTTCAAATCAAGTTTAAAACGTTCACCTTCACGAAAGCAAACTTCGAAGTTGACAAACTCTGACCCGCTCCCAAGAAGTCGACTTGCCCCCGGGACCAGAAGGTATGTTTTCTTAATAACGAGAGTCATGATCTTTGTGTCGTGTTGTCTCAAACAGTTCACAGTAAACTACAGCTGAATCTAATTATATTACATACCGTACAACGTCATACACTTGGAGATTGTACACATATTCTACGGTATATCTTTTTCTTCCATAATTAACATAAAACATACAGTCTAATGTCGTCATAGGAAAAAAGAACGACCCAGAGTCAGTCTGATAACTAGTTCGACAGAACCAAGGTGATCACTGAAGTGTGACGTAACAACTATGTGGAAAACAAAATAAAACAAACAAACAGAACCCATCACGTATAGAAAAAATTCTGTCGATGTGAACTTTGGGGCTCGTCGAATACAATAAACATGTGTGTACACATCCACTGGCGACAGTTACCAGACACGTAGTTGACGAAACAAATATATTATTACCATATCATACCACAATGAAATGTCGAATATTTATCCCTGTTGTTCATACACAGAAATAAATTGAAATGTGAATATACTCGCATGTTTATCTGTTAGCTTCGGTGTCTATTTTTATACTTTGTAATCTGTCTATCAATATAACAAATGTCTGTCAAAAGAACAATACACTTAAAATTAAAGTTAGGCTCACACACGATAAGTTATATCGTATGCTTTGCCATCAGATTGTGAGAACGCATGCGCACAAATGGCCTGCGAAACATTTCCAGCAAATTCATCATTTTATAGTACGGAGTTGCGGTGTCATGTGTGGGGGGAGGTTCTTTAATATCGGATGTCACTGAGAAGACAGCTGGACTCGGAATAGTTAACAATAAACACGTAACTATTTATTGAAAACACTGGAGAGAGGATCCTGAACTCCTCACGTTACATGGAAATTCGAAGAGCCACTAAACGTGGAAAGCCTCGCTTTCATTTCCCAAAACGGCGGGAAATGCAACACAGAACATTGTATCAAAGTTAGAATAAACATGAACGTCATTGGCTAATTTTCCAATGTCATGCGTGGAAACAAATCCTGGTTTTCGATGACGTTCGCAATGTGATGTCAAACAAGTTTAGAATCCTATTTAAACATCAAGCTATAGCACGCAAAATATGCAGCTTATGAAAACACAACAAAATCACTCAACAATCTCAAACTTTCACGACATCATGTACAGAGAAAAAAAGTGTTACAATACCACAACCGAAACCAGAAACTGTTACAGTTTTGTAAGGCCTAAATCATCCATTGTGGCACAATCGCTCAGTTTTTTCGAGCGATGTTATCGAAAAAAATAGACGTCTACGCTCAAAATAACCATACTCCTATCACTTTGTTCTCAAAGAGTCTGGATAATAATATTTAGAATATGAAGAGATAGGTTTCAAATTAAGAGATGTACAGAAACGAAATCATATTAAAAATTCTATAAAAAGATCTCATACTGACGTCCTGGTTGTAATAGATTCTGAAACTATGTTCAAATTCCTCAGAATTGGTATCTTTGAAACATATGGCATATCCTCTGACCAGAATTTGCATATCTGATAATCGTCTGTCTTTGCAATCGAAAAAATCCCCTAATAATATGTATGAATGAGTTGATTGCAGACACAAAACTACATGCATAGTCACTCTGAAACTGACTGTAGAATTCACAAATACAATTTCAAGTCAACTGAAAATCGTTGCTCTTTCTCTCTGCGTTCATACTCGTTTCCCAACCATGACTGTGATATATTCCGTTCGTGTTGCAATACGATTTATTGTCATTCAGTTCAAGGTACACTACTGGGCCGATGTGACCCCAGTCGGTCAACTATCTGGAGGAGTTTCACGTCACTTTGTACAGAACGTATGACCTGTTGACCTTACCAGAGTTTCGCCCGCACATTATTAAACTGTTATTTTTAAGTGAATACGGTACCTGAATAAAGAAGTGAGTAATTCTAAATCGATAGCGGATAAAACCATCACTTTCATTATGCGCCATATCCTCGATACTCTCATGAGGTCGAGGGGGTTTGAGAAGATATTGCCCTTGGTGTTCATCGATGCTACACGTACTGTTAATTAATTAATTATTGGTTGTTTGCAGCAGTACACATCCATCCATCCATCCATCCATCCATCCATCCATCCATCCATCCATCCATCCATCCATCGAATGGCATTCCCTGTAATTCGGAAACATGGAAACTCGAACATATGGAAACCCATAACAATATCGTGCCAAATTTTCAGAGGAAAAGCAAAAATACCCTCCACAACAAGTCAAACGAAAACAGATTCTTTTCTAAAGGATCCTGTGACGTCACATTACACACGCCTGAACCGCATAACTGTCTTTATCTACGCTAGACTAGTATGTCTCACTCAGCTACTGCTTGTACGGGGCTACTTGACAATTGTAGTCCTTTCGGTCTGAACACAACTTGGGCCCCTTCAACAACGCACCTCAAACAGGAAAAGTTTAACCTCCTCATACCCCACCAAGCCCCTTAAGCAAGTCCACAATCACCATTTGTATCAATGGATTTGGGTTAAATCATGCCTTGTGAAAAGGTTTAATTTCGCCCATTCTTTCCCAGAGGATCCGTTGTATTATTCTTTCTCGACAACACATCACAACCGAATGTAGCTTACAAATAGTTGCTTTCAGAGAAGCAATGGCGTGTTCAAATAGGCGCCTTCAATTTATTTTTCCGGAGAAATACAGCACGGTTGGATCACATTGTCGTCCCAAACATAGGATGCGCAATTTCTAAACCTATCGTATGCACTTAAATTCTGGACGTTAATTGCTACCGTTATTCTAAGCTTATGTAAAAGGCAATGTGAACTAATAACTCATCGTTTAACGGTCACAATTCACGGTACCAACTAGTCTAGACTTTTGGCATGTTACTCCACCAATGTGCATGGCGCTCTCAAAATTTATACTGGGTCCGCTTTTACCAATGCCAGCAACTCCAGATATGCTTGGCGAAAACAATTGTTGGTCAATGTTTCTCTTCTTAGTCGACAAAACTGTGGCATTTTAAACGTCTTGCAAACAAAAGGTGTGAAAAATTAGTCAGAATGTCATTTTAATGATTTAATGAGCAGTCGATCGCCTGTCTTTCGTACAGATGGGAGTTCCCATGATGCCTCGGTGCATGTAAGTTTTGGATACGGCTTCATTGCATAACTTCGAATTTGCATATTGCAAATCTCGTACCAATACATGAATGTCGCGAACTTGACTCTGTCATAAAAATGTTCCACGAAAATTAAAGTCAAAGTTTCTTTTTCACGTTTTGTTGCACTCTCCATTTGAGATTATATTTGAACCTAAAGAAGTAAAAGTCTTGAATGTTGGCGAGTATTTATCACAAGGAAACACCAATCTGATTAAAATCTGATGTAGTGATGGGTTGGTCTTTTCCGCTTTCGTATTGCGATCTTTTTTCTGCTTGCCTCTCCTCACTACAATACCTGTGAGCGGAGAATCGCAGAAAAAGACTTACGAAAGTGTAAAAGACCGACCATTGCTTCATCGGATTTCTGATGGAAGGCAACACTAAATCTTTCTCTTACATGTTCAACGGTTATCACAGGCAACGGACACGGAATAACTCAGACACTGCGTGAAAACGAGTGGCATTAAATGTAAGGACAACTTTGAATAATTTTTGCATTTTCGGAAATACTGATATATGCCATTACTGTACGTACAGTTTGAAATATGGTTACTTTCATAGGAGCTAGGCATGTAGTTTTGTGTTTGAACCCGAATCATTCAGGTGTTTTCCAATCATAAAGGCAGGCAATTCTCAGATTTGCATATCCCCGGTCAGAGAATTGCTGCCGTATTTTGAGACAGATACCATGCTGCGGAATCTGTACATAGTTTCAGATTCTGTTACACCCAGTGCGTCGGTATAAGATCTTTTTATAGACGGTTTAATATGATTTCGTTTCTGTACATATTGACCTTTTAAGCTTAAGACACGTCTCATCATGTTTTAAATATATACTATTGCAGAATCTGTATGGACGAAGAGACAGAAACATTATTTATTCTGAGCGTAGTTTCCTATTTCGTTTTCGAGGTCATCGCTCTAAAAACATGAACGTTGGTGCGATAATGGCTGATTTAGGCCTCATAAATATTCTTTAGTTTTCGTTGTGGTATTGTAACACAAATATATGCGACAACTTTTCACAACAAGCCGTACCACTTCAATAATGACATCATCGAAACGTTGAGCCCGCCATTTGTGCGCATGCGCTCTCACTACACGATTGCCATGCGTACAAACATCCGGTGTGCGAGGCAAACTCTAATTTTAAGTTTATTGTTCTTTTGACAGGTGTTTGTTGAATTGATAGACTGATCCTAAAGTTAACTCAAATTTACCGACGATTTACATTAAAAATGGCCTCCATTTTCTAACTATGCCCCAGGGAGACAAAGCATTAAAATATTTTTTTTCATTAAATCGAGTGCAATTTTCCGATGCGATTTTCCGAATGGATTCACAGAATAGATCAGCGAATACTGGCGATTTGAAATAGATGCCCCCAGCTGAACTCTTCATCGCGAAATTACCACGTATGTCTGCAGGGAGTTTTCTTCCCCGCGCAGAAAGTTATATTACACGCGGTGCAAAGGCGGTGCAAATTCCCGGCAGGTGGTATTTAGAAACAAACAAGTCGAATACAGATGAATAATCCTTGAGGAAAGCACGCAATGTAGCCAATTTTATGTACATAGGTGCAATCTCAGAAAGGCAAATTATTGTTCACAATCATATTCTGTTTCGCAGACAAACAATGGAATGTTATCAATTTGAAGAGAAGAAAGGGCTATATCGTCCCGTAAATTGATTGATAAAATAAACATTTTGATGTATTTAGGTGCAATCTAAGAAGGTAACTACTATCAAAATAAATCACATTTTCACATACGAGGGTACTTTAAGAAGATTTGCTTTTTGCCGAGTAAGATTTTGGCTGAAGTTTCAGGACTCCGTTTTTTTTGTCACGGGATACAGCGAACGATATTCCCCTGCAATCTGCTGTCATCAAGTGCCTCATCATCGAGCAAGTACAGTATTGTGTTGAAACAGTCGTAAAATATTACTTGCGACAAATAAATAGTATCCGCTTTGTGTTGAAACAGCAAGGGCACGGCCGCTGGTTGCACTCTCACTGTCTAGTACAAATAACTCATCGAATTCACTGAAGTCTATACCTGATTTGATAACTTGCCAGTTAGGTATTACGATTGTGTGGGGACTTGGCTAATTTTAATTAGAGAGGGGATTTTATGTCCCTGTCGACTTCGCAGCTGAAATAAGAGACTTTGCGTCGAGAAGCCAACCCGATCATGTCTGTCAACATCCACTTTGCATATTTGTGCTCTGTTTTTATTTTGTGTTTCTATGTATATCGATAACGAAACTATTGTATCTGTTATTCTGGTCACTTAGCTCATGGAGGTAGAAGCTCCATGCTTAGCTGAATTGTGTTTCCAACGGACTGGGGCAAGCAATAGTAGTGCCATTTATAGGCCGTTCAACTTGAAAAATGTAGTTTCAATATAGAAAGCGCCCCGGGGACGGATTTCGCGCTCTTAAATTTTATCAATACATTTTTGGTCTACCACTTGTGGGGTTCATTTTAAAGCTCTTGTTATAAGAAAACGTTTCCGAAAGTCAAATATTTTTCCCAATAGCGGTAACACGGGGATGGCGGCCATTTGGAATTGCAAATATCGGGAAATTTTGGGTAATTTATGCTGTGAACCCTGATTTTTATTCTTCATTTGGCAAGAGAATGGTTGAAAGTTTAAGTCTTTCGATTCCGAGGCACATACACACTCAAGGATATGATATAATCATTTCTTCCGTATATATAAGGCTTATGGGATACAGACTTTCTTTGTTAGCCGCGCCCACCGCTGTAACTCGACAAGCATCAACTGTTTCAAAAGACCATCAAGATTGAAGCATAATGTTATAAATTTTTGAACAATAAAATCCGATTCCTACTTTATGGTGTACATGTACAGTCTCTGAGTTTTTTACCTTTTCACATTTTTTGCAGAAAGACTTAATAGATGAGTGACAGTTTCTACGATTTTAATATTTACGCATGTTGTTATGACAGCGAAGAATTCTAAAATAATTTTACCATAACCATAGACCCAGCTCCCAAGGTCTGTGCTGTCATGAACACCATCGACGGTCAAAAACTGTCTATTTTGTGCATAAAGGACAATGACAAACAAACAAAAGAATGTTTATATTATATGATTGACGTATTTCTGTTTACCGTGTCATAAAACTGACAGAAATTCATCCCTCGATTCTCTGCTGTATATTTAACTCTGATGAAGCACAACCGTAAATCATTCGATGGAAACCGCCTCTTTTTCGCTCATCGGTCACGATAAATACCGAGGAGGAGGACTGATGCGCCGCAGTGACTATACTTTGATACCACAGGGCAGTCACTTCATCATGGCGTGGTTCCGAATTCTAAGCGTTGTTGTCGTCTGTGGCACGATAGTCTCTGGTAAGTCAGGGAAGGGTTGTGAGGAAACGAAAAAAAATACGGAGGCAGTTTATATCACAATGACTGTGTCATACTCCTTTTAAGACAAGTTAATCGTTTTTAAAAAGGATTTACTAACGAATTTTCTGTTCTTCCGTCGAACATCATAGATCTTTAATGTTAATTTACAACTCAGCTGCGCAACATCAAAATTTTCATTTATTTTTATTCGTCGCAGTTTATGATGACACTGGTTTGAGAGAAGTTAAAGGAAGCACGTTTTTTTCTGACTTTTTGAAAGTATTTATGTATGTATGTATGTATGTATGTATGTATGTATGTATGTATGGATGGATGGATGGATGGATGGATGGATGGATGGATGGATGGATGGATGGATGGATGGATGGATGGATGGATGGATGGATGGATGGATGGATGGATGTATGTATGTATGTATGTATGTATGTATGTATGTATGTATGTATGTATGTATGTATGTATGCATGCATGCATGCATGCATGCATGCATGCATGTATGTATGTATGTATGTATGTATGTATGTATGTATGTATGTATGTATGTATGTATGTATGTCTGTCTGTCTGTCTGTCTGTCTGTCTGTATGTATGTATGTATGTATGTATGTATGTATGTATGTATGTATGTATGTATGTATGTATGTATGTATGTATGTATGTATGTATGTATGTATGTATGTATGTATGTATGGATGTATGTATGGATGGATGGATTATGTATGTATGTTCGCATATCTGAGTGTATGTAATTAACAGTGTGCTTGTATACGTTTGTATTTCAATGCAGTGATGGATGAATGTATCTTTCCATCGAGATCTTACATGTAGGCTTGACATGTTACTATTTGTGTAAGTTGTAAAGTTTTGCATACGTTTTGCCATTAATTAATGAGTATATCGTTTCAAATTTTTCATTAATGGAAATTGACAACAAATATCAAGTATGTTAACTTTATTTTTAATTTTTCAGTGAGTGGGCAGCAGGTGTTTAAAACAAAGCTGACTTACGAAGCCGCCAAGGCGTCCTGCGAATCGATGGGACTTCGTATGGCCGTCGACTTCAGTGCCGCCAAACACGATGCGTTGAAACATGCGGCGGACGAATCGGCCGGCTTTCAATTGATCAAAAGCGACTACTGGATAAATGGCCGCGTTGGATCTGACGACGTCGTCACCACGAACGAAGGACGCAGACTGATTAATTATCAGCAGTGGAACATTGGCGAACCTAGTGGGAACGGTGACTGCCTACAGCTCTGGTCAGTTCGCTTTTATAATGTTTCTGACGCACAGATTTGTGATGTCCAGTCCGCGGTGACTTGTCTTGTCCAAAGTAATAGATATGACATTTTGTACTCTTATTCATCAAGACTTCGTTTTCCCACTCTGAGCAAAGGAACAGCCGTCTGCTGCAGCATTTAATAAGCTTTAATGGCATCTGAGCATTTTTATAGCGTGACCTTAACAGAGAGTGACTTTAATTTCCTAGATGCAGATGTATCGCGTGCTTAAAAACTCGAACATAATCTGGAATATGGAAGTTAAAAATGATGCTTAAAGTATTACATTGATATATTCCAATGCGTCTATAAATTTACATGCCGCGTGGAAATTCGACTCACAATGCCTGTGACCCTGCCTTACAATGTTTAGAATTGTGTTTAAACTTGCGTAAAGTCAAACAAATTCAGAAAATTTTCGGGTTTCAAATTCGAGTTTTATCATTGTGAGAGTGGGGCATTTACCACTCTTGGAAAACGTAGAATTTTGACAGACTCTTCGTCGATTCGTAGGCAAGAAAAAAATTCAGGTTGAAAGGTTTCAAAAAAGGAATGTCGGGTTAGTAAAACATGTTTATTTATTTTTCGGACTCTTTTGTCAATCTCTCTCAATGTATCAATTACAGGAATTTCAGTTCAATTTCGTCATATTTCGTCACATGAATGTTCTCGCATGCAATATTGTAGGCTATTGTTCAAGTCCGATGTATCGTAATCTTGCTGATTATATCGCATAATGTATAAGTAAGGAAATCGCCAACGGTAAATGTGTTTTTATGCTTGTCTTTTTTCCCTTCACTCACAGGGGTTTAGCTGGACATAATTGGGATGATGACAATTGTGGTCACGAAAAGTACTACATTTGTGAACATGAAGGTGCGTAGAGAGAGAGAGAGAGAGAGAGAGAGAGAGAGAGAGAGAGAGAGAGAGAGAGAGAGAGAGAGAGAGAGAGAGAGAGAGAGAGAGAGAGAGAGAGAGAGCGCTGACGTGCTTTAAAATCCGATAATATTTGAATGCATGGAAGATTTATACTTAAGCCCACACATTTCCTCAACGAAACATCTGGGAAACCAGTCTCTTTTCTAATCAAAAATAAAAATTAGCGGGGGGATTGAACGTGTATTTTTTCATTAGACTTTCACAGATGAAAGACCAAAGATACATTTACATTTTATCACATGCACAAGCCAAGTTTGTCGTCTCCGAACAAAAAATACGGGATTTATTCTCTGGTCGTTCTACGTTACGACAACCCGCGTCTATGTCATCAATTTTGGTGAGTCGGACCTTTTTTTTGTCCATCTTCGGTGTGCTCGTAAATATGTGAACAAAAACATGGCGGCCGATGTTTCTCCCACGATCAAAAGTCATGTAATGAAATCAATATTTTCACAGACTATGACATTACTAATCCGAACAATGTAAACACAAGAGTGTGCCGCCTGTATATTCCGAAGAAATTACGTGAATAATTTGCGGAAACAACGAACTCGAAGCTGGTCGCGTATACCGTGGGTTCCGTGCGCATTGCAAACAGGGTCAGACGCGACGTTTACAGTGTTCGCGCCGTGGAGATTCAGTCAATATTTGTTCCCGAAAAATAGCGTATCTTCGTCTGTGATAAATTTCTAGGACTATGCTATCTTTGAAATAGAGTATAACTTTGCGGAAGGTAGCCTACGTGTATACCGAGAGCTGTCATTTGCTCCACACACGAACGAGCGTGAACACTAACGCACACGACGTACGACTGGAAATGATTGACAACTTGTGCACCGCGTACTGATATTATTCCTAAAGTAGTTCAAAAGTTAAACGCGGAATCGTCATGGAAAACTTATTTTATTTTGCAAAAAAAAATAACGAATTCTTGGCTTGTGCATGTGATAAGTATATTATTCCCTAATATTTTTCTTCGTTCAGCTCGGAAAATACTCGTGACGTAATGACCGTGTCACCACTCGTCTTCGACTCGTGGTGACACGGTCATTACGTCACTCGTATTTTCCTTCGCTGAACGAAGAAAAATATTAGGGAATAATATCTAATTACACTGATGTGTCAATAACACATTTGCGCAGTTGTGCCACCGGCAATGAAAATTCATTGCAATTCTGTACATGAAAACCAACACCATTGGTAGCCTGCACACCAATCACGTGCCCAACCAGTCGATACACTGCAAGACTTCTTGTAAATGCGTACTCTTCTTGGAAAATAACTCATTTTTGGTTGATTTGCATACTCAACAGCAATAATAAACTTTACATGAATGAATATTTGTTTAGAAAATTGTGCAAAATGCTGAAATTAGTCGTTTTGCGGTTTTTCCCATACCGCGTCATATAAATCACGCACGCGAAGTTTTTACACTTGTTATTCTACTGTGGTCCATAAATTCTGCTATTTTGACGATAAATGATTCGATTTGAACAAAATTGTTTATTTTTCACATGTAGCGGCTGACGACTACATCGTGTTCGCCGACGACGAATCGCAGGAGGACGCTAGGAAAGAGTGCAATCAATACGGTTTGGTGTTAGCCAAAGACACCAGCAACAAAGTCCACAATGCTATCCTCAACGTCGTCCGCAACAGCGAAGCCAATGGCGGAGATGTGTGGATCGATGGCAGGCGTGGATCCGACGACATCGTGGAAACGAGTGACGGCGATCGACTAACCAAGTATCATCCTTGGGCAGCGGGTGAACCAACCGGAAATGACGTATGTCTGCAACTCTGGTGCGTACAACTTTTATGTTTATACTTTTTGAATATTTTCCTATAGCTCACGATTTCCATTTATCTGTGATTAAGGTATCTGAATGTGCCGCGGGGACAATATTCCGTCTATCAAACTTTTTAAATACTCTATTAAGTCTAACGCTTTTGGACTCTCATTTTAAAACTCATGGAGTAACTAACGTTTTCACCGGCTTTAATTTCGATAAACGTTTTCTTCATTATTTACCGTCTTCACTATCTGAAGTCTTTCAACGCTATTTTGTTTAATTTTGTGACAGGAGTTCAAGAGATTACGATTGGGATGATGATTCCTGCAACAACAAAGATTCCTTCGTGTGTCAGCAACCAGGTTAGAACAAATACACCTCTACGCCGTCAGAATTCGAAATCAAGTCGATGCCAATTGGGAAATGTACTCTAGAAAGGGAACATGGTACCATTGGCCAACAAAACCGATGTCACTTTTCTAGTTTTGTGCAAACCTGTGTGGAGAACGAAAGTTAGAAATGTGACTGCCAATCAGCCATGGTCCCGCTCTGACAAACTCAAGCTTGCCTTTTATGATAACAAAAAGTAACATCATTTTGTTGGCAAACTTGCCAAGCCGAAAATGAAACAACTTGAAAATCATAGAGGAATATGTAATATTTAGCCATGCACGAAAGAAAACAATATTGAAACTACATTTATAAGAAACAATGATGTACATGTGTAAGTTTAGGTTTTATTACTTGTTATGACTTCCTTTTACCGATTTGTGTAATGTCTTACAAGCATTTCTGATTATCATTTTTTGCTTTCATGGGCGCTATATAGATAAGGATAATGATGATGATTTGTCTCTTTTGTTTGTTTGTTTGTTGTTGTTGTTGTTGTTGTTGTTTGTGGTGGTGGTGCGTTCGATTCTGACAGTGATCAAAAATAGTATATTTGTATATGTAACTTGTAAGTTTTTAAAGGTATACAGTCACCTGTAATCTAAATATGCCCATATATGGTCAAAGGGGCGTTCCTTGGTATTCAAAATGCCCATGTGAGGGCGCTTTTTTTAAAAGCAGCCACCCGCTTAAAATCTATGATTGGTTAGATTTTCTCTTTCCATGGTAACTGTGGCAAAATTGGAACAGGTGACAGCATACCTTTAATATTTATGTTTTTCATGTTCATTTAGAAAAGAGACTAACGGTGTACATCGATCAACAATCCCATGATGACGCTTTGGCCACCTGCGTGGGTGTCGGAATGGTTCTGGCGAAAGACGACAGCGATGAAAAGCATCAAACACTCATCGACGCCATCAAAGACAGCCCTGCCGACGGCAAGGACGTGTGGATCGACGGCATCCGTGGCTCTGACAACATCGTTGTGACCACTGACGGACAGAGAATGACGGATTACCATCCATGGGCGTGGCTGGAACCATTGAGGAATGGTGTATGCATACAGCTATGGTAAGCATCATCATCATTTTTTTTTGGGTAAAATGCGCCAGGGACAAAAATTAGAACTCGGAAACTTCTACAATATTGTTTTGGTCTACTACGTATGGGGCTGATTTTAAAGCCAGTCGTCAAAAATAAAGATTTCACCGGCTTATTTTTGTGCAAATCGAAATTTTAATTTTCCTTCATAGAGTTGACACAGGGATAGCGACCAAATTGAATTTCAATGGACGGTAAATATTGAGTATTTCGTCTTTTCTTGTACCAAATTTGCACGCTGGCCCCTTATATCTTCTTTTTTGGAAAGTTTGAGAAAAAGTTTAAGTTTTTTTAATTTCGAAGAGCGTACTACCTTAACTGTAAAAGAACAACTTTGGGCAATGGAGTCTATGGTTTTCTTTCCAATCCCAAATGGGATGGACTTAATAATTTCCCTACAGTATCTCTGGCTTGTTTCCCAATTATTCTGTCAAAAGTGAAGTAGACCTAAAAATTAAAAATATGTTTGCATTTGTGGATAAAAATCACAAAACCTGTGCTCTTCAAGCAAAAACAAGAAAACATTCCTTTCTCATCTCAGCATATGTCGATCTTGACTAGAAGCTTCAACTTTTTAACATGTTTCCTCGAAAAAGTTAAACATTTTAAAAATGAAAGAGCACTACGCATGGTCACAGTGTAAGCGTGTATCGGATCATACATAAACGCCCTGTACAGCTGTTAACGGTGAACTTAATGTCGTCAATTGCTGAGTGTAGGAAGTTATCATCCAAACATTCATGTGTGGTTGTTTCCACATTGGTCGCTGAATCTCATCAAACAAACAAACAAACAAACAAACAAACGAGAGAGAGAGAGAGAGAGAGAGAGAGAGAGAGAGGAGAGAGAGAGGCAGAGAGAGAGGAGAGACCGAGAGAGAGAGAGAGAGAGAGAGAGAGAGAGAGAGAGAGAGAGAGAGAGAGAGAGGGCTGGATAAATGGATAGATTGATGGATGGATAGCCTGATAGATGGATGGCTAGATAGATTGATGGATGGATGGACGGACTGATTGATGGCCTTATGGATGGATATATGTTTTTTAACAATTAAATTGAATCATCACTTGATAAACTGCAAATAAAGCTTCAAATTTTAGTTCCCGCCCCTAGAAAAATCTACATATATAACAAGTACGCCCTCTATAGTATTATTAGCACAATTGTAGCTCTTGCTATGTGCAAATCTATACATTATTTTCCCATGAAACTCAATGCTATTTCACCATCAGGGATTGGCGAGACTATGACTGGGACGATGATAGCTGCCTTAATACAGACCCCTTCATCTGCGAGCCGGCAGGTACGAACCAAGGAAACTTTTGGTCGATTGATCGAGACACGTTAAATACTTTACGTTTTCTTTATATTCTTCTTTAAAATTGGGAAAAAAACTAAGTCCCCATACATGTATCGCCAAACTAAGTCGCCATATATGTATTTTTGGGTCTGTTTAAGACGACGTGCGACGTCAACGATTTCCGAAAAAGATAGTGCGCATGCGTAGTATTTTCTTCTGGCTCAGATCAGTCGGTTTATGTTTCGGCAGGTTCTGTCGGTTGTCAAACTATCAACTGTTTTTAGCCAAGAGAACACATTTTTTCAAGCGAATATCATAGGTGGCGTTTGTGTAATATTTCGGATTCGAGCAGCACGTCGCACCGTATCATTCGGTCAGTATCATAAGTTTCCGAAAAATAACACGGGAAAGATTTTTATTTCAATTAAAAACGTTAGATACACAGTTATGCTGTCACGATTCGCTTTTGTAGACAAAGCAGTTACCATATTTCTTTGTTTCCGTCACTCGCACAGCTCAGAAGCTCACCGTCTTCGACGTGCCGAAGACACGCGATCAAGCCATTGAAGCCTGCAAAGCCCTCGGGATGGTTCTAGCGAAAGACGACAGCGATGCAAAGCATCAAATCCTGGTCGACGCGGTCGAAGCGAGTACTGCCGATGGCGGCGATGTCTGGATCGACGGCAACCGTGGATCTGATAATATCGTCACCACCAGCGACGGAGAGAGACTCACCGACCATCACCCATGGTCGTGGCTAGAACCCTCGGGAAACGGAAAATGTATACAGCTATGGTAAGCTTGAGAGTGCTGCAATGTTAGTCAGTCGTTCATGAACGACATGGGACAAAATCACTCTATTTTGACCTTTTGTGATATCAAGAAAGCACGTAATACTTGCATAAAGTCACTCAGTGTACAGAATGACTACGGTACATAACTGCAGCAGTGTCAAAAAATGCCCGTTTGCTGAGTGCAAACGAACGATTTCTTTTGTGTCCTCCAGACAAAATTGATTTTTCATATTCCAACCAACCTGCTTTCCTGTTACAAATAATCATTGCTACAATGTAAGGGAAAGCTGCTGCCCTTATTCATATGAAAGGCACCAAAAGCTTATTGCATTAGGTCCCCATTTTATGTCCATCCATGCATGGTGACACTTGTGCACGGAACTTGATATTTTGGTACACTGCCGTAAAGTGTTTCACTGAATGTTTAAACCTGTCTGGCTGCAAGCAGAGTTGAGGTTGTGCAGCATTTCAGCATGTTTCAAGAAATCAAACAACAAAACAACTCTTCATAAAAAGAAATGAAAAAAGTTAAAAAAAAAATAAGAGCGATTTTGACCCTTTAACATACCTAGCATTGTCAAGATGGATGTCATTCACAAAGTTGGCGTTGACAATTTGTTAATTTTTAAGCCTTTCCTCCATCTTCCGTGATATTAAAAAAGAACTGAACAAGTAAAAATCAACCTCAACACGGACAAAACACCCCTTAACTTGAACAAAAAGAAACATAAAAACTGCTTCCCTGCTCTCTGACGACTGCTTTGCAACATGAGTCATCGGAAAGAACGTATTTTTTCTCCATGAAACAACATGGCTGTCTTTTATTGACAAACCACAGACCTTGCTGTAAATGGTGCTAGTTAAAGCTCCATTCGCTGTAACTTACGGTGCTTTTCCAACTTGTTCTCTTCTCGAAAGCCAATTTTCAACTTGCCAACACTGCTTTAATACATATTTAATTTCCAACATTTTTTTTGTTGACTACTGAATTCTACATGATATATACCACGAAATTCATTTGCCAACAATATCACCGTACAGAATACATTGTGTCAGAAGGATAGGTGAACAGTTACAGCCATTCGCTCTTCAAAGATTCAACGCTATTTTACTAAGGGGTACACATTACAATGGGGAAGAGTTGGCAATGAACATGACAATGACTTGAAACAGATAAAAGACCGCAGGGCTAGAATAATGATTGCTGAAAAGAAGCCAAATCTCGGAAAGCCTACAAATTGCATCATTCTCTTCATTTTGACGATTCCTTCCTTACAGGGCTGCTAGGAGCTATGATTGGGATGATGACGACTGTGGTAAAACGGATGCATTCATTTGTGAGCCAGCAGGTACGTACAAAGAAAGCAGTATACTATACCATATCCTTACATTGCATGATTTGTTTTCATTAATATTATGTTGTACTTAGCTCCAGTGTCACACACTGTCCGTAGAATCATTTTTTTACAAAACAGATGTGTGCGCTAATCGTTTCAATTCAATGTACATTATCTGTATTTATACAAAATTGCCAAAACTGTACGAAAGGCGTCTGTTAAAGCTTTAAACACCTACAATTACTTCATACCAAGATGCGAATAAAAAAAATCATCAGACTATAAGTGGAAGTCACGTTAAAGGTCAGGGGGATATGTTTGAGGTCTTACATGTATCAGACGTCATGTCCAGAGAGCGTAAATAATAGAAGTATCGAGCTTTTCGTCTCGCTGTCACCGTGTGATATCTCCATTATGCCATTTTGGCTTTGATGGCATACGGTCGATTCTGAAAGTTTAATTTTCTTATTATGAATACTTGTGGTTCAAGAAATGTACTTCAAGTTTTATTCGTTCGTGTCCATTTGGTTATTCGCTAATCAACAGCGCCATGAGGCAGCCACAAACAGATGAGAAAATGGGAACATAAGAGCCAGAAAAGATAATTAAAGCCCCGATAGCTTCGAATGTGTAATAATCCGATCTCAAAATATCGTCAGCTTTCCAAGAGTTTTCTTTGAATAAGACCCAGACAAAGTGTGTAGCACTGTCATAAGTGTCGAAAGTGGAATGTAAATTCAAACGTTTTAACATCAATTTAGATGTCCCGCCATTTTCAAAAAATTAATCATGATGACAGAGAAAATAAAGATTACAACAACAAAATGTTGGCCATCCTGTGTTGTGCATTCAAGTAATGACATCATGATAGTTTCCTTTATAATCACGATGTGTATGTGCAGGAAATACTGAATTTTTTGTACTTTTCTGTTGGACGCCATTTTATGAGTGCGGCACCCGTTTATTATTTAACCTGTTAATACGCGTGGGCATGGTCCAAATCAGTGAGCATTGATACTTCCATACAAGTCCTTTAGTTAGCACTTTTACACGAACCAACTTTGGTTTGAAAATAAAATCATGATAATAATGCATAAAATTCGCAGCTACTTAGGCTTTGAGCGTTGTATCTAGAAACATTGAAATAAAAAATGAAAACGACCGAACATACAAAGTCAAACCGACAGTAAACAATGACAACAACAAGAAACCGAGTCTTTTTGAAAGTTCACCAGGATAATTTAAACAATTATATTTTCGTGACATCCCCTCTACAGCAAGGAACATGTCACTGAGATCAATGTCAGGGAGAGTGCCAAGGTCAACACGAACCATATAAACCTGTACAAACAGTAGAATCTGAAGAAGAAAGGGCATTTACGCATGCACTGTCAAATAACTTTCATTTTTTTCTTTGCATAATAACTTTGCGCACCAATACAACAGAAGTTGAGCCAACGGAACCTCCACCGACAGAAGCGCCGCCAACGGAGGCCCCACCAACGGAAGCGCCGCCAACGGAGGCCCCACCGACAGAGGCCCCGCCAACAGAAGCCCCACCGACAGAAGCCCCGCCACCCGGTGAGAGACTTCTGTATGATCACTAGGCACTCAATTCAACCAAATGCTTGTCGATAAATCATATTTGAAAGCTTACATTTCTTTATAGATCTTTGTGAGAATAGATCATTTGTCCAGATACAATGCCATATCGGCCTTAAGGTAGTATGCACCTCGAAAGTGAAAGACTTAAACTTTTTCTCTAACTTCCTTAATTAATCTTTCAATCATCTCTTTCGAAATCAAGAATAAAAATAAGGGGTCACCGTGCAAATTTGGTACTAGAGAAACAAATTACCCAAGATTACCGATATTGGAAATTCAAAATGGCCGCCATCCCTGTGTTAACTCTATGGAGAAAATAAAAATTTTCGAATTTCGAAAAACTAAGCCGGTGTGAAAGTTTACTTTCCCAAAAAGCTTTAAAATGAACCCCCACATGTGGTTATATCAGAAGAGAATTGTAAAAGTTTGAGAGTCCGAATGTCTGTCCCCGAGGTGCGTTCTACCTTAATACACAATTCGTATTGGGTTTGTATCTTCGTACATCACTGAGTCCTACAATAAAGATTTCTTTGATCATAATCAACATGTTATATCACCCACAGCTAAATTTGTGTACGATTCTCAAAAATGCTTATAAAGGCATCGCAACAAAATTGTATGAAATAGGCGACTTTATTATAACACTTGAGTACGAAAATTTAATTGCGCACACATACATGTTGTTTTAGCAAGCTGGCCACTGCGTATTTTAACATAATTTTAAGGCAAAAAAGAAGCTATATTTTACACACACAACAAAGATATTGAAAAATACTTGAAGGATTACATTAACGGAACCTCACTGTGTCTAAAAACACTGATGAATTTATTTTTTGCTTTAATTTTCTCGCTTTTTCCTCTGTCTTTTATGCTCTTCAAACTGAACAGAAGATGCAAGTGAGTATCGTCTTTGAAATGCTGGATAGAATTAATTTTACTTTCTGTCTAGTAAAGTTAAGCAAGATGGCGGAGACATGTTATCTCGAAGTTCTACATTATGTTCATGGAACTAGTTCAAAGGGTAACTCCGCTCCCATGGATCTACCATTATTTAAAACAGACGAGCAAATACTGCAACGGGAAGTGTCCTGCGCACAGCAACGACTCATCCTCTGTGTCGATGGTAACCATCTTCCCGACAAAATTCAAGTCAATACTGAATTGTTCACTCACTGAAAGTTTGTAATTCAGTCAACAACCAATATGCTTGTTCTGTTATTCGAGAATTGATTCCATCGGGGTATCCTTATGAGTTCAAAAGACGCAGTACAAAAAGTCATGTTTTGTTCCTTTTAAAAATAGTATATTCTACTGTTGAACAACACACGACGAAACTCTAATAATCTTCATATCTTTTATTTGTATTCAGCGACTAATATTCCAACCTTAGCACGTAAGTATGAATAGTGATATGCATCGCACATATTTTTTACTTTACATTGCCTCGGAAGGGTAGTGCTAGCATGTCAAAAATGCTTATGTTTGTTGTTATCGTTGTTACTCCTGCTGTTGCTATCTCTTGGCAAATGAAAAAGCTTCTCTCGTTTACGCATGTCTGATATTTTTAA
Organism: Ptychodera flava; assembly: GCF_041260155.1. NCBI lineage: Eukaryota > Metazoa > Hemichordata > Enteropneusta > Ptychoderidae > Ptychodera > Ptychodera flava. The sequence goes on from NC_091928.1 coordinate 16,070,363, forward strand.
GACCACTCTAGCGTTTGATTGTGACGATTCTGTAATCGATGTTCCATCGGACGGTGAACTTCGCAAATGTTCGGCAAGGAACGAGTCGGTAAAAGTATTGGTGTCCTCAACAAATTACTCTGCCACAGGGAAGATTCGATAGTCAATGTTCTATACTGTGATGCAGTTAAAGGTATACAGGTACTTGTATTCTAAATATGCCCATATATGGTCAAAGGGGCGTTCCTTGGTATTCAAAATGCCCATGTGAGGGCGCTGTTTTTACAAAGTGGCCACCTGCTTAAAATCTGTAATTAGTCAGATTTTCTTTTTCCATGGTAACTGGGGAAAATTCGAACAGGTGACAGTATACGTTTAATTGATTTTGTTCAAAATACAATAATAATCATACAGCAGATAGCGTCACGTATGCAGGTGACGAGAAATCTAACTGTACTTCTCCTGCTTTGCAAACGAAAACATAAAGAGACTTTATTTTACCTCCTTTGTTGGAGTAAGATGTTACCTTCCAAGTGGGCTAGTGGCCGTTGGATCTTCACATTGTTCAAACTTCTCAAAAGTGTTTCAATATTACAAATTACTCATAAAAAACAAGTGTATTTATTATGTATGAGGTATGACCATATCCAACTTTACTGTCGAAACAAAGACAAATACATCATATTACAGGGGCGATAGAGTACGTCATTTTGTATTGCAGCGTGCGAGTACCCGGTCCCCATTAATAACGTAGCACAGGACAAGACGGCATCTCAGAGCTCTGACAAGCCGAAGAAAGATGCGGTGGCAGCGTTAGCCGTGGACGGGAATAAGGACAGTGACTTGAAGGCTGGAAAATCATGCTCCTGGACGGACAAGGAATTTCAACCATGGTGGAAGGTCGATCTGGGAAGCTCCCATGACATCTATGAGGTGGTCATTACCAACAGACAAGATTGCTGCAGTAAGTATTGAGCAGTTTCAGTCAAATACTATCTATCCATCCATCCATCCATCCGTCCATCCATCAATCCATCCGTCCGTCCATCCGTCGTCCATCCATCCATCCATCTGTCCATCCATCCATCCATCCATCCATCCATCCATCCATCCATCCATCCATCCATCCATCCATCCTTCCATCCATCCGTCCATCTATCCATCAATCCATCCATCCATCCATCCATCCATCCATCCATCCATCCATCCATCCATCCATCCATCCATCCATCCATCCATCCATCCATCCATCCATCCATCTATCTATCTATCTATCTATCTATCTATCTATCTATCTATCTATCTATCTATCTATCTATCTATCTATCTATCTATCTATCTATCTATCTATCTATCTATCTATCTATCTATCTATCTATCTATCTATCTATCTATCTATCTATCTATCTATCTATCTATCTATCTATCTATCTATCTATCTATCTATCTATCTATCTATCTATCTATCATCCATTCGACTATCCATCCCATCATCTCCAATCTATTTATGAAACAATGACCAAAATTTGTTCTATCTACATCATCTGAAGAGTGAATATCAGTCCAACCTGTGACAGTAATCTCTAGTCTCGATTAACTAATGTTTTAGCTCATCGCATTAAGAACGCCCAGATCCGCGTCGGCGACAGCGAGAATTTTGAGGACAACCCAGTGTGTGGGATGATGGTGCTGGGTAAGATGTCCAGGGAGGAGACTATTAAGATCAGATGTGGCTGTGAAGTGCCAATGCCGGGTCGTTATGTCAGTATTCAACTCATCGACAAGGAACAGATGTTGACACTGTGTGAAGTGGAAGTGATGGCTGGTTAGACACAGGAGAAGAAATTAAAACTGCTTGATTATTCATTTAGTCTACTCGCTTGATTTTGATTGGAAGATTCGTCTTCTTCCTTGCTATGGTAAAGAAACACTCTGACAGAACGTCAACGCGACCATGAACGGAGCAGGAATTACGTTGTCGTTGATGTATTTCACTACTTTGACATTCAATGAGACTTATCAGTATGGAACTTGATGCTTTCAATGATCAAAACGATATAATTTCTTTATAGCACATTCTTTTATGGGAAATAAATAGCTTTCTTGTCACAAATTCTGTGTGTTCACTATCGTCGGCCTTGTCGCCAAGATTCTCAGTTACACTTTCATCATAACAGATCTCATGCGAATTTAAGTCTATGAATGCAAAATTTACTCTTGAAATTTTGAAAGAATACTAAATTTTCCGATACAAATTCTGCGCGCAGGAGTACTAGCATCACATCTATATGCTGGTCTAATGACGTCATCAGTTCCTGTAATCTCATTACGGCATTAAATTGCTGATCTATTGCCTCTGACCTTGTGACGCCATTAGCGGATTTTAGTGACACCTGCACGACTGCACTTTTTGAGTTTTAGTTCTCCCTTACGAATGATATTTGCCATGGGATAAACAATTAAACTTTGGGAGTGGTAGTCAAGTGATGATATGCACAGCTTTTTCACACTCCGCTATTCAGCATATGGCAGTTTAGTTACAAATCATGTCAATATTTTAGCGAGGATGCAGTTTCTTTCACAAACCTCTGTTCTGGAGATTTTTTTCTCCTTTTGGCCACTCGTCCTCAGACAGTTGTCGACCCCTTAGCCTAGCCAGGCCAGCCAGGCTGCCCGGGTCTGCCTGCGACCGTATCAGTTGAGTAGCATTCGTTTTTGCTTCAATGGTGATACATCATTTTTGTCCAGAATTACCTTCCATTCGACACAAACTTTCAAAACATCGTTCTCTGTTCGCGTAGTATTCCCAGCAAGTGCATTCACGGCGAATTCATAAAAGTCCTGGAAACAGAAAGATGTGTTTAAGGTAGTTCGTGCCTCGAAAGTGAAAGACTTAAACTTTTGCTCAAACTTTCCCTTAGGAATATTTCAACCATAATTCTCTTTCAAATCAAGAATAAAAATCGGGGGTCACCGTGCAAATTTTGGCACTAGGGAAACAAATAACTCAAGATTTGCCGATATTTAAAATTCAAAATGGCCACCATCACTGAGTAAACTGTATGGAGAAAAATAAACTTTTCGAATTTCGAAAAACTAAACCAGGGAAAAGTATTCTTACACCAAGAACTTTAAAATGAACCCCCACAAGTGGTATATCAGAAAAGAAATACAAAAGGTTGAGGGTCCAAATTTGTGTCCCCGAGGCGCGTTCTACCACGGCAGAAATCTCTCTATCATGCATCGACCTATACGATAGTGACGATACCGATGTCAAAACGTAACTGTAGCTGTATGAACATTTAAACACACCAAATACTCACGTTGTATGTTACTCACTATGGCATCAAAGCAGGTCCAATAATCAGTATCATTCACGTTAAAGAAAATATTTACTATGAGAAACAAAGAGAAGCTGACGATATCAATGGGGATTGAATCACGGTTCAGTGGTGGGTACCAGGTGTTCGGTTTATTGGTGGGTACCAGGTGTTCGGTTTAGTGTTGGGTACCAGGTGTTCGGAATGGGTACAAAGCGGACCCTGCTACAGCGCCACATCAATCAAGGTCAAGGTTGACCCAAAGTGACAAATGTTTTGTGTAATTCTTCAAAACCATCATATTATGTCGTAAGTCAAGGCCAGGAAGGCTGTCAGTCATTATCAGAGAAAGCGATTTGTCATTTTTTGGTATCATTTTATAATATCCTTATTTACCGTAGAACTTCTTAAATGATCTAACGTGTCTACTTTCTGAGAGTCCCTGTCTCGCTAGCTTTTGTGCTAATGAGCGTTGTCTTATTCGAAAGCATTCGTATGAGTTCCATGATGTACCGTATGTCAGGGTACATACATACATACATACATACATACATACATACATACATACATGCATGCATGCATGCATGCATGTATGTATGTATGTATGTATGTATGTATGTATGTATGTATGTATGTATGTGTATGTGTATGTGTGTGTGTGTGCGTGCGTGCGTGCGTGCGTGCATGTATGTATGTATGTATGTATGTATGTATGTATGTATGTATGTATGTATGTATGTATGTATGTATGTATGTATGTATGTATGTATGTATGTGTGTATGTGTGTGTGTGTGTGTGTGTGTGTGTGTGTGTGTGCGTGCGTGCATGCATGCATGCATGCATGCATGTTATGTATGTATGTATGTTTGTATGTGTGTGTGTGTGTGTGTGTGTGCGTGCGTGCATGCGTGCGTGCATGCATGCATGCATGCATGCATGCATGTATGTATGTATGTATGTATGTATGTATGTATGTATGTATGTATGTATGCATGCATGCATGTATGTATGTATGTATGTATGTATGTATGTATGTACGTGTATTTCTTCATCGATCAATCTATCTATCTATCTATCATCTATCTATCTATCTATCTATCTATCTATCTATCTATCTATCTATCTATCTATCTATCTATCTATCTATCTATCTTTTTCTTTTCTTTCTATCTATCCCCTAATCATACTTCATCAGTATAATATTATCTGTGGATTCATCAAACCAACCTGCCATTGCATCAATTTTGCAGAAGGTGACCAAGCATCTGCTCTCACTTTCAATATACATTATCAAACACCGTTAATCCTTGACAATAATCGGGAGTCTCTTTTGACTTCTGCAGGTGGTCGTATCAAGAACGCCCAGATCCGCGTCGGCGACAGCGAGAATTTTGAGGACAACCCGGTCTGCGGGATGATGATATTCGGTAAGATGTCCAGGGATATACCTATTACAATCAGGTGTGGCTGTGAAGTGCCAATGCCGGGTCGTTATGTCAGTATTCAACTCATCGACAAGGAACAGCAGCTGACACTGTGTGAAGTAGAAGTGATGGCCGGTTAGACACGGCAGAACCAATTAAAACTGCTTGATTATTCATTAAGTCTACTCGCTTGATGTTATTTAAGATGCATGTGCCTTGGTGGTAAAGAAATTCTGAAAACAGAATTTGAACTTGACATTAAGAGAAATAGAAAACGCTTTGTTGTGGATATATATTTCATTATTTTGAATTATAAATAACACTTTGATAAGGATTGGTCAGATAGTCAAAATGTTTCACTTTCTTGGCGGAACTTCAATACATCCTCTTTCATGGTAAATAAACAGCTTACATATCATGTCATTTATCCATAGTCTGCTCTGTTCACGTGTTGCTGAGTCTGTTCCATGACAGCAGAAACTGCATTTTGCATACCATCAAAATTTAAAATGAAATCGTATAATTTATAATAGCTATGGCGGCCACGTGGTAGAATGAATAAAACGACGAGGTTGAAAATTCACAAGACTACGTCCCAAACAAACAACAGGCAGACAGACAGACACTCATTATTGACGCAAACATTATAACGAAAACAACAACAACAACAACAACAAATCCCAAAATAAAGAAACATGCAGTCGACAACCGAGTGGAATTGTGGTTTAAGGATGGCATGTAGCCTCGAATTTCTCATTTTGATATATGATGGCCGCACCGCACTGTCACATCTGTCAAACTCCTCTGACCTGGTGACATCACAGAGTTATATATCACTTCGCAACAATTTGCAATATGGTTGCTCTATTCTTGGGAACTGTGGATCTCTTCGTTTGAATAAATACCCACAAAATTGACGTTTTTGCAGCAGGATATTTTCAGAAATTCGCTACGCGGTAGTTCGACGAATTACTGGTACTATCAGTCAACTTTTTACCATACTTCGTCAGATACTGCAAAATGTGTGCGTTTCTGCATTCAATATTGTTTTCCACGTATAAATGTGACGTGAATGCACCCAGGGCACACTTTTTCGGATACTGAAGTTTTAAACAGCACTTTTCTGGTCATCTACTTGTGTTTTATTTCATAACTTTTCTCTGCCCGTCTTCTTTTTGTGAAAATTTAAAATGTCAGACTCCAAACAAGGTATTCTTTCAATTCAATAATCGTCAATCGTTTAGGATATGCGTTTCCTTTGAATCAAAATTGGCCCTGATTTAGGCTTGATTGTGAAGGATAAAGATAAAACTTCTTTGACGGCAGTTTAATACTTTTAGGCGTACTATCTTAATGAATAATAAACATATGTTTGTGGGAATATGCAAGTGTTGGAATATATATGTGCAGATGATAATTCATTCTGTGCGTTGTCACTCAAAAATTAATGTTCCCTCCGTAGAGTCTCCACCTCCAACAATGCACCTCTGTTCAAGCATATTTATCTTCTAACATTCCAGTCTACAATATATTTCAAACCTAAAGTGCAAGATTTCTGATTCTGGGTATAGTCAGTAGGCTACAGCTAAGCTATCAGTAAGAACGCATATCTGCATTGACTATTTCAACCCACTGACTTTTAAAGGGAAGCGGTCGTCGGAACTGCGCATGTGCAACTTTCTTGTTTACAAACAATGTATTTCATGTTCTATATGTAGATGCATCAAGTCAAAATAGCTGCAACATTTAAATTTTACAATGTACATTAAGACCAACATGTTTCAACTTTCATCAATCGCCAACGCAGCTTGGATATACAATGTTTATATTGGTCGTAGGGGTCCCTAGCTACCTTTGAGCGCCGTTCTGACGACCTCCGCCCTTTAAGGTAGAAAATGTGATGACAGGAATCGACCTTTACTCTTCAATTCTTAGTTTGACTGTCCCCTTTTAAAAGGTATAATGGGCATCGGGGACAGGTATTCGGGCTCTCAAAATTGTCAAATACCTAAATTTGTTCTATCAGTGGTTGTTGCTCATTTTCAAGCTTTTGGAGGACGCAGAGTTTTTGTCGTATATTTTTGTGAAAAACGAAATCGTACAGGGATGGCAGCCATTTTGAATTTCACACATCGGTAACTGTTAGGTAATTTGTTTCTCTAGTATCACAATTTGAACGGTGACTCCATTTTCTACAAAGAGATAACGCTGATAAAAATTTGGCTCTTTAAGAGCTAAATGTTTAGAACACGATTGGAACTAATTTGGAATAATTGGATTTTCATATTTTTCAAATTTCTCAAAAGTGTTAGGTGCCGTATAGCTGAATGTTGCAATATCGCAAATTACGGTACTCATTAAAACAAGTGTGTAACTTAAAAAGAAAAGCAAATGAGATTACATTTGCGGATTATATCGACACTACTTCACCATCCAATTATCCCAAATTAGTTCCAATCGTGTTTTAAGGGGAGGGAATGTGACAAATATCCGTAAGACTAGAAACTTGTACATCTGCTGCAAGAATGGTGATATTTTATAAAAGTGTTGTTCATCTTGAACAGGCATGATCTCCGCTGAATTGAAACACCATAATTGACTGAAAAAGATATTTAATATAGCTTTTTTTGGCCAACTTCCGTTGAAGTCGTCGTTACTCTTCATTGTCAGTGATGGCCACCTTTTCTTAGAGCTCACAATGTGAAGAATTTCTTGTACTGGTACATGATTGAGAGCACTGCTTCAAGTTTCAATTCTATTATTGCAAAACATGAAAGTATCAAACAAGCCTTGCATACACTACGCATGGACAGCATGTTCCATAAGCACAGAGGGTTTTCAGATTTACATTGCCCCCTCTCATTTCCCTAAATAGGGTCTATCTGTGCCAACAGAAAACAAAACAGGACCAAACCATTGTGGCGACGCCATGACAGAGTTAAATGAAACAACAAACTCACATTAATATGATTAAAATTTGGAGATTTTAATACTACCTGTACGTACAAAATACAAAATTATATATTATACTACCTGTACGTACAAAATACAAAATTATATATTCTACGGAAATGCAAAAAAACCCCCCAAAAACCAAGTATGCACCACACATGGATAAAGCAAAAACAAACTGAAGAGACAAAATCGTCTGTTCAGAAACTGTATGGTATCAGTCAACAATGCCATTGCTACATGATGGTAACATAAAATATTGTATGGAAAAACAAGTACTCGGACATTATCAAGACCCCTACTGACCTTTTCACATGAACATTTTTTGTTGGTTTGACGCAACCAAATTTATGTCAAACTCAATAACAGCGATGCATCCATGTACAGTTTGCTTACTGATTTCTTTCTTTTTTTGTCTTTGTATAACAATTTAACCTATTTAAGAAACATTAAATGTTCAGTGAAAGATAAAGAAAATTGCTACATTATGAGGTCACGCTTGGTATGTGAAAATGCCCATCTGGCTGGTATCATTTCACATTTACTTCCAGTTCCTAAGCAAAGAAGACTTTTATTTTGGACATGCATTTTTTTTCACACCAAGTACATTGTACGCATGGTATGGACATCTCCATACTTCTTGAAATGTATGCTATACAAATATGCAAATTTTGCTACAATTTGAAGCAGCCTGACCAAGGTAACCAAAAGGAACCTGCATACTAAATTTAAAAGCAATCAGACCAGCAGTTTCAGAAAAGAAGTAAAATGTCAACGGATGATAAACAGACAGACAACAAATGGATGGACTGACGATGACCGACTATGAGCCTATCTGATAAGCTCCATGTAGCTGACAGCGGAGCTAAAAAGGTAACAGATGGTATGTATATGAGTTCAGGAAGTGCTAATAGCATACAAGTCATAAAGGTATAGATTACACAGTGTACACACGTACAATATTTATATGCTACATTTGTAAACCCACAACAAAGAATGGTATTTCTCACTCATATCACAAATATAACCAATTTTACATCAAATTAATCTCATTGACAAATCCCAGTAAATGGAAACAAATTCATCTTATTGACCAATCCTGCTAAATGACAATAAGCACTAATTTACATATGAATCAGTGGTGGCTTGAAAAGAAAGCATCTGAATTATGCTACAAACACTCAATTTTTGACGACAATACTCTTGAAGTGCCTTTGTTTTCTTATACCTAAAATAAAAACACCACTGTGATGCCCGGTGTTTGAAATAAAATTCTCTCACTTGGTATGTATTTTTTTATATTTTGAAAAAACAATTTTGATACAAAATTGTAGCACTATGTGTACTTTTACTTGGCTTGCAATTAATCATGAATGCTTTTAAAAATTTCTAAGAACTGTGACAATCATTGTCATCATCTGATTGCATATAAATCATCATGAGAGTATTATATATAGCAAGCATAGGGATAATTTGCGTTGGTGAGACTTTTTAGACTCAAGAAATCCTAATTTTTTTTGGCTAGTCTAAAGCCATAATGTTGACTAATATTTGACGTCTGTGGAGAAAATTCAATTTTCATATCCACGGCCTTCTGTTAAACTTTGGGTATACACACTACAGTGTGGGAATTTCTGTTGTGCCCAGGTTTGTTTGTTTGTCTTCTCTGGTACTGTTTTCTCCACATTCTGACAGTTTTTCAAAGCCTTGTATCCAAATGCTTGTTCACAGATTACTTTTTATTGACGACTGATATCAGAGATGCGATATGTTGACAAACAATTTCTGGCCATGATATTTGTAATCTGTGCCCGCCTTTTTCAAACCACACCACTCTTTGCAGTTTTGTACCTGAAATAAATTTGACAAAATTGATGAAATTGTGCAAATGTAAAATCCAAATCTAGTCATTTATAGGTCATTTACAAACAACTGATTTTGTAAAATGGATGAAATTCATGTATGTTATTTAGGATGCAATCAAAATTTCAGAACTGGACAGATTTTTGTGTGGCTTATATGAGAAATACACATTCATGACTCTACAGGTCATTACAAGGTACGAAGCTTGCTGTCAAAATTAAATATCGTAAAAATCAGGTTATTGATCATTTCTTTACTTTTTAAAATTAGCAGTGGATGATTCTTCTGGGGCAAGCAGCTGTAACTTTTGATGATTTTTTTCCAGTATTTTTTGTTCTGTATGTCAATTGCAAATTCTTGTTCTACTTCTGAAGCATGTTGAAACACAGACTGCTTTGCTGGCCAAAGCAGCTTCCATATGTGTAAAATGAGCTATTATTGTTTACATTTGACTCATAGTCTGGACCGAATTCCCTAGTCAACAATAACAATGCAGTCTGTACACGTACTGCCTGAGCTGACAAGCTAACTACAGTGCATCACAACATCCTTTGAGAAGTAAAACAAGAAATTATGGTTGACATTAAATATAATAATGGAGAAAAAAAATCATGAAAAAGTAAGAACTTTTCTAGCTCAAACAATACCTACATGATATAGAGAGATCTCTCATTTTATCAAATTGTTACAGCTCATGTGACATTGCTCCATAGTTTTGTGGAAATGAAACATATCAGAATCATACACAAAAAGTGAGTGGTATACTGTTGCCGGGTGTGATTTATTGCTATTATATCATAACAGTGTATTGAAATTCTGGTGTGGAACGTCATAAACAGATTTTTGCTCAAGCTGAGAGCTAACGCGTATATCAGCCATGGTATATCGCTAATATACCACGGTTCTTTTCGCGTCTTGACCAATCAGATCGCAGTATTTGCACCATCAATATACTGGTATGATATAATATATATTTTATCATATTTATATATATTATAACACATTATATGTATATTGTTGTAATTAACATTATTCATATTATTGCTCATTTTCAATTGCAAATACCAATCTTGAAAAAGGGCAACTCATTATGCCACTCTTACCTGGGAATGTTTCTGAGCATTCACCATTTCTATCATATCTGACTGTATCATCAGCATTTAAATTAAACAACTCCATATTTTCTATTGCACGTTCTTTCTCAACAGCAAAGTCGTCCTCTGCATGCAACATGAGGAATGGCAGCTGTCTTTTGGCTATCGACAGGTAATCTTCTTTGCACTGCAAGACAGGGAGTATACGGTCACAGGCACTGAGACATGATACGCGCCTCGGGAAAAGATATTCAGACTCAAAGTTTTACAATAATTTTCTGATCTATCACTTGACAATGTGTGGGCTCATTTTGAAGCTCTTGGAGTAAATTAAATTTTCGTTGTCTTATTTTTGTGAAAGTTGGAATTTTTTTCTTCCTGTAGAGTTAACACAAGGATGGTGGCCATTTTGAATATAGAATATTGGTGGCCATTTTGAATATAGAATATCAGTAAGTTTAAGGTAATTTGATTCTCCGGTACCAAATTTTGCAAGGTGACCCCTGATTTTATATTCCTTGAGTTTGAAAGAGAATGGTTGAAAGTTTCTTGAGAAAAGTTTTTCAGCAAAAGTTTAAATCTTTCACTTTTGAGCGCTGTACTACCATAATCAAACATATTAGGACAAAATAATTTACACAGAGAAGCTAGCAAATTTGCAAGGTTTGAGCAACGGTACTTGAAGAAGGTCCTTCTGAATGGAGTACACATCACAATGACAGAGATATTTCAAGACAGCTAAGTCATATTTTTGGACGACTCTTTGTTGTTCTACAAATTGATGAAGGTTACCATACATATTGCAGTGTACCGGTAACACTTGAATTTATAAGCTGAGCTTTCAATATGCCACACTCCATCCGAACGAACCCCTTCTCCAGGGACACTATAAAGAATTTTTTCCGATTTATAAAAAAGAGTGGTTCAAAAATCTGTTGTTTTGCCAATAATTTTCCCTTCTGGACTTACCTGTTCAAAATTGAGTTGTGCGGCTTCAAATACACTGTACATCTTGGATTTCTGTGTTTTTGCTCTGAGATCCACCAAGCGAAAGACTGGCATGAACAACAGTGTCACAAGCCAGCCAATTATTGGGATACTCAGTGTCCGGTAGAACAAATTTCCAAGAAATTTTATGAGATAGACCGGCCTCACCAAACTGAAAAGTTAAGAAAGTAAAGTGGTTTTGAAACAAAGCTGTTACTTCAGAAGAATTTTCAATACATTTTCAGATTTCTTTTGAGAAACAATGTCTTCCTGAACTTATTTGGTGTTCAACTTGTTAACGCGTACTGTCCAGTGTTATTGTTGACAATGGAATTTTTTTGGACTAGAATTCATTTGTCAATATTCTAACATTGCTTCTTTCACACTGTGTATCATGTTTGTAGGGATAATCATAGCTTGCATTAAAGGCACATGAGCTGCAACATTTGGTATTATTTTCATTATTACATATTTAGGTTAAAATCACTTCATGTTCTTACTCAGAGATGTTTATTCAAGTATAATTATCAACTCAGTAGGACTGCATGGGTAGGTTTCAGTAAGACAAATAATAAACGGGTGCTGCACCTGAATATGGCTGCCTCCACACAGCAACATGATAAACAGCATAAATGGTGCATGTACACATTTGAATCTTTACAAATACAACATGGTGCAACCCACTGAAAAGACTTGAAAGAGATTCACTCCACTTCGACAAAAGTTCTCCGTTTTTCACATAATATGGCAAGATTTTGAAAATGTGTTAACTCCACAGAGCACAGTTGGAACTAATTTGGGTTAATTGGATGGTGAAGCAATGCCGGTTTAATCTGCAAATGAAAGCTCATCTGCTTTACTTTTTCAGTTATACACATGTCTTTACGAGTTATTTGTAATATTGCAATATTCAGCTGTAGGGCACCTAACACTTTTTGAGAAATTTGAACAATATGAAGATCCAATTATCCTTAATTAGTTCCAATCGTGTTGTGAGAAAAATCAAATTTTTGACTTTTGAAAAACAAAGACAGTGAAAAATTTTCTTACTCCAAGAGCTGTAAAATGAGCCTCATACATGGTAAATAAGAAAATATTTGTAAAAGTTTGAGTCTAAACATCTGTCACTGAGGTGCAGTTTGCCTCTTTGTGGAGAAGAATAGTACAAGGCAAAGAAAACAAAAATATTTCTAGTTTTCTGGAACAAAAATCATGAAAATATCGTCAAAAGTTACGACCAGTTAGTGACATAGACTAGGCCTAGGATGTTTTACAGCACAAGTTGTTGAAACATTAAAATATCGTAAGATTTGCTTGCTTGGTATGTCAGCTAGAGTATCTCAGTCTATTGACATATGCACTCAGTGAGATTATCAGTGAGATTGTCACTGTGTGAAGTAGTCTATGATTTATCGGTTTACATTTCTATGACATTAGAGATTGTGAATGTGTATGACGGATACATACATCTTATAACCAATGGGATTTTATCTCCAGACATGCCGTGGCTTGACCCAATGCATGTCCAAATACTTGGCATGAAGTACTATATGACAACACAAACACAAGTATCGGTATACACATAGTGTTACGGTTGGCAAGTCATCCAATGTACAGAAATCTCCTCATTTATCAAGAAAAGAATGTTCAAGCACAATAATACTTAACTTGGAATTATATTTGACGACTGCCGTTACACTACAACGATACACAATATCAATATACATTCCAAATTCTTGGCAAAACCACTGAAATGAGGTTAAAGAAAGTAATCTCCTTCTTTGGATTTTTTTGGTAGAGCATCAAAAGCGACAAGCAAAATTTTGTTTACGAATCATACCAAATAATTTGATGACAATACACGCTGAGTAAATACATGTCATGAGAGAGAAACTTTCATTCCGACTAAGTGTTTTGTGCAGTTCTTCTGATAAAAGTTACAAAAAAGGACTTCTGTGGTATGGGTTGATGTTTTCCCTGTTGAAATTCATTGACTGTTTCATTCTTATTTGAAAAATGTTGCCTAGCATTTTGATATGAGGGCATTCAGACACCAATAGAGGGCGCCACACTCCTGTAACCTTATATTGGAAGAACTATCGCTTTTGACTAGATGAGTTTCATGACGCATTTTAAAGAATTGTCTGATGACACTGAGAGAGTAGTAATCATCAAGGAGACTGTTATCACATTAAACTACAAAAATGGCAAGTTGCCAATCTTATATGATACAGTTGTTGTAATTTTTAAGTTGTCTCTATTGGACTCCTACAAATCATCATTGCTGGAAAAGAGACCGAATAAAAGTTTTCAGAAATAAAATTATGAAAAAATGCAGAAATACTATACAGGACTTAAATATAATTTCAAAATCATCAAAGCAGATGCAGTGGAACAACTTATTCATTTTAGCCCTCCCAAGAAATTACAGAAAATTTGTAGAGATTTGCCATACATTTTATGGTTTATCTTTACAGAAAACTACCCTTGCAAAGATTATCCCTTTATAATAATGGTGGTTGAAAAGACGCCCGGTTGTTATTCTTGTTTGGAAAAAAATAATACACTTATAAGTAATGTGTTCATTTGAAAAGTCTTTGAAATCTTCAAATTTTCTTCGCTCATTTGTTTGTATGTAAGCATTCCTGCAATGTGCTAGAAATGTTTATCTTAGTAATCTCTGGTTTTGAAATACAGGCTCACTTTTGTACCATTATTTCACTGTAGGACGCACCTTGGGGACAGATATTCCGACTCTCAGGTTTTACAATTCTTTTGATCTATCACTTGTGGGAATCATTTTAAAGCTTTTGGTGTCAGACAAATTTTCACCGTCTTAGTTTTTCGAAAATCATAGTTTAATTTCTCCATAGTGTTAACACAAAGATGGCCGCCATTTTGAATTTCAAATATTGGTAAATCGAAGGTACTTTGTTTCAATGGCGCCAATATTTTCACAGTGACTCCCGATTTTTATTCTTGATTTGAGAGAGAATGGTTGAAAGAGTCCCTACGAAAATTTTGAGCAAAAGCTTAAATCTTTCACTTTTGAGGCACATAGTACCTTACACCACCATTAACGTCTGTTGTACTTTCCATTGTCATTGTGGTGCTGTAACTAAAACACTCTTCTCTCCTCATCACTAAATCATGTCAAAGTGTATGTTGTTCAGTTTGTCAACAAAGCCTGTATGAGTGTACCGTCCAATATTACTTTTCGCATTTGAAAATTTAGCTCCATACTAGCATTCCTTTGTCAACAATATCACTACTTATTGTACATAGAGTGTAAAGTTGGTGAGGTAATGCTGTATTAAAAGATAATTTTGGAGATGGTTATGAAATATCCATTTTGAGCAGCATTGTATTTCAACATGCTTTGGACAAGAAAATTTAACTGGGTTTTCAAACAAAAGTTGTGGTACTACCGGTATAAGAAATTGTCCTTTGCATGTTTTGGCATGGTTTACCCCGGTACAGTAAAATATTGGGATAACGGCAAATTAAGACATTAAATTTGTAAATACCTGTAGGGCTTTCCTCCTGGCACAGAGAGGAATGTCAAAGATTTGACAATCGGATGAAACTCCTTATCTGCAACCACACGTGCTACTACATGGCCTCCAGAAGAGAAACCAACCAAGAGATTCCACGCTGTAAGAAATAACCGTTGGTCCATGAGAAATTACTTCTGAAGATTACTGATGGTTAGTCACTTGTGTAAAAGTGACTCAAAGATCACTCAGGGTTGTAAGAGTTAAGGTAGAATATGCCTCAGGGACAGATGGTCGGAAAGTTATTTAAGTAATTTATCCTATAGAGTTATGACAGATTATGGCAGCCATTTTTATAAAGTTGAGATAATTTGCTCTATCAATCATGATCCAAACATTTTCATATTGATTCCTGGCTAGAATGACCATTTACTGGGAAGTAAAGTTACTGGTCATATACTGAAGACGGAGCCAGCCAGCATTGTTGAAACTTTCATTCGACAAATTCACAGGGGATATCTGCCCCAAACTTTCAATAATCTGAGTCAATACATGTACAAACTTGACCGCTAAAAAAATGCTTGTCCAAGATCCACATCATAACATGATTTTGAATTTAAAAATAGCGTCAATGACACTGTAGCTCCCATCCTGGACTATTTAGTGTTTGTTCTCTGGTCAGATATTTGAACATGTGTGAAAGGGATAAAGTGCATGAAGTGAAAATACTTAAATGAAATGTACTGGAGACAGTGAAATATGTTTAATGTAATTATTCAGAATATAAAATGGAAAAAATACAGAATTAGATATATCGAATACTCCCTTACCGAAAATTATTTCTACTGCAAATTTGCCGTAAGTTTGCTGCAAATATGCAGCAAGCATATAGCTTGCAGGAAGGAGTTGCAGAAGTTTGCAGGTAGATGTGACCCTCCTGCAAACCCATAAGTCAGTTTGCAGCAAATTTGCGGTAAACGACTAAGTTGCTGCAAATTGCGGCAAACCAGATTATTGCTGCAAATATGCAGCAACACATGATTGACATATTTCCCACTATTTCATTACCAGGGAGTACACACTACACACTGAGTACTGTTGCACTTCGTGACCAGTCATGTGTAAGCAACATAAAATTGATCTTTCATTTATTTCTATGTTCCTTTATTTCATAACAGACAATCCACTTTTAAATTATAATAACTGGTAATGCTAGATAATGGACAGCTTCAGTTAAGCTGGTGAAAGCATTGCATGGATATAAGAGTGCATACTGTAGTGACATGATGTAATAAAAGTGCCCTTTGACAATCTGGTTGGGTAAATTATGGTTGGATCGAAAACTGAATTTTTAGGGAAACAAATTTTGAAACAGGGACTTGTCTGTCTTGCAAGTTACACCCTGTATTTTCTGCGAATGATACCAAAATGCAAACAGTTTCGAACGAAATGTGCGTTTGATGATGGTCTGTAAGGACACGTCGTAGACTTTTGTTACTGCAAATCTGTACAGTAATGTTTCCGCTACTACCTCCAAGCAGAGTAGTGGCTGTGCTCCAAGCTATTCATCCCATCAATATAGTACATGTATACGGTACGTACAATGCACTGCAGCTTACAGTCTGTCCCATCGATGCCGCTGACAAAATCTCGCCTTCTGATAACATAGGTCGAGGTAAAAGGCTTTTGTCCATGTTTTCAGCGTTAGAGTTGTATTGCCGAGCACAAATTTGAGATTTAGGATTACACTCCATCCCGAGTCGCTGTACGAAAATTCAAAGCGCCGCTTCACCAACGTCCAACACGTCCTGTGTATCAGCTGCGAGCAGCCGACATGTTTACACTCTCCGGTCACGGTTCATCAAGGTCAGTTCGCGCATTGATATTGATTCTTCGTGCTGAAAGAATTTTTACTCTCTTTTTAGTCTTTCTATGATAAAAATAACCATTTTCATTAAACTAATAAATTAAATGCTATATTAAGTATGAAATATAACGGATTGGTGCAGATGTAGAGTCAATTCCAGCATTTAAAAACGGGACTACATTATCAATCGCGTAATGATTTATAGATCGCACTTCCGTTATCGTCATGAGGCTTGATCGGCGCGAAGTTAGATTTTAGTACCATCGGCCAGTGTCGGCTGTGTACTTGTGAGCAGGGAGTTTTCTAGTGGACAATTTCGTGATCTTTCTATGGAATCGCCAGCCAAATGATATCACATAGTTGCAAAAACGTGTATACAGTACCAGGGACAGGCGGAGTTCTAAATTTGTGAACGCGAGTGGCAGTAAAGATGCCGACTATATTTTCTGAGTACGGTATTTACACACAGCACGGAGAGACCTGCAACCGGGAATCGTCCAGCGTCTGCGAGCCGTTCAGAATGTAAGTCAATGTACCGTTCGTCTGTACATCGATCGCTATAATTATGTTCTGTAATCGTTGTATTGCAATCTTTACCTAAAGATAAATTTTTGTTGAGTACTGATTCATACTGAATTCACTTTCGTTTCACAACAGTTACTTACAGTAAGTGCTGAGATTTTGCAGATTGTCGCCGTTGTGTATGTAAACAACATACGGCGAGTTGTCCGCTGTCGGACATTTTAATCATTATTAATTTAATTTCGATCATGAATATTTATGCATTTTCTGCTTCAATTTTTCAACTTGATTTTGTCTCATTTTCAAATAATTATCGATTTCTTTCATGAAATTTACAATGTTTGGTCAAACGGTAAAGACTTTAACACTTCCCTGAACGATTTATATTTTCAGAATCCATTGCTGGTACACTAAAGGGACAAGAAATTCAGAGAACAGAAAGCCAAATCGCAGCCTTTGACAGTAATGTAAATGTTACATGAAACTTCTCAAGTCAAAAGAAAACCTTGACATGATCATGACACTTATGTGGCATGAAATGAACATGGCATATAAAATAAATTGTACCACAATTGAATTTAACCTTTTTTTCTCTGTCATCTTTTTGTTTCTAATAACTTTATTTGCGCTGACCATTGTTTCTCGTGAAACTGGTATTTCAGAGTTAAGTTGGATAAATAATATTTATATATTGGCCGACTGTGGACAGCACAAGATGTGTTTTATCCAACTAAACTCTGAAATACCAGTTTCAAGAGAAACAATGGTCAGCGCAAATAAAATAATTTGCTGTATGGAGTTTGCGGCAAATTTTCAGTAACATTCAAATTAATTTGCCGCAAGTTTGCTGCAAGGATTGTGCTGCAAATTTGCTGCAAAGAGTTTGCAGCAACGTTGCGGCAGGGAGTTTGCTGCATATTTGCAGCAAGTTCACAAGAAACCTAATTTGCATCTGAAAAATGAACCACCCGCATATTTGCGGCAAATAGTTTGCTGCAAATTTACTGCAAAGCTTGCGGCAAATTTGCAGTAACAGTTTGCGGGAGGCCTAAAATTTCGGTAAGGGCTGTGATACAACCATTAACTCAACAAGTCATTTACAATGACATAGTCCCCACTTGTAATAGGAGTATTAGTCTTGATGGGGCAGGAAAATGTGGTCATTAAGAAGTATCACTGGAGTGTATATGTTGAGATCTATGGGCACATAGGTCTATGTCGTTGTTCCCAATTTGAAACACATGAGGCATGTCTAAGTTATGGTTCTAAATCAGGAAAAAAGATCAGACCTCTAGCAGTATTGGCCAGCCAAGAAATACATATGCGCATTATAAATGAGGTACACGATGTGACATCTTAAGGTTAATATCCTATCAAAATTGGAGGGTATAGAACTTGTGGTTACTGAAATATGCATATATATGTATAATCAAGGTCAAAGGTCATCGAGGTCACATGACATTTTGAAAAAAAAAATTATATGCTAATCAATCCCTATATGCCAAAAAATCAGATCTCTAGCTCTATTCGCTTGCCCAGAATTAGATGTGTACATAATTAATGAGGTAAAGCGTGTGTTGTCATAAGGTCTCCCATCCTACTAAATACAAAGGACATAGCACTTGTGGTTACTTATTTATTGACATAAACATATACTTTAGGTAAAGGTCATCGAGGTCACATGAGATTTGGTCAAAAAATTTCTCTCCTATAGTTATCCCTATATACCAAAAATCAGACATCCAGCTCTATTGGCTCGCTCAGAATGAGATATGCGCATAATTATGAGGTACAGTATGTGGCGTCATAAGGTGTCCAATCATACCAAACATGAAGGGTGTAGCACTTGTGGTTACCGAGTTATGGAAAAATATGTATATTTGAGGTCAAAGGTCACCGAGGTCACGTGACATTTTGTCAAAAAAATTGTTTTGCTAAGTTATTCCTATATACCAAAAATCAGACCTCTAGCACTATTGGCTCGGTCAAAATTTGATATGTGCATAATTAATGAGGTACAATATGTGGCGTCATAAGCTGTCCCATCATACCATACATGAAGGGTGTAGCACTTGTGGTTATTGAGTTATTGACAAATATGTATATTTGAGGTCAAAGGTCACCGAGGTCACATGACATTTTGTCAAAAAAATTGTATTGCTAAGTTATCCCTATATACCAAAAATCAGACCTCCAGCTCTATTGGCTAGCTCAGAATGAGATATGCGCATAATTATTGAGTACAGTATGTTGCGTCATAAGGTGTCCCATCATACCATACATGAAGGCTGTAGCACTTGTGGTTACTGAGTTATGGACAAATATGTATATTTGAGGTCAAAGGTCACCAAGGTCATGTGACATTTTGTCAAAAAAATTGTTTTGCTAAGTTATCCCTATATACCAAAAATCAGACCTCTAGCTCTATTGGCTCGCTCAAAATTAGATATGTGCATAATTAATGAGGTACAATATGTGGCGTCATAAGCTGTCCCATCATACCATATATGAAGGGTGGTAGCACTTGTGGTTACTGAGTTATGGACAAATATGTATATTTGAGATCAAAGGTCATCAAGGTCACATGACATTTTGTCAAAATATCCGAGATATATGCGTGAAAGGATGGACTCACGGATGGACGAACAGACGGACATGACCCAATCTATAAGCTCACTGGACTTCATCCGTGGGGACTAAAAATTGTGTCACTGCATCCTTTTTGCAATATGAATACGATGAGAAACTAAATTTTTTATTTTTCGTGGCCTTATACATGGGAGTCTATGGAGATCTGCCTTATACATGGGAGTCTATGGACGTGTAAACTAAAAATATGCAAATTTCACCACGATTTGCCCAAATTTGGGAAAGGTCACTCCTATGCACTTCCATACCAAGTTTCAAATCAATCGGACTTGTGGTTTCAGAGCAGGAGATTTTTTGACCAAAAATGGGAGAAAATTACAAAAAAATTCATGAAAAATAGCAAGTCCAAGATACTGACCCAAGATGTGCACAATCATTTCATGTCAGCCCAAAGTACTTACATGCTAATTTTTCATGTAATCTGCTCAGTGGTTATTGAGTTTTTTCAATTTTGACTGTTTTTACATTTTTCACTTAATTTGCATATTTTTGGCAATGACAACTTCATTTGAACAAAATCTCATCTACAGCCCATCATCCATGTACACACCAAATATCAAGATGAAATGTACAGCGGTTTTGGAGTTTTTGATGTTGACGGACAGACATACAGACATACAGACATACAGACATTTCCCTAGCCTATAAGAATAGCTTCCATTGCCATATATGCATATGGCTATGGGAGCTAAAAATTACTTTGCTGTAAACCATCACACTTTACTTTGAAACTAATATTGACTATGGTGCATAACTCAGATACTTGGCCAAAGGATCAGTATACAGCAATCTTTAAGTGTTTCTATTGATGCTATGATAACTAGGCGGCCAACCTACCATTCTGAACACACCCCCATACATACACACAAACAATATTTACAGACCCCTTCATAAAACTTTCACCCATTGTCCTCGTAGACAGATCCAGACACCAAGAAAAGTCACTGATCCTATACTGTAGTGGTTCACACCTTGACCCACCCCTTAAAACTAACAGTCTTCCATTATCTTTAATCAAGTGTCAATCTTTTCATGGCATCCCTAAGTACCCAGTTTTTGAACTTTGTTGAGATTTGGCTCAAGCAAATAGTCTGTATCAATGTGCTGTCACAGCTAAATTGACATACTGACTGGAGATAATCTTAATGAAAGAAAGACATGTACACAAGTAAAAAGTGAGTTGACAACTGAAAAAAAACCATGCCAAAACACGCTTCAGGAGAGCAAAATCTGCTCAGGTTGCAGATGTACAGAAAAGAAAACCAACTAAAAATGTTCAAAAATTCAAACTCCAGGCAGTTAAAACTTCATGTCACTGACCTGCCCCAGTACGACCAAGCACATAAAGTTTTGGGATAATGTATCTATACAACTTGTACACACCTCAATGATTACCTGTTAATGTCAATTGCTTTGATGAAAGCTTTTACAATCTCTGCTTTATGGGCGCTGGAAAAATTGTAGATGGCCTTCTTATCAATTTCAGTATACCCCATTCCTGAAATAAAATAAATAAATAAATAAATAAATAAATAAATAACTACAAATGCATGTCAGGAACAAGTCACCAACAGAGTGGACTACTATCACCAACAATTGATTGACTGATTGATTGATTGATTGATTGATTGAGAGAGAGAGAGAGAGGAGAGAGAGAGAGAGAGAGAGAGAGAGAGAAGCACTCATGGGAGGTAAAAACACTTGTGAGAAAGCGGAGGATAAAAATTGCAACCGTACAGTGAACTTTATTAGTCCCCGCGGACGAAGTCCGGCGGGGACTTATAGATTGGGTCCCGTCTGTGCGTCCGTCCGTCCGTCCGTCCGTCCGTCCGTCCGTCCGTCCGTCCGTCCGTCCGTCATCAACAGTTTCTCAGACACTGCCAAACCAATTTCGTTCAAACTTGGCACAAAGGCATAGCACTATGACCTACAGATGCACGTCGATTTATTTTGTGATACGATCGAATTTGGCCGCGAGGCGGCCATTTTGTTGCGATTTTTCATGTCTTTGGACCATAACTCAGACATCCTTGAGCAGATTATGTTCAAACTTGGCACAAAGGCATAACACTATGGCTTTCATATCCATGTCAAATAATTTTGCGATATAATCCAATATGGGCGCGAGGCGGCCATTTTGTTGGATCGATTTTTCATGTCTTTGGACCATAACTCAGACATCCTTGAACAGATTCTGTTCAAACTTGGCACAAAGGCATAACACTATGGCCTACATGTGCATGTCAAATTAGTTTGCGATACGATCCAATATGGCCGCGAGGCGGCCATTTTGTTTGCGATTTTTCGTGTCTTTGAACCATAACTCAAACATCCTCGAACTGATTCTGTTCAAACTTGGCACAAAGGCATAACACTATGGCCTACACATGCATGTCAAATTATATTGCGATACGATCCAATATGGGCGTGAGGCGGCCATTTTGTTGCGATTTTCATGTCTATGGACCATAACTCAGACATTCTTGAACCGATTCTGTTCAAATTTGGCACAAAAGCAAAACAGTATGCCCTTCATATGAACACCAATTTATTTGTGAAATGATCCAATATGGCTGACAGGTGGCCATTTTTTGCGATTTTTTCATGTCTTTGAACCGTAACTCAAACATCCTTGAACCGATTTTGTTCAAACTTGGCACAAAGGCTAAGCACGTACTATGGCATGCATATGCATGTATCAATTAACCTTGCGATAGGATCCAATATGGCTGCAGAACAGTGTTCCCGCTAAGGCTTATTTGCGCGCCAATTGCGCAGTGTCTCCGACTGCTCTCGCAGTGAAATTTCATGTTTTGCGCAACTTTAGTCTCAGTCATTTCGATCGGTAGTTTTGGAAACGATAACTCGGGGTGAAATGTGCGATCTCGGCGTAGATTTTACTTCCGCGTTTCGGGTTTAGCGCCCGTTGGTGGCGCAGTTGCCACCAACGTTCATTGTACGTTGTGACGTACCTCAGTAAATTAGCATATACATGAACGGACGCAGCTGTGAGACAATAATCCGACGTATCTCAACACAGTCCCGGAGGGACCGTGATCTCAAGTTGCGCACCCTCTTGAAACCTCAGAGGGAACACTGCTGCAGAACTGCCATTTTGTTGGAATTTTGCATGTCTTTGAAGCATAATTCAAAGGTCATTACACCCATTTTGTCCAAACTTGGCACAAAGATCAAGCACTATGGCATACATGTCAATTTACTTCGTGACATGTTCCAATATGGCTGCCAGATTGTAAATTTTTTTCCAATATCTCTGCCCGATGGTCTTTTTTGGATTTTTTCATGTCTTTGGGTTTAATAATCATATGCAAATATCCTTAACCAATGTTGTTGAGACTTGGTACAAAGATAAAGTACTATGGCATACATATGCATGTCTACTAATTTTGTGCTATGATCCATATGGTCAAGAGACAGCCTTTGATTTCAATTTTGGTGTGATTTTTTTATGTCTTTGAAACATAAACATAGGTCACTGTCCCTCGATGGACTGATTTTGTTCAAACGTGATACGAAGATAAAATACTATGGCTGCATTCTTGTGCACATTAAATTGTTTTCATTATATGATCCGAAATGGCTGATGGCTGATTACAACAACATACCCAATCCCATAGCATTTCGAAAATTCCACCAAACCATGTGTATAGTATGTGCCGTCATGACACTAGAGGCAGTGAGGGCATCGTTATGTGTGATGTAATCAAAAGTTCCTTCAGTGGTCATTACCGGCAGAGATGAGTCATTTATTGAACGTTCCTCAGATTACTTTATTATGCAAGTCACAGGCCTGATGCACCCGTTGCATCAATGTCATTCCACAGCTACCTTGACCACAGCTACCTAGACACCAAAGATTATAACAAAATGGACAAGCGGGGACTGTGTCATCAACGATGACTGTTTTGTGTTGGGGAGGCCCCACCTCCCCAACACAAGGGGAGTTGGGGGCTACGAAACTGGAGCAATTCGTCCGCAAGCACTCAGCTTGGCAAGGGTACTTAGCAAACTACTGGCTTGGAAGTGAACATTAAAGAGTTCCCAAGATCGCAAGTGGGGTTATAGAAGTCACCTGTTAATTTAGGATATTAATAGCTGTGGAAACGCAGTGGCGCGGTAGTGTCGTCTATGCGGGTCATCAAAAGGTCAACCCAGCCACGGCTAGAACATTTGATGACCCTCATAGACGCACGCTACCCCGCCACAGATAGCTGCGTTTCCACAGCTAGGATACTTGCTGCTACCAACCTGGAAAATTTGGCATCACCATCCTAAAACCACTTTCGGTTAACGGGTGAAACATTTTTCTGAACGTGCGGTAAGTGGCCGGCGAGCCATGAACCAAAACGATCACCGGGCCATCTTGTGGTCCTATGTCAGCATACGCTACGGAAAAACTTGTTCCCAGAACTTCTATGTCCACGAACTTCAGATCTGTGTCCGCTCCGAGTTCCATCGCGTCTTCTCAATGAAATTCAAAGGGTTTCCTCTCATGTGACATACTGCTTGGTCACGCCTGCACACACACAGCATGACTTTAGGCACATCACGTGGCTGGTACCGCTGCGGTTCAAGGATGTAAACAATAGTGCGAAATTTGCAGCACATCGTTCAACTTCATTAAAATACAGAAAGTACCTGCTCCAGCGGGTCATTTATAATAATTTATTGTCAAAGTTTACGATCGGATTTAAATATGACGATTTTCTTACTCAAGATAAAATTATTTTATCGTTGTATAAAATTGTGCATATTTATAGCCTACTGGCCAGAAGACGAACATACAGTTTGTAAAAAGTTCGCCATGTTGCTGACGTTAAGGACTGACTCAAAGGGCAACTCTGCTGCTGTTCTGAATTGATAGCTTGAATAAAACCAAGCTTATATGATTATACCAACTTTGATGTTGACAGATAACGGTGTAAGAAAATTGACAAACAGAATGCCGTTGAGATTGAAATGTCACATCACCAGATCTTGGTGGCAAGGCAACTTAAATACGTGTGATAGAGGGCGCTTGAACAACAGAAGACGGAGATGCATTGTTTTCGTAAACTTATTTTTAGGGAGATGAGCGTCATAAAAGATAGTGGTATATGTAAAGAATGTCACTCTCAGTGGCTCTATTTTTATTGATCGACCGTAAGCTAAGAAGAAGTTTGAGACTTCAAAGGAACCCCTTGCAGTCTGTAGCACATTGCGGCCATACCGGAAAGTTCAGTGGGAAAACTTAAAAATGTAAAAAAAGAGACGAATGAAACTTGCTAATAGCGCTGATCGCAAATGACGTCACTTTTCTCTCGTTAATATGCGCAAATAAATATTTGTCCGCATTTTCCACATAAACGACGAAAATAAAACCTACTAGTGTTACATCATACATATAGTACTCGATCCAGAGATAAAAATGTTTTCCAGCCACCGCAATGCAGAACCTGTTCAGAACAAACATTTATTAACTTCACTGTTAGTTAGGTATGGAACTACCGGTATGGAAGACCGGTCACGACCTGCGGCATGCGACCTGCGTCTTTAAACTGTGATCTGCGACCTAACCCTAACCCTAACCCTAACCGCAGATTGCAGTTTAAAAAACTCTCATGTCGCATGTCGTGACCGATCTTCCATATGGAACAATATTCCAGAAGACATAAAAAATATTTCACCTAGACACACATTTAAAAAAAGAATTGAAAAATTATCTGTTAAATTTGTAATTTTGCCCTTTTTGACTATAATTTTCAGCAATTTCCCATTGTGTAATGTCATTTTTTGTGATATCATGGAATAGTCACTATTTCATATACTGACTGTAAATTAATATATTTCTGAGTATGATGCTGAACGTGATTAGTGCCTATGGCAACTATTTTTCAGTCTTTTTCACATGTGAAATTTTGTAAGATATGGCAGTGTTTCCTTCGCCATAATTTGTATTTAGTTGACATTCATAAATTATTATTATTATTAAAAGTCAGACTAATTCGTATGAATATATGGGTCAGAATACAAGCTGCAAACAGCCAAACATTCAACAACAAAATTTGTCTGAATTTCAGGCAGCGTTGTCCGATGTCGCGCACATGTAGCTGTAGTTTGTAACAAACTTGAAATCGTGATCACTTGAAATTTGGGAAACTAAAATTTTCGAAAAAGAGACGACTGAAACTTGCTCATTATTGGGATTGTAGTTTTTTGCAATTGAATAATTTGCTACAGCATATTTGTAAAATGGAAATCTTCTGTCAAAAGCGAAATGATTAAAATGTTCACTCTTCCACAAGTTATTTGTAAGATTACCTCATGCCTGCCAAAGAGAAGGGAGCATCAGGCATGATCAGGGTACGTAATTCGCAGATACGGATGGTTTAGTTTACGGTACAACGTGCTTCAGGACATATATTCCGGCTCTCCAACTTTAAAATACTTCTCTGGTCTACTGCTTGCATGGATGCATTTTGAAGTTCTTGGGGTATTAAAGGAAAAGTGTTCACAGTCTAAATTTTGTGAAATTGAAGACTTAATTTTCCCTCCTAGAATTAACACAGGAATGGCAGCCATTATTAATTTCAAATATCGGTAAATTTAAGGTCATCTGGTTTTGTATTACAAAAATTTGCATAGTGACCCCCCCTGCCGATTGTTGTAATTTTGAAAGCAAATGGTTGAAAGTTTCCTTGATGAAAGCCTTGATCAGATTTTGTGTATAGTATTTCACAGCACATGCTACCTTAGCATAAAATTCACAACCATTGAAGGGATTACATCAACGTTCCGTTCAGGCTTCTTCAAAATGTTTAATGTATCAGATTTATTGATCCTATTTGACTAATAAAACCACTGCTTGTCGGGCTCTGCAGTCCAATCCACACCTATCAAGTAATCTATCAATCTGATGCATAAAGTGATTGATAAATTTGAGCTGTCCTGGCATAAATGTCTATTTTGGTTTTCAAATGGAAGAGTGGAATGAAAGAAGCTATCGGTTATTAATGATAGCTAATAGTATTGACAAAAAAATAGCGTCAATGACACTGTAGCTCCCATCCTGGACTATTTAGTGTTTGTTCTCTGGTCAGATATTTGAACATGTGTCAAAGGGATAAAGTGCATGAAGTGAAAATACTTAAATGAAATGTACTGGAGACAGTGAAATATGTTTAATGTAATTATTCAGAATATAAAATGGAAAAAATACAGAATTAGATATATCGAATACTGTGATACAACCATTAACTCAACAAGTCATTTACAATGACATAGTCCCCACTTGTAATAGGAGTATTAGTCTTGATGGGGTAGGAAAATGTGGTCATTAAGAAGTATCACTGGAGTGTATATGTTGAAAGCTATGGGCACATAGGTCTATGTCGTTGTTCCCAATTTGAAACACATGAGGCATGTCTAAGTTATGGTTCTAAATCGGGAAAAAAGATCAGACCTCTAGCAGTATTGGCCAGCCAAGAAATACATATGCGCATTATAAATGAGGTACAAGATGTGACATCTTAAGGTCTAATATCCTATCAAAATTGGAGGGTATAGAACTTGTGGTTACTGAAATATGCATATATATGTATAATCAAGGTCAAAGGTCATCGAGGTCACATGACATTTTGAAAAAAAAAATGATATTGCTAATTAATCCCTATATGCCAAAAAATCAGATCTCTAGCTCTATTCACTTGCCCAGAATTAGATGTGTACATAATTAATGAGGTAAAGCGTGTGTTGTCATAAGGTCTCCCATCCTACTAAATACAAAGGACATAGCACTTGTGGTTACTTATTTATTGACATAAACATATATTTTAGGTAAAAGGTCATCGAGGATCACATGACATTTGGTCAAAAATTTCTCTCCTATAGTTATCCCTATATACCAAAAATCAGACATCCAGCTCTATTGGCTCGCTCAGAATGAGATATGCACATAATTAATGAGGTACAGATATGTGGCGTCATAAGGTGTCCAATCATACCATACATGAAGGGTGTAGCACTTGTGGTTACCGAGTTATGGAAAAATATGTATATTTGAGGTCAAAGGTCACCGAGGTCACGTGACATTTTGTCAAAAAATTGTTTTGCTAAGTTATCCCTATATACCAAAAATCAGACCTCTAGCTCTATTGGCTCGCTCAAAATTAGATATGCGCATAATTAATGAGGTACAATATGTGGCGTCATAAGGTGTCCCATCATACCATACATGAAGGCTGTAGCACTTGTGGTTACTGAGTTATGGACAAATATGTATATTTGAGGTCAAAGGTCACCGAGGTCACGTGACATTTTGTCAAAAAAATTGTATTGCTAAGTTATCCGTATATACCAAAAATCAGACCTCTAGCTCTATTGGCTCGCTCAAAATTAGATATGTGCATAATTAATGAGGTACAATATGTGGCGTCATAAGGTGTCCCATCATACCATACATGAAGGCTGTAGCACTTGTGGTTACTGAGTTATGGACAAATATGTATATTTGAGGTCAAAGGTCACCGAGGTCACATGACATTTTGTCAAAAAAATTGTTTTGGTAAGTTATCCCTATATACCAAAAATCAGACCTCTAGCTCTATTGGCTCGCTCAAAATTAGATATGTGCATAATTAATGAGGTACAATATGTGGCGTCATAAGGTGTCCCATCATACCATACATGAAGGCTGTAGCACTTGTGGTTACTGAGTTATGGACAAATATGTATATTTGAGGTCAAAGGTCACCGAGGTCACATGACATTTTGTCAAAAAAATTGTTTTGCTAAGTTATCCCTATATACCAAAAATCAGACCTCTAGCTCTATTGGCTCGCTCAAAATTAGATATGTGCATAATTAATGAGGTACAATTTGTGGCGTCATAAGCTGTCCCATCATACCATATATGAAGGGTGGTAGCACTTGTGGTTACTGAGTTATGGACAAATATGTATATTTGAGATCAAAGGTCATCAAGGTCACATGACATTTGTCAAAATATCCGAGATATCTGCGTGAACGGATGGACTCACGGATGGACGAACAGACGGACATGACCCAATCTATAAGCTCACTGGACTTCATCCGTGGGACTAAAAATTGTGTCACTGCATCCTTTTTGCAATATGAATACGATGAGAAACTAAATTTTTATTTTTTGTGGCCTTATACATGGAGTCTATGGAGATCTGCCTTATACATGGGAGTCTATGGACGTGTAAACTAAAAATATGCAAATTTCACCACGATTTGCCCAAATTTGGGAAAGGTCACTCCTATGCACTTCCATACCAAGTTTCAAATCAATCGGACTTGTGGTTTCAGAGCAGGAGATTTTTTGACCAAAAATGGGAGAAAATTACAAAAAAATTCATGAAAAATAGCAAGTCCAAGATACTGACCCAAGATGCGCACAATCATTTCATGTCAGCCCAAAGTACTTACATGCTAATTTTTCATGTAATCTGCTCAGTGGTTATTGAGTTTTTTCAATTTGACTGTTTTTACATTTTTTCACTTAATTTGCATATTTTGGCAATGACAACTTCATTTGAACAAAATCTCATCTACAGCCCATCATCCATGTACACACCAAATATCAAGATGAAATGTACAGCGGTTTTGGAGTTTTTGATGTTGACGGACAGACATACAGACATACAGACATACAGACATACAGACGTACAGACATACAGACATACAGACATACAGACATACATACATACAGACATTTTCCTAGCCTATAAGAATAGCTTCCATTGCCATATATACATATGGCTATGGGAAGCTAAAAAGGCAAAAATAAAAGAAGGAAAAAGAATCATACACCATTTGTGATAAAGTCAAAATGATATTGCTAGAAAAAAAAACACAAAACAAAAACTTTTCACACAGGACTCCCTTGATGTGTTTCGGATCTTGAAATGAAAAAAAAAGTAATTTGAACATTGGAATTCTGACCACCCCATCCTAAGATCTTGTGACCTATTCAAGTTACCGATCATCTCAACTTTCAGTTCAAAGCTGCATAACATATTGGAATAATGGAAAATGACCACTGATGCTGAAAATGTATTTCTTTGTTTATCAGTAAACATTTTATTGCACTGGTATAAATACACACTGTAAGTATATCATGAACAAAATGACACAGCAATGGGATAACATGTAAAATATTTGTTACAAAACTATGGCTCTGTATACGATGATTTACAGCATATTTAAATACAGAACAAACGAATGACAAGAAATATAAATGTAATGTACTATAAATGTGGAAAACTTTGTTATCAAATATTAATTCATCACTTTTGTCATATCATGCTTTTCACTGCTGAGATCATTGATACAATGTGATTACTGACAATATCAGTCCAGGATATATGCAATCTGTGTCCACCTTTTTCAAACCAGACAGCTCGGTATAAATCAGCATCTGAAATAAAAGTTGTAAACAGCATAGAGATATTATTAGATACAAGTGTATATGTTCCCTCACACACTTTTCAAAATTTGGTATATTTATATTTACTAATGTAAAGTATTGACCTTTTCCTGTAAAAGTAGTTGTTATGACAGAGTTTTGCTCTGTTCTTGTGTTGAAAGTACCGGTAATTCACATGTTCATCCCTAAAGCCTTGTAAACAGGTCCACAATCACCACTGATAACAATAGATTTGGGACAAATCACTATTGTGAAAGGTTGAGCAGATAAAGTAACTCTTTTTGAGCTTTTTTTCATGAATTTTGTTTGATATGATATGAAAAGTAGTTTGTGTTGTATGACTACTTGAAACATGTTGAACTCATTGTCAACTGTGCAGAACCTCAGCTCTGCTTGCAGCCAGACAAGATTAAACATTCAGAGAAGCATTTTATACAGTCTGTACCAAAAAATCAAGTCTGTTGTCTTGAGGTCACAAACAGAATCATCTGTTTTTATTCAGTAGAGGGTATTTTTGACACTTTTACAATTATGCACCGACTGCCATCATTTTGTCACAGTGGCTGACTTTGTGAAAGTATTCAATGTTTTCCAGATATCACAAAAGATCAAAAAGAGTGACTTTGTTCCTTTAAATTGATCTCATAAATATAGAATGTGGAATGCAGAAAACCAGGAACGCACACAGTAACAGCATCACACACATAGGGTATTCTTTCACTTGGAAATTTTGATTTAGGAAAATCACATCATTAATTTTACAGCCTTGAGGGAAAGTAGAGTTATTCGATTAAGCGGCTTTTTTCACGATAACAGTTCAAAATCTAGCTGAGTAATCTCACTTGCTCCGGAGAAAATTAAAGTACTGAAGATGTTTTGGAGGCAACATTGCACAAGTACTACACTGTTGCAGATGGGGGCTGTTTTGTGTTCCCAATGATTTTTAGTAATGCTGACAATGGGGGCGCCGTTGTCATCTAGTGAATCTGACTCTCTTGTTGGTTGTATGTATACCTCTCTGAAATCATTGAAAATAGGAGCTTCTAATGTCTATGCTGTAACCAATTAAATAATAATTAAACCTATCATCACTAAATGATCATCTCCGTTCATCTTTACTTTTTCCTCTAAGGACCATCTCATCCTTGAAATGTTGCACAAAGCACGTCTTGAATTTAACAATTTTCAGCACAGACAAGTGACAAAGAAGAAAAAGAAGACCATAAACACACACAAACATACATGAAATGACGATGACATTGACCTGAAAGTGTTGCTACAGCATCTAGGGTGCCATAATCTGTCAGTTTCAGAGTTTAATTCACAGAAGACATTTTGAATTTTGTTGACTGATATTTTCAAAGCCATATCTCCATAACGTTTGTCAATGCAGTAGACACACATGGTAGCAACATACCAACAATACACCATGGTAAATAAAATCTTCTCTGCCCAATATCACATTCAAAATGTCAATTCTTATAATGTGGTGCCACTGACAATTTTGTTGCGTCCATAATATACAACGCAGACAATATTTTGCAGTTCCGGACAATTTTTTCAGATTCCCCCATAGATTTTGATTAGAAACTGTAGCCAATAAAAAGTTATGCCTATTTGGTCCAAAATTATCAAAACATTTACAGAAAAATTTCCACAAGTTGGAAAATCGATGCACAAAAATTTTGGTGGGAAAAATTACAGCACTCAACGGGTTTAAATCAAATGAGATTATGTGTAATACCAGAATACTTGAAATGTTTGTCAGAAGTACACTCTCCATTTCTGTCATGTCTGATCACATCATCTGCCGAGATACTCAGTATCTCCATGTTCTCTTTTGCAATCTCCTTTCAACGATAGGATCATCATCTGCATGAAACATAAGTACTGGCAATCTTCTTTGACTCACTGAAATTAAATCTCTTTGGCACTGTAAATGTGGCAGGAAAAAAAAAAATTTTTATGATACATTTCATTTGGATGGGTGTGATTTACCAAGTGTCAAAAACCACAGGCTGTATCAAAGTTTCTTGATTTGACATATTCAAGTTATTTTCCTCTATAAAGGTCCATAGTGTCAAGGTAAAGTAGGCAAATTTGAGTCATTCTGGAAGTGTCTTTCATGTCAGCATTTACTCATTGTTCAGTGTCAAAGACATGAATTATCAGTACTGTTCAAACTTCATGTGTAAGTGAGAACTATTTATGTTTACACCAATCCTTTTTCCCTTGTTCTCACATTCTGGGTAGCTTTTGTTGATATTGACTTATTTCCATTGTGTTATTTGTTCTCTTTTGACAGTTTTATCAAGTTATTCACTTTGTTTCAACAAAAAGTTGACAACCTACCCCTTTAGTTTAAGCCTTGGAATTATCTCAAAGCTACTCACCAACATGACCAACTTTTATAATTTAACAATTGAATATTTGAACTATATTTTCTTGATAGTTTGAGAAGCATACATGCACACACACTGGTATTCCATAAACATGAAGTGTTTTGTGGACATTGTGAACCTGTTCGACCCAAATTCTAGTAAACAGGTCCAAAATCACCACTGAGAACAATGGTTTGGGCCAAACCATGGTGGTAAAAGGGTTAAATGAGAATGATCAGAAGATGCAAGGCTGACAGCTCAGTAACTTACCAGTTCAAAATCCAGCTGTGCGCCCTCATAAGCGCTGTAAATGTTGGATTCTAATGTTTTACCTCTGAGATCAAGGAGAGCATAGAAGTACTTGAATATGTGTAACACAAAGTATCCTATGAGAGGTATATGCATTAACCAATAGAGTAAGCGTCCAGCAATCCTAGCCATAAACAATGGCCTTACCAACCTGAAATTCAAAAAAGAGGAGAAATTGAAACCAGCTTTTTTAATTATAAATGTTTGCTGTGCATAGACTACAGACAGTTAAAATGGATGAGAAATTTGGTTTGATTTTTTGGTTTCATTCATTTTTTATTTACCCTAAGAAACTGAAAAATGTTTCTTCATGAAGTTTTACTCTCTTCTTCCATGGACCGGCCACAGACAAAGTGATATTTTAAGCACTTATTACAGTTACATACAACATGAAAATGACGATTTTTGTCTTGTGTACATGAATCTAGTAATTGTCTGACCTACTGTACTATAGTTGCCTAAGAGTCACCATACTGTTGGGTATAGACGTAGATCATTCAATAGACCTTTGTCCTGGCTATCCCACAATACATTGCTGAGGCTGTACAAAACACTGTATACACACTCAAAACAACACGCATACTGATTTTGTGTTTTACAAGGGATTGTTATACCAGTACAAGAATGACACAAATTTGCAATGTCAAAATTGCCTCGTGTATTTTGTGTCCATCGGTGGCAAAAATATAGCTCAGGGTGTAACCTGCCATAGTGTTCTATGAGCAACATACCCTGCATATACCCTATAGCTAAAAAGTTCCACGAGTAATGTACGCTGTGTATACACTAGAGCCCAATACATCATGGAACCAGTAAAAGAACTATATGGGTGCCTGTATATGAATTTAACATTCCATGAAATCATCCAAGTTTGGAATTTTGATCATTGAAGATGTCTGTAGATTATCTTCTTGCATTACATTGTGTGAATAAAAGAAGTGAAAGTTTGTCAATACCTATGTACACTGCCTCCAGGACTTGATAGCAACGTGACTGATTTTACACAGTCAAACTTCTCATCGCTGCATACTCTGAGTACGATGTGTCCTCCCAATGAAAATCCAACTAATGTATCCACTCTGTGATGTACAATGAAAAGTAAATCCCATGAACTGAATATTGGCAGGTTCAGTCGTGATTTTCAATGCAATAGAAAGACTAATAAATGTATTGCATTTAAAAGGACCAATAGCTGTAACTATTGATAATTTTTTTCTTGCATGTTTGTTTTTTAATGTCAATCTAGAATCTCTTGTTCTACTCCCCAAAGCATGTTGACATACACAATATTCAGTTTGTCAACTCAGCCTGATATCTGTAGACTGCATTGATCTAGTCTGGACTAGAATTCGAATGTAAACAACGACAATACATTTTACACCTACAGATGCCGTGTTGCAAGCTAAATCTACCACAGTGTGTTAACGTAGATTGCGGGTAACGCGAATTTTCGTACTGCGCCTCGTATCTGCGCACGCGTACGAACGTTCTTCCCGCGAGCGTTCTTTCCGGAAGTGGTCTTTTTGTCGCCATATAGCATACAATTACTTTGAGGTGCGACTTTCAAATCTGGTTTGTCAAAACAGTTTACACCAAGATAGCAAACTTCGTGTAACAGGCCCGTTTTAAGTGTGACAATTGTGGGATTATTTGCAGTATTTAAGTGAACTAAACTTTATTTAATACCTATTAAAATTCAATAATAAAAGTTTCGAATATATCAAACTAAACAGGGATCTGTCGCTAGAGGGCGCTTCAGTGTAGCATTTTTTGTATTAAAATGCCCATATCTTAAAAAATTGTGCGGTGACCCCCATTTTTTCGTTTGATTCGAAATCTATATATTGATGGGCTTAATTTACGAGAGTTTAAAGAAAACGTAGATTTCAGATCATGACATTTGTAATGAAAATATCAAAATTTGGCCAAACTTTGCTCCTTTTATAAAAGCACTATTCATGGAAACGTTGCTATATTTTCTGATATTTTCAAAAGTAGATCACAAAACTAATATATACAATACAGGGACTTGTGTTGTATAAAATCTATAGAATTGTTTTACTATATTTCAGTTTTATTATTCAATAACACTAGTTAATCGAATAATACAACATTTGAACCAATTTCAGCTAAATGTTTTCGCGGGACAACATAAAGGGCGCCATATCTCCAAAATATGCATGGGGACCATATTTTTTTATTTTACTATTTAACATATCTACCCCAGCTTGACATCTGTACAAAGTTTCAGAAAAATCCTGATTTCATTTTTTCTTACCAGCAAGCCACCTTAAAAGAAGCTTTGAGGAGTAGAACAAGAACTTGAAATGGACATTCATAATACAAAAATGGTGAAAAAAATCATTGAGAGTTACAGCAACTGGCCTATAATGTAAGAGAAAATCACAAAAGCTATGACATTTGCGAGAAACAGTTTCTTGGCAAATATGTGTGACAATCACTGTTGTATAATCTATTTTATCAATATCTTCTCTTTTGTTGCACATTTGACAAAGACAGATTTATTTTGTATTGTAAGGAAATAAATGATGTGAAATTATTTAGTAATTGGCACTTTTAGACTCATTATCTTTTTTCAACATTTTTTCTTCAATATATCTTTCATAGATTATTGTTGATACAAGTCACACTTTGTATCTGAATTTTAAGTATTTACTCCACTATAAAAACACCTACCTTTTAATTCCAATGGTTCTGAGGAAAGCTTTAATGATTTCAGCTTTTTGGTAGCTAGAAAAATTGTAAATGCCCTTGTCATCGAGCTTTGTGTAACCCATTCCTGAAATTGAAAAGACAAATAGCGGAAACATTATTTCACAAGTATGCATACGCATAAACCACCTCCTACCGGGTACTTGATGCTGCTGCAGGTACTAAAAAAGACAACAAGATTTACCCTTTCAGAACAATGGTTTGACCCAAGCCCATTGTTTTCTAGAGTAGAGCTGGACCTCTATAAAGGTAAATGGGGTGAAATGCTCTATAAAGGTAAATGGGGTGAAATGGTCGGAGCAGCTCAGTCTGTACTTATCATAGCTAAATCAGTAGGGTAGTTTTCGCTGGCAAGCTGTGCACAAAACTTGTGAAACCAATTCAATCTCTCTGGAAATACAGTACTACCTCTCTCATAAATTTGGCAGTAACATATCTTTCATACTGTTGTCTAAAAACATCTTAAGTTTTGATACAACTCAAAATTTACTGTTTTGAGTTGTACTCAAACTGCAGAGAGGTTCTGGTCAACTCATACAGTAAACTGCAAAATGTAACAGATATATCTGGGTATGATATAAATTTACATATCTGTAAGATTACATTGACAGAGTAACTCAAACATCATATTGTCAAGGGCAAGGTATACTGGTTGACCCAAACAGTATTAACTGATCAAAGGTTCATATCCGTTTTAAGGTCTATGGTCTAGTAAAGTTTGTCTTAGATAAGAGGGTGAATTAACAAGTCCAGTTATCTTTTCAACAGCACATGTATGATAAAAAAGTTGTAAATTTGAGTGGCAGACAGGAGTCAAATTCGCAGATCATTAATGTGGAATAGAGATCCCTAACGGACCATATGCATTGCATTGAGGAACACCAGTTTTGATGATGATGTACTTGAAAATTTGTTTTATAGAGCAGTCTGGATAAATTGCCACTGCTTGTGATCTAATACAACATGTTTTTGTAGTGTTTGCTTCAAAGTGGGTGAATTCCCCTATTTAATCTAAATCTCCCATATACACACAAACACATGACCTGTAGCCCTATCTCTGCATGGCAGGGCTGTGTGTTACCTGCGGCCGTATAACGCTGGTAACACACAGCCCTGAAAGACTATCATCTAGATGTTGGCTTCGGATTATAAAACTCTATTTGAACTCTATGAATATTGGATGAATGATTTTAGTGAGTTTCTAATACACGTATATTAAACATTTCCTATATGGATAAAAGCAAGATGATGGGGACTTTTTAAAGGGAAACAGTCGTCAGAACTGCGCCTGTGCGAGTTTCTTGTTTACAAACAATGTATTTCGTGCACGATGGTGGTAGATGCACCTCATCATCATAGCTGCAACATTAAATTACACAATGTAAATTATGATAGACATGTTTCATCAACATACCTCGGATACGGTGTTTACATTTGTGGTATGGGTCCCATATGACCTTTGAGTGCAATGCTGATGACTGTATCCCTTTAATTTGATATTTGATCCATACATTAACCTGATTTGCTAATTCCTTGAAAAACCTTAATTTGCATAACTTTTATTTGCATTTATTATGGGTTGGACCCTAAATCATATATAAATGCCCCAAATTTCCAAGCAGAAGGGGGGGGGTACCCCCTCCCCCAAGAAAACTGGCGAAAACAGTTCTGATTGGAAACCTGTGCTACGTGGCGAAGCACGTTATATAAATGGATAATTGTCATGTTAATATGAACCCCCCCCCCCCCCGCGATAATTTCGAGATTC
The DNA here is from genome assembly GCF_041260155.1 of Ptychodera flava. Lineage (NCBI taxonomy): Eukaryota > Metazoa > Hemichordata > Enteropneusta > Ptychoderidae > Ptychodera > Ptychodera flava. The sequence continues at coordinate 16,108,156 of NC_091928.1, forward strand.
GAGATTTGTTTCACTAATATTGCTATGCGTGTAGTGCAATAAGCAGGATATATTCTCGAACATGAAGCTATTATTTATCATAAAAGTATAAATGGTAAATTAAACTTCACGCGGCAACGGCAGACTCTGTTCCATAACTCACCAGGAAAGTTTGGCATAATCATCCTGATACCGTTCTCAGTCAGAGGATGAAACAGTTTCTTGAACGCCCTGTAAGTAGCTGGTGAACCGTGAATGAAAACCGCGACCGGGCCATCCTTTGGACCGATGTCACAGTATGCCATGGAAAATTTCGTTCCTATAACTTCGACGTCAATGTATTTAAGATCACTGTCGGAGCCGAGTTCCATGGTGTTTTTGCATGAATTTACGATTGATATCATTAGCTGCACGGACCAGCCCTCAGCGATCGCGCTACGTTTTCCCCAGCCTGGAAATGTGCCGGTCCGCGGTGCATCAGCTGATTGACTGATCATCGTTACATTTTACCAACCGTATTCGCTTGGAAACGACGACTTATTTATCGAAAATTTTTATAATATATATAATCATCACAATCATAATCATCGTCATAATCATTTTACATTAGTTATAAACTAAACATATATACTTTCTTTCAAAGACACCATCGTTTCGAAATTGATCCCAGACGAAATGATAATCTATGAAGTGCATGTTCCGGCGTGCGATCATTGCGCGTGCGGTCGCAGGCGAGTCGAATCTACTTGGACTGGTCTTAGATTTCCTACATGTAGCTGGTGATTACATCCTGTTGCTCAGTATTTCTGGGAATACTCATATTTCATTTTGTATCTACGCTTTTTTAGTTCGGACTATATCTACTTTCACAGTTTCACTGTAGTGTAATACTAGTGGCCAGGAGGTGCAGTGTGAACCCGGCGCGTGACCTATACTACTTTGACTTGACGTCTGCAAGTTGACCGAAGCAGACGACCAGAATGTCGCACAACCCTTGTGAAACACGACGCTTCAGCCTTGTATTTGCGGTCGGTACCAAGTGCTAAACGTGTGAAATGTCGATGGTTGTGCGGACTTGTACTACACGTACCCTAGCCCATTTGAAAATCCCTGGGCGACATCCCAACTGTGTCGTAACCAAAGTGGGTCAGCTGAGAACGATCCTTTGTCGGCCATTCATCAGAGGTGCGACGACGAACCATGGAGCTACAAGACGGACGGACCAAAGATCATGTACAAAAAGTGTTGTGGTGCATCCAAAGACGACCTCTGTCGTTATTTCGCGGTGTTTGTGTACGGAAGGCCAAGGAACAAGACCGGAACTTCCAACCTCAAACGTGACATTCAAAAGCTGCGGGGTCACGTACGATGCAACATACGCTGATGCCGGAGACCCCAAAGGCCCTGTTATTGCTTGCCTTCATGGATCACCCGCTTCACACAAAGATTTTGCGACAATTTCTCCACATTTGCTTTCAGCTGGTGTTCGACTGATTGCTCCAAATTTTCCAGGTATGTGATGAAGTTAGAATTCGAAACAACCTCCACGATTATCCAGGTGCCACCAACTGGTAAATTTCATCAATTTCGCAAAATCATCACAAAACATGTTTTGAAGGCTGATATACTGATTTTACTTATTTTTTACCTTGACCTAAAATTTAGAGGGGAAGTAGAGCTGTTCGTAACTGCCCTCCCACTGGCATACACAGAAAATATGCCCTCCCACTGAATGTTGATGCCTAATGCCCTCCAGTGCAGTATCTATGGTCTGCCCACTGCCAACAACAATTCAAGCTCCCGACTGCCCCTCTCCCCACCACTGAAATTCCCCGTTGCCCACTAGATGCCCACTGGACAACCCAGATCAACACAAAACCGTGCGAGCAGCTAGCAGTATACCTTGGAACATTGCTCCTTTCTAAATTAGGTGCTTAATCTCCCCTCAAGTTCTATCAACCACGGCTTCCCCTCAGTCTACGTATTTTCCGGAACCCACTGTCAAAAATTTTCTCCTCGCCCCCTGAAAAGAATGAAATTTCTTCCCCGCCCACAGTAAATATCCAAAATCAGATTTTTTCTTCCCGCCTACTGATTAGTTTTAATGATGATTCTATCGTTTTAAACTTTCCTGCCTGCTGAAAAACCCTGCATGAACACCTTTTTGTGCAAACAGCTTAACTGGCAGCACCTGATTATCAGAGAAACAGAAATGATATTAAGGTAGTATGCGCCTCGAAAGTGAAACACTTAAACTTTTGTTCAACTTTCCTCAAAGAATCTTTCAACCATTCTCTTTCAAAATGAAGAGTAAATTTCGCAAATTTGGTACTAGAGAAAAATTAATAAAAAATTTACTGATACATGTATTTGAAATTCAAAATGGCTCATTTCTGCGTAAACTCTATGGAAAAAAATAAAATTTTCGAATTTCGAAAAACTAAGCCGGTAATTTTTTCTTTCACCAAGAGCTTTAAAATGAGCCCCCACAAGTGGTAGATCAGAAAAGAATTGTAAAACTTTGAGAGTCTGAATATTTGTCACCGAGGCGCGTTCTACCTTAACGTTCTCCAATAAATGGACAGTCCCTGGACAAAAGGGACTGTGAATAAATGGACACTGGAATAGGACTGCTGGAGGTAGAACTGGAATTGTAGCGAAACTAGTTAAGAGTACTACCTCCATGTGACGTCCATATGTCAGTCCCTAACAGTAGAGTCACTCATGTAGGGAGAATTCATTTTTTCGGAAGGGGTGTAACTACAGACCATTGCTGATGATAGACCAAGACATTTTTGGGTTAAACCATAAACCCTAAGGCCCCTCTACGATCTATGGTTAAACCATGGAAGCAGTGTTTTCTCCAGGATTCTCTCACAAGAGTGGGATATTCCCTAATGTCTGCTTGAAAATTTGGGGAATTTAGTTCTGATTGAGGGGGACAGTAGTAACTTAAACTAAATTTATGGAAATCAACTGTTTTCAAGGGTATATACATAAGATGAAAGTGTGGATCAAATATCAAATTAAAACCAGTCTCCTTCACCCACAATGACTGGTACACTTTTGCATCCCAAGTCACACTTACAACTTACTGTTCTGACAAATTTCCTTTTCAGAATTTGAACTTGTGATGTAGTCTTCGACTACCGTACATGTATCAGATTATAGACTGAACTTTCATCAGTGTTTTTTATTATTTTCTTGGTTCAAAAGAGTGTGGATACTGCAATGCTATCGATGGAGACTCCTACAATTTCAGTGTAGAGCACAAAGCCACGTTTCTCAAGGATTTCTTTGGTGCTATTGGTGTTAATAGGTAAGAACCCATGAGAAAATTCTGCATGTTTTGCCATGGCACTTCTGTTGCTTTTACTATCTCATGAAATGGCTAGCCATGTACAAGTAACTTTCAGGGGATTTTTGTTTCTTATTATACCAAAATAAAAGAATTAAACTAAAAGTGATATCAGAATAAATAAATGATCTAAATTAACATCACATTTGTGTAAACTTCATGAACTCAATCACCAAAATGACCTCATTTGTATTGCCATTGTAAGACAATCTAGGATACATAGTAATTTTCCTATGCCACTTGTTCTGTTTGATAGTTCTGCTGAAATACCCTTGTCTCTACTCTTCTGCATAGATACATTTAGTAAGCACACTGTATTGCTTAAATAAGTTGTAATATAAGAATTACACATGTACATCATTGTTTTTGTTAAGGCCAGGTACCCGGTAGATGTTACCGGGTTCCCCAGTCATTTTACCGGGGTTCCCCTTGGTATATCAGTGCAATCAGATTTGGAGATAGCAGAAATGTTACCGGGGTTCACAAATCATTTACCAATATTCCCCAACCTTAGCAAAAACACTGTACATGTATTTCTGGCTTAACATGTTGGGCAACATATTTCCTTCTGTTTCAGAATATCTGTACTTGTAGCACACAGTGCGTCCGGCCCAACAGCTGGCCAGTTCTGTGCAGACACTGATCTTGTTCAATCTGTTGCATTTTTATCAGCTGTTAATCTACGCCCTCACAGTAAGATTTTATGTAGTGACATCACTTTCAATGAAGACCACTGAGTTAGTGTACCAGGTACACTGTTTTTGGTTGTTTAAAGTGTAGTTCATGTACACAGGAATTACTAGTAATTTATTGCAAAGAAGATAATTGATGTGCATATGTGTCTTGTAGTACCAGTACACTGACCATGTAAACATGTTGGAATGAAATCAGTCAGGATATGCCAAAGTAACGGCTGAGGAAGGACACATGGACAGATGGAGCTCAAGCCATTGGTTCCCGGGTCTTCAGCTAAAAGGATTAAAAAGCAAGTGGTGTAACGTGTGCCAAGTACTACAAAAGTCAGTCAAGTACGCTGATTTCGAAGTGTTTTTTGTATTTTACAGCATGGTGAGATCTGCAGGTCGCATCGTGCATTTAAGTTCATGGCTTATGAGAAATGCTATTGTTGGGAAAGTGATGAGAAGAGTGTTACCGTCCATTGCAGTAATCGTGACCCGCTTTGAAGTGAATGATACCAGCTACATGATCGGCATGCTACATGAAATGGCAGCCATCAACTGGATGAAGGTAAGAAAAGCACCATACAGGCTCAGAATCTCAATTGTTTATGGTAAAGACTAATTATTAGTTATGGCAGAAATTCCAGTTTCTAAGAGTTGCCCTCTCAGCTTTACTTTGAAAGGGAACGTAGAAATATTTTGAACATCTGCTTTTACGGTATGTACCGTATGTTTAATCTTCCTTTTTAAGTGCAATTTATGTGTCACACTTTTCTTTATTTGTTTTCCAAGTGTCCATACGTCTGAATTTGACTGCTTAACTAGTACGGGTTTTAACATCAATGCCGTCGACTGAAAAGTGTTTTACCACTGGAATGACAGAAGTAATTGATAAAAGTCACCGTATTTCTGTCTTATGAAAAGTTATATGTTTTCCTGTCGCAGACCAGAGCAAATCTCGAAATGGTGCACAAATCATCATTACCTGTCCTGGTGGTTGCCAGTGAAGTGGACAGACTAGTTGACATTGAAATTGCCAAGGAGAAAATGGAACTCTTCAATCTAGACAAGACAAAAGACGTTTTGTACATAGACAGCGATGGAGTTTATACAAGGGACAGAATAGACGGTATGTAACATTCTTTTAAATTTTCACACATACTTCCACAGTACCCCGGTGATTCTGTGTAGGCTCATACTAACAGACTTGGCTAGCCCCTCTAACAGTTACAGCTTAATTAACTGGACTTTGGGAAACATTCTCGCTAGGAAGAATGTGCCTTAGGGACAGAAATTCAGACTCTTAAACCTTTACAATATTCTTTTGGACTACAAGTAAATAAATTTTTTACCAGTGCAAATACATGATTTAGTATGTTTAATGGTTGTATGTAAACCTCTGGTTTCCAAGTTTCACCAAATGCAGTTACGGTTTGATGAATTTCACGAAAGTGTAATTCACTGCTGCATGTCAAGGATGTAAAGAAACTGATATGGGTACATGTATAAATTCCTTCCAATGGTCTTATCATCATCAGATCACAAAGACAAAAGAAGACGAGGCATCATCTTTGCCAAGGAGGACACTGGATTCAAAATTCTCATCCGAGATCATCGCCATGGCAATACTCGATCTGTTGAAGCTGGTACAAAAATGAAAGCTCCATATAGCATCATACATGTCAGCTTTTTTCTTTTATTTTCATAATTACAAAGTATTAAGCAGCTGATTATCTTGATCTGTTGAAGTTAGTTGAGAAATGAACCAAGGATTCATCAGAATGTATTTAATTATCTAGAAAATAGGATTTTATCCATGATATTAATTTATTTGCTGCATTTGTGATGCCATGGATTTTAACAATAGTTTTGTATTGAGGGTCAGTGTAATACACAATATTTGGATTCTTAAGTACTACTGTGAATTTTATTGATTGATTGATGTTCGCGTAACATTTCATCAAAGCTGAACTTTTCAACTTTATTGACATTGGCTGCTCAATCTCAACTTTTTACATGTGTTTTTAGCACTGACAGTTATTGTCAACTGTGTATTTTTCTATTACTTGGGTATTTATGAATACATTCAACTCCTGAATTTTCATAGACCAAAGATCACATGCGATCTAGTCCTCATTATTGATGTTAACTCAGGGAATATTCAGTTTTAGCTCTTCAAAACTAGCATTTTCATCCTCTTTTTTAGCAAACGCTTGTTTTCTGCCAAGACATATCAAAAGTTATGACAGTGTCAAGGTTACGGTAGCTGTCAGTCCCTCTAAATTATTATTTTTTTACCATCTTTGTTTAAATATATCAATTGCACGTTCTTGTTCTACCCCCAAAATGATGTTGAAACACAAACTACATGTACTGGTATTTAGCTAGTCAAAACAGCTTATATATGTGTACAATGTGATGTGATTGTTTACATTTGAATTCTAGTCTGGACCAGAATTCACTCGTCAATAATAACAATGCAGTCTACACAATGTACAGGCTGACTGATGACAAGCTGAAAACTGTATCTCAACATGCTTTGGGGAGTAGAACAAAAAACTGTAGTTGATATTAAAAACAAACTGGTAAAAAATATTAAAAGTTAAGCTACTAGCCCTTTGAAACAACAAGAAAGAGTATGTGCACATTTATTTTTTAATATTCAAAAATAAACATTTTCTTTCATACCATTCAGCATTTAACAACAGGTGACTAAGCAAACCAAATCAGATGCACTTTGTAGGACATAGCATCGACTATATGTTTATTGACAATTGGGCATACATTCAACTCAACCTGGCAAATGTAGAAAATAACGCAGGGGTAGGGACTGATAATTTTCCATAAACACAAAGTTTACAGTAAAGTCGAAATAGCTTTATAAACTTCTATAACTGATGCCTTTGCTGTTCCATACATCTAGATGGGTGTTTTCCCCACTCATGATAATTTCTTCACAGGTATTCCTTTGGATGATGTGAAATGAAAAACTGCTCCACAACAGGTCTTTACAAGATACCATGATTAGGCACTGGACTTTATTTGTGTATTCCTTATGTCAGGTGAACTTGCGGTAAAGCAGTTACATATATCATTTAAATATTACCAGTATGTTGAGGGTACTGAACCAACCTGCACCTCAGGAACATTAGAAGGCATCCGTCATCACTTCAACATGTGTGGGATATGGGTGCCATACAGTAATTTGCATACTGCAGCGTTGATGGCTTTGGATGATTATAACTGGTCGACTCAGAGCCTGAAAACAATACTGGTACAGTGTACCTCTCATGCTAGGGTATCTGTATGGTACATGTGCATCTCAGCTCTATTTTGGGCACAAATTTTTGTGCATATGCAAGAGCTAGATTGTCTGTAATTTTCATAGAAAATACACAGTGTACAAGTGTAACTTTAACTTTTGCAGAGGCCAAAATTTACTGGCACCTAGACACTGGGTGGAAATCACCAATGCACTGTCTAATGTAATTGATTACCGGTAAAATAATGAAAAATTGAGAGACAACGGGAAGTGATGCCTTGTGTGCATGTCCATGATGAGTTTTACTTTACCTTATGTACACTGTATACTTTATTTACTAAAGTTTTTGTTGTTGTTGTTGTTGTTGTTGTTGTTGTTGTTGTTTATCAGTAAAGATAACATTTTCCATCAGGAAGTACCTTGATGTCTCACATGGTTCATTTACTGTTCTTGTGATGAATGGTACCAGCCAGGGTAAATTAACCATGGTTATCTGATTATGTTACAGACCCCCCATTACTATCAATGCAATCATATCTGGGGAACATCAGAAAAAGAACAGGGTTCGCAAACCTGAAATCTTAGCAAAAACAATGTCATTGCTATAAATTGTCATCATTGGACCTTTTTTCTACTAAAATAAAATCCAAGTAAAAATTTTGATTTTCTATGCTTTGCATGTACCGTAGTCAGACTAGACGAAGTGAAAACAAGATCACAGTGAAACATTGAAAATCTATTTTCGGCTAAAATAAATTGCATTGTAAATAAAGTAGTACACAGTACTTCTTTAATACCAGTACTCCTGCACTGGTAATGATGGCACTTTTGGATACATTTTTCAAAGTCTTGGATTAATCCCTCCTTCAACATTTGAAAGGACATGCAAGGCTCACCGCATCGCTCAAATTGCATAATTGTGTAGACTTCTTGCAAATTTTGTTAGAGCTCATAAAGTAACTGTTTCTAAGCAGGACTTGCTGTTAAGTTGACATTTGACAGCAGAGTGCCATACACATCCTAACTTCTTTGATTTAATTTTGGAAGTTCAGGAAATTAAAATCTCAGAGCTAACTTGATGCGTCTCAATATGGCGACAGTCCACTTCATATTTTTCTTTTTCATGTCCATACACGTTCTTGTTCTCATCTCAAAGCCTGTTGAATTTGCTACTTTTCAGCTTGTCAATATGGTAGAACAGATTTTGCCAAAAGTGCTCTATTTTGGTTTACATTTGAATTTTAGTGCCAACTTAGGCTTGTCAAATAACAGCACATTGGTCACTTGTCAATAACAGCACAGTCAACACATGGTATACAGGCTGAGTTGACAACCTGAATACTGTACAAAATGATTTGGGAAGTAGAACAAGAAACTTCAGTTGACCAATAAGAGAAAATGAAAAAAAACAGAAACCAGAAATTCATCAACACTACAGCTGGTGTTCCAATGCATAATTTAACACTAATTTAATACTTTGACAGGGAAAATGCATGTGATGGCTAATTCCTAGATGTTTCAAAGTTTATTGAAATGTTGAGAATAAGTCAGACCCACATGAGCTGGTCTATCACAATCAGGGTAAACAAATTATAATGAGAGAAAAAAAAGAGCAATACTAAGTCAGTACATTGAATTGCTTCCATTGAAAAGCACAATGTGGGGAAGGAGAAAAAGTATTAAATGCACTGCACGCGGATTGAATATATAAGCTTAATGCACAATTCGGGGCAGATGAATATTCCATATTGATAAAGAACCATTAGCATAAAAGTTCAACACCAAAACAATGCTCATTAATATAATTTGCATAAATTACTACTAATCTGCCCCATATCTTTCACTAATAGCGATTGTAGGATCGGTGTCGACCAGTGATTTTTTATCTAAGATCCCCATGTATGTTGGATACCTCCGCGGAGGACTCAGTTACGAACTTCACAAACTAACTTCTAATTGCCGTAGCTACCCGGAAGTAGTGTCACTACGTTTGGAACAGGAAAAAAAAACGCCCTTCCATATACCACTCACCAGGAAAGTTTGGCATAATCATCCTGATACCGTTCTCAGTCAGAGGATGAAACAGTTTCTTGAACGCCCTGTACGTAGCTGGTGAACCGTGAATGAAAACCGCGACCGGGCCATCCTTTGGACCGATGTCACAGTATGCCACGGAAAATTTCGTTCCTATAACATCGACGTCGGAGTATTTCAGATCACTGTCGGAGCCGAGTTCCATGATAGCGGAGATGATGATTCCGAATATTATTTAAAGTGTCATTCGTGTAGATAAAAATCCCTTGAAACTGGAAATGTTCTCATGGAAACACGATCCTGTCGTGATGGAAACTGCCGGTACTCGCCAGTGGCAGTACGTGTTTATCACGGCTCTTGTGATGATGCGTTCACCTTGAACTGGAGGTCACACACTATCGATATAATCTGACCACATTATTCACTTCCTCGCATCTATTGAGGCCATCGTAAAGATAAATTTAACAGTCATTAAAATACATTTTATAAATATTGATTAGCTCATATAAAAATCTTTGTAATTCTTAACTCATTTACGGTGAAAATTTCATTATGCGAAACGTAGTCTGAAAATGTCATATGTTCCGTTAATTAGCACAGCCAGCGACAGCACGGCAAACCACGAATTTCAGTAATCGAGAGACGAAGGTACTGTTCAGTTGTGCGATATGGATTGTGTATTTCGATGAACATAACATTACATCCGCCTTTTTAAAGCTTTTTATCTTCACGAGCTCTGTCAGCAAATCGAGTCGGGCACCTCAGGCTGTCGGTGCGATTTGTTCCTCTCGACCTAGTTAAGTAGTTTGACGTCTGCAAATATAGCAGACGAATAAGTGGTGTTATCTGTAAAAAACGCCAAATGCAAAATGTCTGCCAGATCAACGTTCGTTGTTTTACGAATTTGTACTTTGGCCAACAATACGTTTTCGGCAATTCGTGTGTGTCCAACTCATTCTGCCATCATTGTCAAAGGAGGTCACCTCATTTCAAGACCATTGTGTACAGAGAAAACTAGAGCGGAGCTACCAACAGCAAACGTCACCTTCAAAAGTCTTGGAGTAACATTCAATGCAACATATGCAGATGCCGGGGATCCTAAAGGACCTGTTATTGTATGCCTGCATGGGGCACCAGCTTCACACAAAGACTTTGCAATTATATCCCCTTATTTGCTTTCAGCAGGTGTGCGTTTAATTGCACCTAACTTTCCAGGTATGTAATTAAACTTCTCACCGTCTGTTGTCCTTGTGAGCATACGGTTTAGGTTTTCATGAAAAAAATAGCATATCAGAACTGGACTTTGCCACTTAGCTTTTCTGCCAACAAATCTTTTCTTCATAAATTCTGTATTTAATGTAATTAAAACGCAAACATGCTTGCAGAATTTCTCATTGTAGCATAAATCATTAAGGTGAAAAAGGTTTTTGTTTTGATTCTCGAACTCATATTATATGGAAACAATCAAGTAAACGTTTAACTTGTGACTATGCGTGCGAATTTCTATGTATGTATGCTTTTGAACTACTTGAAGTAGTAACTTTCGAAATTTTGAGTGGACACAAAACAAAGAATTTAATTACTATAGTGGTTGTATTAATACACTGCTGCCTCCATGGTAATATTTATTGTCATGATATAATCTGAAATTGTTTTTAAGGAGCCACTTTCTAATTATCGAAGGTACCGGTATCACAAACTGTTTTGATAATTTCTTTTTTATCCTCACGCCTGCCTTCACGATTCTAAAAATGATACACAGAATTCAACAATATTGATTTTGATCTTTTTTTTTGTTTTTTTTCTGACAGAATAATAGAATCTCACAACCCCAAGGACCTGGGATCAGATTTCTCACATGAGTTGGGGATATTTTGTCTCACACGAGCCGCATCCCCAACTCGTGTGAGAAATCTGATCCCAGGTCCTTGGTGTGTGAGATTCTTTTTCTCACATGACCACAAAATGCCTTAAATACACACTGGAAACATTGAATGTTTAACTGTATCAGCAACTATCTTATACTTTGTGGCCATCTAGTATTCCATGTCAGTAACGCAAACTCCATGGCGAGTTCCACTGCCAATACTTCAACTTCTTCTACAGACGAGATGACCAACAAAAAAAATTGCTATATTTTCCAAGTGGCCCATGTTCACCAGTTATTTGAAAATTCAGCCGGTTTTTGTGAATCTGTCACCAATGACGTACAACATGATCTAAAATCTTGAAAATGCTGTCGTCTGCCCCCATACTCTGACCTGCTTACTTTGTAGTTCCGGTCTGTGTGTTACTCATCGTGCCATTGGATGATATTTTGCGCGTTGAACGAAAGGCTGTTTATCATCCAATAAGAGCTGCAGAGTGTTGGATGGTTTCTGAGAGTGTGGGATCGATTTTTCCCACACTGTCGATCCCACACTCCTAGGGGCCAGGAATGTGAGAAGAAGAAACTGCACAGTCCTCCTTCAGCTTCCTCATTCCTACACCAACATTTCCTTGGGATTGCACTGAAACAATATTGACAGGGAGGACCAAGTAAACGTAATGAACTTGTAAGTGTCCATTCTTGAATTCAAACATATCAGTGGTCAAACGATGATGTTTAGACAGCATCTACCTACCATACATAACTGTTTCATGTTCTTTGTTTTATTTATTTTTTATATTAAAAAAGGGTATGGCTACTGCAAAGTCATTGATGGAGACAGCTACAATTTTACTGTAGAACACAAAGCAGCATTTCTGAAGAACCTCTTTGAAGCTATCGGTGTTGATAGGTAATAATAAAAATATTCCATTTGACTTTCTCGGAAGTCTGAGATGTGTCAATATTGTGTCCAAGTTCATCCTATGACAGAGACAATGTTTTAGGTACATGGGGGGGGGGGGGGAGAAATATTAAAGCATATCAAAAGTGATGTGTGAGGACATAAATCCTGATATTTTGTGAATATCCTTTAGGCCAAGAAAATGAAATGTTTGTTTCTCATCCTAGACATATTGCAAAAAGTTCTGTGGTTTGACTTTTAGTGTTCAATGCACAGTTTTGACAGCTTAATTTAACAGTGACTTATGTGTACAGTTCTGAATGGAATGTTATAGTGTCAGTTATTTTGTTTAACAGTTCTGTTTTAAACAGCACTGTGTTATGCACTATCGTCACATATTTTTGCGGGTTTTTTCATTTTTTTTCCTAATGAGTAGTAAAAAGGTTGACGCTGCAGTTCTGAATTGATGCGCGCGAGGATGAGAAACAAACTTTTTATTTTTCGTTTCCTTATCATGATGTTTTAATGTCAAATCTTACAAGCACAGATTTCAACTACACAGTGAAGAAATTGTAGTTCAACTGAGTTATTCAGATTTTGGGCCAATTTTCATTTGTTGTGATTGATTACTTGTGGTATCATTAGAAAGAGAATTCAGATTAGGTAAGGTTGTCCTGGTGTTTGCATAAATACCAGTGAGGTCAAAGGTTAAATTGTTTTAGTTGACTGTACTGGTAATACTTGAAATAAAGGGGCCATGAATAATTAACCCTCTCAGGCCTTAACCCCTATATATAGGGGTAGTTCTGGTAAGTTACCAGAAAGTCAGGCCTGAAAGGGGCATGGCGGATAAAATTCATGAGTAATTAGTGCTTGTCTCGGGTTGCCTTTATGATGAATGAACACATCCATACCCTCTAAGGCAGTGTTGAATAGTAGTTAGCCCACAGGGTAGCCAGGAAGAACAAACAAACAAATAAATAAACAAACAAATAAACAAAAACTATACAAACATACAAAGAGGCATACAAATACATAAATAACAACAAACATTAACAAACAATCAATATGAATAAATAAACATACAAAGATAAACATCTATTCATATTTATATATATATTCTATCTATTTATCTATCTATATATGTATATATATATATGTATATATATAGATAGAATATAGATATGAATAGATGTTTATCTGTTTGTATGTTTATTTATTCATATTGTTTGTTTTTGTTTGTGTGTATGTTTGTTTGTTATTTATGAATATGTATGCCTCTTTGTATGTTTGCATAGTTTTTATTACGCTCCCATATATGCATATGTATATATGCAAATGGGAGGTATTCGTATAAGGTGGAAAAATGGCGTCTGTGTGTATGTATGTATGTAAGTATGTATGTACCGGTATGTCTATTAGTCCGTCCGGATCAAAAACTCCTAAACCGTAGCACCTACTGTCCTAGTATTTGGTGTACAGGTGCACCTAGGGGTGGAGATGTGAATTTGTTCAAATGAACATGTCAGTGCCAAAAATATGCAAATGAGGGGGAAAAAAGGAAAAATCCTACAAATGGCTAAAACTCAGTAAGCATTGGTCAGATTTGGTTGAAACTTGGTATGCAGATTTCTTTAGGTATTCTAAATTACGTGTGCAAATATTGGGATGAAATTTGCATGTTTGTATTTTTAGGGTATTTTTTCCGTTTTTAGTAAAAAAAAATCTTGTTCTCTGAAATCGCTCGTCTGAATGCTATGAAACTTAATATTCATGTTCCTCAGAATGACCTCAGTCATGCTTGTACAAATTGTATTGATATTGTCATATTTGTAATTTTGGGGCAATTTCCCAATTTTTGATAAAAATTTTTTTAATCCAAAAACTGCTGATTTGATAGCTTTGATACATGTATTTGGTATACAGGTATTTAAGATTAATCTTAATATAATGTATTGAAGGTATGTTGAAACTGGCAATTTTTTTTATTTTTGGGGCATTTTTTGTCTTTTTGGTCAAAAAATTTTTCTCCAAAAACTTCTGATCTGGTAGCTTTGATATCTAGTGTACAGGTTCCTAGGGTTTATGTTGATTAGATATATTTAAAATTAGGATGAAGTCTGCAATTTGTATTTTGGGGGGCAATTTTTCTCATTTTTGGTCAAAAAAATTGTTTCTCAAAATTTACCAGTCTGATTTCTTTGATATTTAGTAAACCGGTCCTTAGGGTTTTTGTTAATAAGATATATTGAAAATAAGTTGAAATCCGGAATTTTGAATTTTTTTGGACAACTTTGCGAAACTTTCAGTTTACTGGGATATCTTTCATTTTGTATTTTTAAGATTTTTTTGGTAATTTTATACCTACTGGAACTAAGAGTATATAATGTGGTGATTTAGTAAGCATTTGATATAGTAACTGTATTTGGTGTTGAAATGCGATAAAAAAATTCTGGCGGATTTTGAAAAAATTCCAAACAAATGCCAATAAAAAAATTCAGCCAGAGAAGGTTTGACAAAAAGAAAAGGTGAGAGAGTGGGGAAAAAAGAATGTACAATGGATCGGATAAAAAAGATAATGTACCTCATCGATCTTCCAGACACCATCCCTTATCAAATGGTCCACCCCGATGTATTTTTGTGCACAATTAACCATGCAGTGTATTTTAGTTTAAGATGTCAAGTTAGGTAAGGATTTGAAAGGAATAGTCAAGTTCACCACAGTTTAACTTTATCTCTTGTGTCATCATCCTTGTGTAATTGGTTTGTAAGTTGTTCCAGATGTGGATGTACCAGCTGTTCTGGAAGAAAACAATGTTTACTTTTTCCTGTAGGGTTTCTGAGTTGATGATTGTATGTTGAATTTCTCCATGTATCTGGTGTATGGGCAAAGTGTAAACATTGGTTGCATCTCATGTATTTCAGTCTATGTCAAATATTGTAAATGAAAAATCAAGAACAGTTACTGTGTGCTTGCAAAAGATAACATATTTGTCAATACATAAACTGCCTTGCAGATTGATTGTCTTAAATATTATCACAGAAGTAGAAAAGGAAAGAAACTAATCAAATTGCTGTAACATATTCACTCTCAGTGCCTGTATAGGCCTATACTTAGCTATTTTATCATTACATTCAGCTGTTTGTTATATCTCTATCACTCTCCATGGGCCAAGGCACACTTTGGGTCAATGTCATCACTCTGTGCCAGTCTGTGTATGTCAGTCTGTCTGTATATGTATGTCCATGTTTCATACAATTGTTGACTTGTTTTGATAACTATATGGGAGCGAACAGTGATGTTGTCACTATTTTTATATTTATTTATTTGTTTGTTTATTTGTTTGTTTGTTTGTTCTTCCTGGCTACCCTGTGGTTAGCCTTGTGCAGACCCAGTTTTCTGCATTCTTTCTGTATACCAAATGAGTAAGCAGTCAGTTTTCAAAGGTGTTTCTGCTCATCATACGCTTTTATGTAATCACACCGTACACTGGGCTTTAAGTATTGTGCCATAGTTGTCTATGCAAACTTTCATTTCAAATCTAACCAATCACCACCTTTTCCTTTCCAGAATATCTGTTCTTGTCTCACACAGTGCATCTGGCGCCACCACTGGCCAGTTTTGTGCAGACACCGATCTTGTGCAATCTGTTGCATTTTTATCAGCGATCAACATAAGCCGTCACAAGTACGTTGCAAATAAATCTCTATATTTTTAACACTTGTTGATTACAAAAACATTCACTTTTTAGCTCATATTTGGTTGTATATAAATACCAAAAGAGCTTATATGGTGAGTCGGTGGGGTCTGTATGTCTGTATGTATGTATGTATGTATGTATGTGTGGATTTTGTTTTAGAATGGCACTATTCTCAACCAAAGCTGCATCGTTGACTTAAAACTTGATTCAAGTAATTTTCAGCAGCAGAAAGAAATTAATGCATTGTTGCTGTTTGAGTCAAAGCCATATGTGGAATAGAGGCCTGCTCTACAACAATATCATACAATCACTTGAAGTTCTTATTAGTCACCACGGACGAAGTCTTGGGGGACTTATAGATTGGGTCATGTCCGTGCGTGCGTGCGTCCGTGCGTCCGTTCACGCAGATATCTCAGACATGTCCTGGTCAATTTCTTTCAAACTTTGCACAAAATAGTACCTTACCCCATACAGATGCACATCGATTTGTTTCACAATGCGATCAAATTTGGCCGTGTTAGAGGACTTTTTAGTTTACACCTCCATAGACTCCCATGTATAAGGCATTTCTCCATAGACTCCCATGTATAAGTCAGTTCTGCACAGAATCTCATGTATAAGGCCAAGTAAAATAAAAATTTAGTTTCTCATCGTATTCATATTGCAAAAAGGATGCAGTGACACAGTTTTTAGCCCCACGGATGAAGTCCAGGGGTCTTATAGATTGGGTCATGTCCCTCCGTTCATGCAGATATCTCAGATATTTTGACAAAATATAACTTGACCTCGGTGACCTTTGACCTCAAATATACATATTTGTCCATAACTCAGAAACAACATGCCACACCCTTCATATATGGTATGATGGACACCTTATGACGCCACATATTGTACCTCATTAATTATGCACATATCTAATTTTGAGCGAGCCAATAGAGCTAGAGGTCTGATTTTTGGTATATAGGGATAACTTAGCAATACAATTTTTTTGACTAAATATCATGTGACCTCGGTGACCTTTGACCTCAAGTTACATATTTGTCCATAACTCAGTAACCACAAGTGCTACACCCTTCATAAATGGTATGATGGAACACCTTATGACGCCACAAACCGGTATTGTACCTCATTAATTATGTGCATATATAATTTTGAAGGAGCCACTAGAGCTAGAGGTCTGATTTTGGTCTATAGGGATAACTGAGCAATACAATTACAAGATGTCACGTGACCTCAATGACCTTTGACCTGAAATATACATATTTGTCGTTCAGTAACCACAAGTGGTACACCAGTCATATTTGGTAGGATGGAAGACCTTATGACGCCACATATTGTACCTCATTAATTATGCACATATCTAATTCTGAGCAAGCCAATAGAGCTGATGTCTGATTTTTAGTATATAGGGATAACTATAGGATAGAATTTTACAAAATGTCACTGTGACCTCAATGACCTTTGACCTGAAATATGTTTTTGTCAATAATCAGTAACCACAAGTGGTATGTCCTTCATATTTAGTAGGATGGGTGACCTTATGACAACACACGCTTTACCTCATTAATTATGCACATATCTAATTCTGGGCAAGCGAATAGAGAGAGGTCTGATTTTTGGCATATAGGGATTAATTAGCAATACAATTTTTTTTTCAAAATGTCACTTGACCTCGATGACCTTTGACCTTGATTATACATATATATGCATAACTCAGTAACCACAAGTTCTATACCCTCCAATTTTGATAGGATATTAGACCTTAAGATGTCACATCTTGTACCTCATTTATTATGCGCATATGTATTTCTTGGCTGGCCAATACAGCTAGAGGTCTGATTTTTTTCCCGATTTAGAACCATAACTTAGACATGCCTCATGTGTTTCAAATTGGGAACAACGACATAGACCTATGTGCCCATAGATCTCAACATATACACTCCAGTGATACTTCTTAATGACCACATTTCAAGACTAATACTCCCCTATTACAAGTGGGGACTATGTCATAGTCAATGACTTGTTCAATTTGTGTCACATTTGTATCACAATTTGTAGCATCAAAGAAAAGTCATGAAACAGTGTAGTAGTATGACAGAGAGAATAGCTGAATGAATTGAATGATCAGGCATCCTTCAGATGCAAAGAAGATTGCTTTTTCACTTATTATATAAATTTGATAAATCAAAAACACATGTGTGGCATATGTCAACTGTCATATGATTCCAGCCATTGCTGTTGATGCCCATCAGATAATCATTGTTATAATTTTTCTACCTTTCAAGTTGTCAGTAAAGATTTATTATCATTGGTTTACGTATTTTCAGGCCTGATTTGTGAACATTTTAGGGTAAATTTTGAATTTTTAATCTTTCATTTGTCGTTTTGGATAGAACATGAAGTGTCAATGCCCAATCATTAATTTTTCTCTGTGGGTGCATGACTATATGCAAATGCTGGAAGTTGAATTGCATAAAATTCAACAACATGATACAGCATTGCTGGTGACAATATTTGATGATTGCTTTCATTCACGACATTGCATGAGACACATGTTCAAAGTGTGTTTGAATGCTATAGTGTGTAGGAATGCTTTAATCTTCTGTTGCATTTTTTTCAAGTCCTGCAAGATATGGACGCTATTTCATAGGCACAGGTTCCTGGCTTATGAGTAATAGGATTATTGGAAAAGCAATGAGGAAACTGTTGCCGCCGATTGCAATAAAACTGAGTGGCTTCCGAGTGAGTGATCCAGGCTATATGATCGGTTTAGTACATGAAATGGCAGCTGTCAACTGGGCGAAGGTAAGCAAAGCTCTATAGGTGATAGTAGTGTCTGTAACTGGTTACCTGTGTTTTTATATTGGCTTGCAAGTTATGGAAAGTTGTAAGAGGAACGTCAAAGATGTATATTTAGGGGGCAGCTTAATTAGGATGAAAAAGGAAAACAGCATACTGAATCAGTACAACTCTTTGAAAATTACGTTTAACCAGTTCACCCCTAATGCCACGTAAACAGATCCATACTCACCATTGATAACAATGGGTTTGGGCAAAACCATGGTGTTGAAAGGGTATAACTTCAAATTTGAAGTTAATAAACATTGAAAGTGGTTTGCATCTCTGCCCCTGAGGCCACTGTTCCTGTTTCCTACCAGTCAGTGCATTGTTTGGTGACTGAAGTCAATAAATTTTTGATACTCCTGGTGTCATTGACCCTTGGGAAGCAGCAGATATAGGCATGTCTCATCGCTTTGACTTTCCTTTGTGTACTCTAGGAGTGTGAAATATCAATTGATCAGGAAATTGCATCGGATGCCATCCCCCATTGCACAACAACTCTCACATGTTTGATGAGCAGTGTGGGAGTAAACATTTTTGCAAAGTTTTACAATTTTGCAATCTTAGATTCACTGCTGCATTAAGTCCAAATATGACAAATTTCAGACAAAGTGATAATTTTTGTATAAAAATGTGCTGGAACTGCAACTACTGATTGTAGGTATGCTGATACAGAATGAGTCTGATGGTTGGATTTTCGCACTTCCAAACTTTCGTTTAGGGTTAGGGTGGGGGGTGGGTGTTGAGGCCGAATGCAATTAGTTGCGTTTACCGTTCATGTTCCATTAATTATTTTCTGTAGCTAATAAAAACATAAATTATCGAAATGTGTGAGGCTCTGGCATCACAAAAAACTTAGAAGTTGTACTGATATATCATCTGACCATGAGTTTAATCTGACTGTATACATAGTTTGATAAATTGTTACAAAAATTACCATGAGTGGATTGGTAAAAATAGAATGATTACTATCTCCTAAAAATTCTATTTTTGTTACTTTGTACGACAGAGCATAGACAATCTTAAATTGATGGCTAAATCACCGTATCCAGTCTTGGTGATTGGCTGTGAAGAAGATAAAGTTGTAGAAGTTGAAATTGCCAAGGAGAAAATGAAACTCTTCAACATAGACCGGACAGAAGATGTCCTGTATATCAACGCTGATGGAGTCTGTACAAATGTAGAGAAAATAGAAAGTAAGTTTATAGGTAGAAGGTAAATTTATCTCATAGTCAACATACACTTGTATACTCAATATGGCCCAGTGCAACTCAAACTTTTCCACATTCTGAAAATGAGTTGGGCAAAATGCTGAAGAATTTATAACGTTTAATTTGCATTGGTTTCAGTTTGGGAATGGGGGCCATACTGAACAATTTTACAAATCCCCATCATCCTAGGGGGCTAAGGTGCTCTTGGAGACAAGGAGGACCCCCTAGGAAATCTTATGCTTTGTGATGAAGAGAGGGCCCAGTGATTTTAAGGGAGCGTTCAGTTTTTACGCCGGGCGGGGGGGGGGGGGCGCAAATCTTGTCGCCGGTGTTCAAAAAAATATAGACCCCCCCTGCATTTTTGTGAAAAAAAGATGACCCCCCTTTGTCAGACAAAAAAAATTGATGACCCCCCCCCCCCTGAAAAATAACCAAAACCCATATGTCAAATTTACCCGCATGGTATGGATTTGAACTCCGGTACGCGGCGCACTTTATTCGTGTAGCAGAGATGCCAGTGCACAAACTTCTCAGCCACATACATTGAAACATTTGTTAATTAGGACGACTGTAAGGCAATTTTTAACTTCATTTCCATAGACAACTCATGTCCATGGACATTGTATAAAGTAAACTTTATTGGAGTGGTTCGCCAAAGGCAGCCCTCCGGTTAAGAGGGTCATGGGCCATTACGTAAAGTCAACTTTATTCTAGTGGGCCACCAAAGGTGGCACGCCGGTAAAGAGGGTCGATCATGGCTATTGCATAAAGTAGACTTTACTGGACAGGGCCGCTGAAGGCGCGCGGCCATTACCATTATTCAGTGCGTGATCCCAGGGTCCCTCAAAAATGTTTCTAATACAAGCCGCGGCTTCAATTGGGAATTTTACAGTAAGATTGCCGTGGGGTATTACATAAAGTCAATTTATTGTAGTGGGCCGCCGCAGGCGGCCCGCCGGTAAAGAGGGTCGGATCATGGCCATTGCATGAAGTAAACCTAATTGGAGTGGGCCGCCAAAGGCGTCTGCTGCCGTTAAGAGGGTCATGGGTAATACATAATGTATATTTATTGTAGTGGGCCGCCAAGGCGGCCCGCCGGTAAAGAGGGTCGATCATGGCCATGGATATAAAGTGAACTTTATTGTTGGTATTATGTTTTTGAAAATGTGGTGACCCCCCCTTTCCTACCAGTGAAAAAGCGATGACCCCCCCCGTTTGCGGATTCCAAAATTACGATGACACCCCCCTGGATTTTGCCGGCCCTCCCCGGCCGTAAAAACTGAACGGTCCCAGTGATTTTAAGGTGCACAGGAAATTTTGTAAATTGATATTTCATTGTGACATGAGCATTGACTACAAGTATGGTATATAACAGAAGGTGATGTCCCAGACTTTCTCGCTCAAATAAACAAAACAACCCATCTTCACTGTCTATACTTTACAGTTCTCTGTTAGTTTGCCATCTTGAATCCCACCAAGAAACCTGAGAACAGGCGGGGACATATCACCTTTTGATGACTTATTTGTTTTAAGATTTTACATTAGAGGACCACACCTTATAGTTTGGTTACGTTGTTCTAAAGGGGAAATAATAAGAATAATTTTTTTGTGACTGGTCTTATCATCATCAGATCACAAAGACAAAAGAAGACGAGGTATCATCTTTGCCAAAGGAGGACACTGGATTCAAAATTCTCATCCGGAGATCATCGCCATGGCAATACTCGATCTGTTGAAGCTGGTACAAAAATGATCAGCTCCACGTAGTATCATAAGTTTCCCTTTGTATTTTCATAATCACCAAGCCAGTGATTATCTTCTAATTCTGTGCTGTGACCACTGTCCCTCCACCCACCGGGGAGGGACGGTGTGTGAACTAAGTTGTATAATTACTGAAAGTTTTTGTTGAATATGCGTGAAAGGCCTTTTAATTGTAATAGGTTCAACCCAGAATTTGAATGGATCTCGGTACAAACAAACCCACATGCTTGCAGAAAAGCGCATAGAAATATGTGTATACTTCCATATGTGCTTGTGCACATGGGTTTGCTTGTACTACCATCACGTAATCTTTTTGGGGCATACTACTGAGTCTGCAGGACACATCGCACCATTTTTATTTGGGAGTAGACCCATTGCTTCACAGGATACCAGAACTGAAAAACATCAGTGACAACTTGCAACTTCAATCCAGGAATTCAACTTCAATCAAGGAATGCTATGCATAACCATGCAGGAATGCTGATGGCTGTATAAACTTCATGTCCAATTCATACATCTCAGGAATTATGCACTTCCAGATTGGTACTAAAAATGGGCTCGTGATGGAGCTGCTGTCTTAGTCTTCAACAGTATAGCTCTGGGAAATTCTGATGTCTGTGAGTTAGACATTAGAGTCCCTGTAGTTTTTACTTTTTGCATGCACTTTCATGACTTTGCTTTAAAAATTCGTGGTAATGTCTTAATGTCAAGTGTCATTGCATCCACTGAAGGATGTGTGTCTATTACTTATTACATGTGTAGGAGAAATATACCGATGAATTTAACTTACCGTACTGCATATTTTCTTGGTGCTTCCAAACAGCATGGCTGCAGCTGTACACTATGTTTATTTATGTAGTTGCTGAATTCTTGAAAACAAAACATGATGTAAAATTGCCAACAATTATTATATTTTGGATTATATTTACATTTAAAGAGAAAATCACTTTGCGATATCTGACTTCATAGTACTAAAGTTGTCTAGTGAGATATTTATGTGTACGGGAGAATATTAGTGAACAGTACTTAATATCACATAAAATGAAATGAAAAATCTAAACTTACTCCTAATGTGCTGTAGCATATGGAGCTGGAGACACATGCAAAAGCTGTTGACAAGGTCATACTCTGAATGAAGACAAGTAAATGACTCAATAACCTGTTGAACTCTGACCCCAATGACGTTTGACACCATGTCAAGATTTACATCCAAACAGAGGTCAAAGGATAATCAATTTAAAGCAACTATTGTGACTCTTTGAATTTTGTTCCTGGTTTGGTGGAGGGGAGGGGGGGATCTTGAAATTGTGAGAAAAGAGAAGCCAGGAAATCGGGTGAGTTGCATACATTTGCATAAACTAATACTTCTTTATCATGCAATTTACAACTGCTTGACAAGCTAAGAGATGAACCCAACCAATATTTTAAGTTTGGGTGAAAAAATAAATTAAAATCGAATTAATAATTGTAAAGAAGTGATTTTTGAATGAAATGCCCTGTGTTGGGTGCAGTGCCCCCTTAACCCAAATCCTCAGTTTTTCCATAATTTTTTTTGCAAATCATGTTTTAGTTGGACTAATTCATGAAGTACAAATATTTTTATGTCTGAAAATGCTTCAAGTGAAGAACTAGTACTTCCATTTAAAGCAGTCTTGCCATTCATTTTTGTAGAAATTGGTGTGTTTTTCTCCATTTTGAAACTGAATTTAGTTCCCTCAAACACCTCTTATTTATCGCTATGACAACTCGTTGCTAAGCCTCCAGTAAAATATTTGAAAATAGTATTGGTTGAAGTTCTTTTATCTGTCTGTGTTGCAACTGATATTTCCCGCCTTGTTCAGATATATTTTATAGTACGTGTAATTTTTAGCTCACATTTGGTATACCAATGTGAGGTTATCATACCTGTATAAGCTGAAATCGATGGCGTCTGTATGTATGTGTGTAGCGGTATGTATGTACGTAAAGTATGTCCATCAACATCAAAAACATGCAAACCGCTGCACATTTCAGCTTGGTATTTAATGTGCGGATGCATCCTGGGCTATAGATGGGATTTTGTTCAAATGAAGTCTGCATTGCCAAAACTATGCAAATGAGCTTACAAAATGTGAAAATGGTCAAGAATTAATATCTCGAGAACCGCTATTTTGATTACTTTGAAAATTTGTGTGCAAGTACCTTAGGTAAACCTTATACAGTTTTACAAATATGGTGAAGATATCTATAATTTTGTATTTTTGCTGAATTTTTGGTGATTTTCTCATTTTCAGTAACAATTCTTCTCTGAAACTGCCAACCCAATCGCTCTCAAATTTGGGTTGGATGTTTGCAAGGGTGTTACTTATAATTTGTTGAAATTATGACAAAATTGGGAAAAATACTATTTTTGGGCAATTTTGTCATTTGTGGTCAAAAATCTTAAAAAAGTATTTTCTTTTAAAGCCCCCAGACAGACAGCTTTTATATTTGGTACACAGATGTACAGAGATGACAATAGTAAGATATGTGGAAATTGTCCTGAAATATACAAATTTGTATTTTTAAGACAATTTTGTCATTTTTGGTCAAGAAAACTTGTTCTCAAAATTACTTGTCTGATAGCTTTGTAATTTGGTATAAAAGTCCCGAGGGATGTAATTAGATAAATTTTTTGCTCAAAGTGTTGGGAAACCCCCAAATTTGTATATTTTAGGTAATTTTCTCAGTTTGTGACCTTAAATGACCTACACCAACCCAGGATATGTTGTGAGACAGTTTTGAAGGCTGTGAACATAATTTTGTCATATTTGGTATCAATTTGTAGGAAAATTTGATCCAGAAAACAAAGCTGAGGTGAATTTTTTCATTGCAGACCAATTTTGCAAGTTTTATATATAAGACACAAACTGATGAGAAATTTGGATCCAGGATAATTCCAGATGTTGTAATCACCCCCACAGTGGAAGGCATTTCACTATCTGTAACTAACTTAAGTGCTGTTTACATTAGAATGATAGCACTCATAGCATTAATTAAAAAATCCCCAAGGTTGTAAATACATTTCCTGTCATACCTTATGTAATACCAAGGGGTGGAACATTTGATAGTCAGGAGGGGGTAGGGTCTGGAAGATTGATGAGGTAGCATTACTTTTTTACCAGATCCCTTGTACATTTTTTCCCCACTCCCACCTTTTCTTTTTGTCAAGCCTTCTCTGTCTATTTTTGTTGTTGACATTTGCTTATGTATTTGGGATCTGCTTGTCCCATTGCTATGGAAGTTGATATGCATGTTCCTAAAGATGACCTCCAGTACCTAAGTCGCGGAGACCTTATTTGCTTTTGTCATTCTTGTTTTTCTGGTTTAAATATTTCTTGAATGGACCGATTCAAACCAAATGTGAGCACATAAAGTCCTTGACGGTATTTTTTATCACATGCCCCATGTAACTTTATGAAGAGAAAACAAAATAACAGTTTTTAATTGTTAAACATTATTTCTTGATAAGTTTTTCCATACAGCATTCTTGCGAATGATGGTCTAAAAGGCCTATAGCTGTAAATTTTATGTCATTTTTCTCACTAATTTTGATTTTTTGTAAATAAAAGTTTCTTATTCTACTCCCAAAGCATGTTGAGATACAAAGTATTCAGCTTGTCAACTCAACCTCGTTGCCGTTTCGGAGTTGATGTTTTCCCTAGAACGAAAATATCTCTATACCACTTTTCTCAATACAGATTTTGCTGTATGCCGCTTTATAGATTGCCCCAGGCTCCAAAATATGAAAGTGAGTTTGTGTTATTTTGTTTGAATGTTAACGTTTCAGTGTTCAGTGGAAAAGGTCGATCGGCTTTTTTTTTTGGTATCTTTGTGGTGTGTAAGTCAACGTGAAAAGATACGATAGAGTTACCACTTCATCCATATCTCTGTCTGTCTGTCTGTCTGTCTGTCTGTCTGTCTCTCTCTCTCTCTCTCTCTCTCTCTCTCTCTCTCTCTCTCGTGTCCAGCTTACCACTTTAAATGATATCATTTTATGTTATTTTACAAGGAGCTGTGTGCTCGGTTCGCGTTCACCAGCTCGCGCTCGATGTTCGACTGTTATCGTGTTTGCAATTCGATGTTTTTGTTCCTGCCATGTTTTATATGACCCGCAGAATTTGAGTCGCTAAATCTCCGCGGACTTATAAAACAGTGATTCGAATGAATAAAACATTAGATGGTCGCATTGGTGAAGTGATCGTGAAATTGAAGCAATATACTTTGGCGGTTCGTCCTGTACAGGGCGTGTAACGCGAAACCCACATTGGCAAACCAGGTACATGTAGCAACAACCGATTACGCCAAAACAAATTCCTTTCATAGCTGTGTACACGACAGTAAAAATACGATCGAGCAATTGTGTCGAATGCAGAAAATCAACACACACGGTACTTTTTGTGATTGCTCGGGTAGCGAGAGAAAGTTCAATTCATAGTCTCTGTCTCTCTGAAGACCGCGGATTGGAATCCCCAAAGTCAAGGCCGAAATTTGCATTGTAACTATGGAGACTCAGACCAGTGGTCTCTTTCTGAGTAAAGCAGACTGAATTCCGAGAACCCGGACAGAAATTGGATATGCAGGTTCCTACAGATAAACTTAATGTGATATTTTGAAATTATGATGAAATCTGCAATTTTGTATTTTTGAGGCTTTTTTTGCCATTTTTGGTCAATAAATTTGTTTCTCAAAAACTGCAAGTCGATAGCTTTGATATTTCGTGTACAGGTTCCAAGGGATTACTTTAATATATGATATATTGACATTATGGTGAAATCTGCAATTTTTTATTTTGGGGGCAATTTTTGCCATTTTTGGTCAGAAAATTTCATTCTCAAAAAACTACTCGTCAGATAACTTTGGTTGACATGTTCGTAGGGATGATCCAATGTGATATATTCAAGTTATGATGAAATCTTCAATTGTGTATTTTTGCAGCTATTTTATCCACTTTTTGTTTGTTCTGGCCACTGAAATGAGCTATCGAAGATTTCCACCTTCTTCATCAACATGTGTCAAAAAAAGTTATTCTCTACATAAACACAGCGGAGCTATATCGGCCATTAGGTCGCTTGTTTCTTTGATGGAGGACTGGGATGAATTGAGCCGGGCAGCCATAGCCACTCGGTTATATGCTAGTCAACATGTAGGCTCAGTGCTACATGTATCATGTACCGTGATTCTTTTATTGAATAATCAAGTCGTAGAGACATTCTACATATTAAATACAATTATTATCCCAGAAATGTGCCAAGCGTCTGTGGTATGCCATGGAAAATTGTGTTCCCAAAACGTCAACGTCAGTGTATTTTAGATCGCTGTCTCAACCGAGTTCCATGATGATCCCTAATATTATGAAGACAAAAATCACTTGAATTCTGGTCTAAACTAGAATTCAAATATAAACAAAAATAGAGCACTTAACATGTATACAGTGTATACAGGCTGTATCAACAAGCTGAATAGCAGGTATTTCAACTAGGGTAGCAGAACAAGAACTCTCAATCAACATACAAAATAAAGCTAGTGAAAGAAAATAGATCACAGCTTTTGGCCCTGTAATGGGCAGACAACGTAATCTTGTAAAATGCTGTAAGTTCATCGATTAAATAAAAGCACAAGTATTCATCAGTACTGTTTTTGTGTAGAGCTGAATGTTCTAGGATGATTTTCCTTCATGTTTCATAGATGAAATAAATTCCTCAATGATATTTTTTCCTTTTAATACAGCCTTTGCCACCCGGCGCTGAAATGTTCCCAAACGTAATTTATGGATATATTTCTCTTAATTTCTGCTCATGTTTGCCAACTTGTTTGCTATTGATTTGAGCAATGGTTATACTTAGTATGCAAGAATTTTTAGCAGTTGCAGATAGATAGATAGATAGATAGATAGATAGATAGATAGATAGATAGATGGATGGATGGATGGATGGATGGATGGATGGATGGACGGACGGATGGATGGATGGATGGATGATTGGATGGCTGAATATACATACATACTCCACACAGCCATGCACACATTGATGTATTATACCTATGGGATGTAATGTATGTACTGTGGGACAGCTATGGCCCTTTTCATATAAGTATTGTTGAATATGTTTACATTCCGTGAACAAAATATTAAAAAATCGTATTCATTGTAAAATTTGCAAATGTGAAATGTTACCCTCACCAATTTTTCTCGAGGGTCTATGCCCTCACCCAGGCTAAGTTTGCATAATTTGACCCTCCCCAAAGGGCAGGTTTTTATTAATAAAATCACCCTTTCCAGTTTCTCCTGCCCACCCCCACTCATAATAATTGAAAACCACCTAGCTATAATATGAGCCATGGAATATGCTGCTATGAGGATACTGCGTGGGTAGAATGTGATTGAATTTTGACATTGGAGGATATGATTTTAGCATAAGAATAATGACTTATGCTTGCCTTGTATTTTTCAGTTATTGTTGGATAATGCAACTCTCAAGTAAGTTAATGCATGGGTGTTTGTACCCATCAAGCCCAAAAGTAGGAAAATGATCAATTATCTTTAAAACCACCAGATTTGATTGATATTTGGCCTAATTATTGGAATTATTAAATTCTTTAAAAAAATGTCTGCCTTAATCTTGACGAGTTGAGTCCCGTGACCAAATCTGATATTTTCCCGCCAAAATTTACGTCTTTATTAATTTTAATATTCCAACCGTAAACCGTTAAATTTTCTTGATTTTCTTTGCACTTTTGAAACGACATTTATCATATTCTTCAAAAATACATGGCACTCTTGAAACTCTATCTATACTTCTTTCTGATATTCCAAATATTCATGTAAAACGTCAAAATATTGTATTTGTTGTTTTTTTTGAAGAAATAATATTCAAAATTCAATAATTTTTGCATCTGCCACTAGTTCTAACACAAGTTCCAATCCCATTTTACATTAATTGGTCATAATATTTTAAATATTTTAGTGTTTAACGGTTGGAATATTCAATTATTTGCAATATATAATTTTGGCGGGAAATAACAGATTATGGGTCACGTGACCTGACTTGGGTAATATATTATGATAAATTTCAGCTTAATCAAATGCGAAACATATTTTTTGGCAATTTTCACAATTTTCTGACCAGTCTGATTAAAAGATATCTTCAAACTGATT
This sequence comes from Ptychodera flava, assembly GCF_041260155.1. Taxonomy (NCBI): domain Eukaryota; kingdom Metazoa; phylum Hemichordata; class Enteropneusta; family Ptychoderidae; genus Ptychodera; species Ptychodera flava. The sequence goes on from NC_091928.1 coordinate 16,136,928, forward strand.
TTACATGTATGCAAGCCTATGCCCATGCATTAACATACCTGAGCTGGAGGTATGGTTATGCTTGAGTTCGCCGACTCTTTGATTCACCGAGATAGGTTCTATTTTCAACTCGTGTGTGCAAGTTGTGAAACTACAGATACCGATCCAAATTTTAGAACAAAGTATCATTGTCACAGCCATACATTCACACTATCAAAACTGCTTTCGTATAGACACTCCAACTAACAAAGTAAGGAACATACACTGCATTAGAGTCCAAGAAAGAAAGCTGTATTAGCCAATGGTAATTATGTGACAATCGCCAATTCAATAAATGGAAAATGAGTCATGACGTAAACCTAATGTCCATATTAGTGTCAAGTTGACTTAATTCAGTGTCGGTACAATGGAATCACATCTACATTGGTCTTAATCTCCTCCACCGGGCATTGGTTCCGGTGGTAACTCGGCACATTGTTGGCACTGTACATCTCTGTTGTCACAATCTACAAAAATGGAGACATCTCGATTTTAATCGTGGTATTCACATAGATACGAGTGAAATTCAGCAAAAGAGAACAACTGAGTATGTAAACGATTGGAATAAAATTTTATACACAATCCATTAATGGATCCTAACCCATTTATATGAAAATACATCAGACAGAAAGACAGACAAATTAAACACTGACAAGCATTGTCACAATTACTCTACATGAACTTCTCCTGACGTAAATGTAGCAAAAATGAACGTACATACATACATACATACATACATACATACATACATACATACATACATACACACATACATACATACATATCTTATGCAGTGTTATGTCTATTGACGATCAGCAAGCAGTACATAGATATGCTTGAATACTTACTGTAGTACATGCAAATGTAACCCATTTCCATCGAACAAGCGAAGTCGTCCCATTTGTAAGATTTAGATTTACTGTAAGAAAAAGGAGAGGGTAGGTTAACCGTAATTTGTGTCAAAATAATGATTATGACAGTTTTAACTTTGGTAGAACCGACTTAAGATTAAATCAAATTACCTTTTGTACAAATGTAATGTTTTAATGTGTTATTTACATTCTGAGATTTCTTGACAAACAAAAGACTTAAAGAAAAAGTCTGTTACTTTTGTTATTGATTACGATCAGGAAAATATGTGAACCCAAATAATGTTGATTAAGCCTTATATGTACAGGCTGAATATTGAGTATCTCGATATGCTTTGTGGAGTAGAACAAGAAAATTTAAAGATAATAAAAAATCATTCAAAAGTTACAGCTACTGACATTTTAAGAAATAACGGTACAGAACATCGTTACCAAAAAAAATAGCCCGTGTTAACATCAAAATTTCAAAACTCTAGATGGAAGTCTTAAGTGTTTATTTTAAAATTATATTTAAAGGTATAAAGTATGTATAATTACACGAGACACACCTATGCTAAAATGGCCAAAATGTTTATTCAAGGGTTTAAAGGGAGGGTGACGCCGGAACTGCGCGTGTGCGACTTTCTTGTTTGCAAACGATGTACTTTATGCATGATATCAAGATGCATTGCGTCAACATAGCTGCAACATAGTTAACATAGTTTTACAAAATTCATTCTTAACAAACGTACTTTCACTTTCATCAATCGCCAGCGTACCCTAGATCCAATGTTTACATCGGTCGTAGGGGTCCCTGGCAACCTTTTAGCGGAGCTCCGACGACACCCTCCCTTTAACACAACTCTGATTCGCTATCTATCATTAAATCAACCTAAATACCAATTAACGAACATAACTATTTTTTTCATCTTGTTCACCTTTATGCAGAGGTACATTGAATAATTTTCATTAAGGGTGATCGAGCCACTAAATTTTTTACCAACAATTTTCGTTAGTTTTCTCTAACAGTAAGACTTATATGTGAGGATGAGATTATGACAAAAAATCACTATGTCACCAGATTAATTTGGCAGCAAGAAGGATTTGAAATACACCCACTTTATCCCATTCGAATGACAGAAATTATGAATCTCCCGTAAGCGTTGCACAACCCGATATATTTACTTTCAATTCCTTTCTTCAAATGCTGCACTGTTTTTATTAATTTACATGTGAACCGCATTGAATAATAAATGAAAGTTTTAGCTATAAATTATTGTTCAGATATTGCACATTATATGCATCAAATAAAAATATTGGCCTATTTACAATGCTTCATTGCTTAACATCAACCCCTCCCAATATGTGAAATGGGAAAAATCACAATTTGATGAGAGAGATGTCCTTTTCAAATTATTTTGTTGGGATTTTTAAATACTTTGTAAATATATCGACATTCAAATATTAAAATTACAACTCGAAGACAATATAATGGTCATTCAATCATCACTTACAACGTCCGCTTTCATGCTAAAAGCCCTGTCAATAAGTTGTATGAAGATAGGTTTCCATTAAAAAACCACGGTGTACTTTTTACAGTGAGCACGGTCCCGTACAGTGGACGCGTGCGTCGTAGAGTGCGCGTTATATTTTTTGCAGCTATGATGACGTAGCAAGTGACTCGATCATCCTTAAGACCATAGGGGAAAGAAATAAGTCCCCTGGGGTGGGGAGGGAGGGTTTTTTTGTGCAACGGTTTTACCTTATTTGATTTTATTAATCTTGACTGTGATATTTCAAATAAAGAGTTCAACTCCACACTGTCTGACTGTTTTCTTATTGCTACAAGTAGCAAATTTAAAATAAAATTAAAGTAAAATTTTACTGCGTGTGTGACGGCTGTGGTGTTGACTCAATCACTTAACCCGCTGATACGGACAGCGGATTAGCAAGTTGGCAATGTTTTCGGAGCAATTGCAGTGGTGTATACACAAGTTGGAGAGGAGATAAGGACTTGTCGGTAATATATAAAGCAGTCAGACGGTGTGGAGTTGAACTCTTTATTTGAAATATCACAGTCAAATTAATAAAATCAAATAAGGTAAACCGTTGCACACAAAAAACCCTCCTCCCCACCCCAGGGTCCTTTCATCTGTTCCCTGTGCTTAAGACCTATGGTCCATATCATTACTATACGTGACAACCGCACTGAAATACAGTGGAAGGAACAAGGAAACCTCTTGTAATAAGGGCATTAAAGAAAATTCTTTGTTTGCCGTCCTTGGATTTTTCGAAAACCTACCGGCCAGCCAGGGAAAAAACACACAGAAAAAAACACAATTCATTAGCTGAATTTTTATTTGGTTTCTTTTGGAAAAATAATATTTTCATTTGTAATAGTGATAACATTGTGTTTGTTTTCTTAATTTCTCTGAAAACCTACCAGCACGTAGAAGGCAAATAAAGAATTTTACTAAAGTGCCTTACCTAATTGCCACACAGTCCCTATTATTATGACTGTGGTCACCAAACCAGTTCTGGTAGCAGTTTCCTGTTAGGACTGTGCCATCACGCCAAGAAAACGTTCCTTCCATATTGCAGTCGTCAAGGCCAATCCAGAACCCATCTACCAAATCACCGACGTTTTCATTTTCAATGTTCGTCTCCAGTAGGTTTTGAACGTAGTACGAGTCTACTGTGGCCAGCATCCCGTTGTCTGCACGACAAGCTGCCCTCGCATCGCCATAACTCAGCTCGTTAAGGAATATCTTGTATTCAACACAAAGACAAACTGGCCCATTGGCTAATTGGTGATATAAAAATATAAAATATGTTATTGGTGTGTGGTAAAACATCTACAGACATGCAGCTGCACTTATACCTTTTCCAGGAGAAAAGGTAGTAAGCAAAACGTGATCTTTGTTTTTACAACGATTTGTACGGCAGGATATCTGCATTATGTTTATAGATGATCACGTGACATCAAACAAACGCCGAAGAAAAATAATGGGAAAATGACACTGTAAATCTTACTAAAGGTAGAATGCGCCTAATAATGTGCCTCTTTTCTGATCTACCACTTGTAGTGGTTCATTTAATTTTAAACTTCTTGGTGTAAGTAAACTTTTCATCCCATGTAGTTAAACCAGGGATGGCGGCAATTTTAAATTTCCAATATCGGTTAATCTTAACTATTTTCCCCCAATTTTAATTTTTGAATTTGAAAGAAAAATGGTAGAAATATTCCTTGAAGAAAGTTTGAGCAAAAATTTTAAGTCTTTCTCTTTCTAGGTGCATATTACCTTAATACAAAATTTTGAGAAAGATACAATTTGAGTTTGTTGATAAAAAGCAATTATGAATGAATATCGCTACCCCATTACCTTGCAGAGGCATTTAATTGGGTTTATATAATCTGGTATCGATTGGCAAGCAGTTTTTGTCGGATCTATTCGATGGTAACTTTTCAGAACAAAATGCGGTCTCCATGGTAACAACTATGAGTATTGTGATGGAAAACTAACTATCTACAGCTCAAGACATGTGTCATGATTCTTTGGCGAATCAAACAAACAATACAAGGTAAAGCCTTGCCTTCGCACTGTCCTTCTTTTCCGTCGCTATCTTCAGAACTACTAGAAGACCCTCCCCGTCCGTTTCCTCCGTTGCCACCTTCAGAACTACTAGAAGACCCTCCACGTCCGTTTCCCCCGTTGCCACCTTCAGGACTGCTATCAGACCCTCCACGTCCGTTTCCCCCGTTGCCACCTTCAGGACTGCTATCAGACCCTCCACGTCCGTTTCCCCCGTTGCCACCTTCAGGACTGCTATCAGACCCTCCACGTCCGTTTCCTCCGTTGCCACCTTCAGGACTGCTATCAGACCCTCCACGTCCGTTTCCTCCGTTGCCACCTTCAGGACTGCTATCATGCCCTTTATGTCCGTTTCCCCCGTTGCCACCTTCAGGACTGCTATCAGACCCTCCACGTCCGTTTCCCCGTTGCCACCTTCAGGACTGCTATCAGACCCTCACGTCCGTTTCCTCCGTTGCCACCTTCAGGACTGCTATCAGACCCTCCACGTCCGTTTCCCCCGTTGCCACCTTCAGGACTGCTATCAGACCCTCCACGTCCGTTTCCTCCGTTGCCACCTTCAGGACTGCTATCAGACCCTCCACGTCCGTTTCCTCTGTTGCCACCTTCAGGACTGCTATCAGACCCTCCACGTCCGTTTCCACTTTCAGGACTGCTATCATGCCCTTTATGTCCTTTCTCCCCCTTGCCTCCTTTTCCCCACTTGCCTCCTTTGTAACCTCCATACCCTCCGTGTCCCCATTCTTTGTTGCCTTTGTTATCAGACCCTTTCTTTCTCCATTTTCCCTACAAAAAAGTATATCTTTTGAAAAGGTGACAAAATGGATGTTATAACGTGCCTCTCATATCGAACGCCCTGCGTCCTTAGGGATCCAATGGTAACTTTTGGGTGATGTAGTGGGCCACGTAGTAATATCATTTGACTGAAACTTATCTAGTGCTGCTGTAAAACGTGTCGTTTTTAGCTCACGTGTTCACACACGTGAGCTAATGTCATAACGATGTCTGTCTGTTCGTCCGTGTTTTTGTGTGTGTGTGTGTGTGTGTGTGTCTGTCTGTCTGTCTGTCTGTCTGTTTACACGATAACTCAAAAACGCCTATACAGATTCAGGTCAGATTTAGTAGACAGGTACCATATGCTACTTGCAAGAACTTATAAGATTTTGGTTTATGTGGCTTGCATATTAATGAAGTTATACGATGTCATTTTTCTCATATAATGGTTTCCCTACACTACAAATTCTTCTGGCTTGAAATATAACCACTTGGTTTGTATGTGGCTTGCAGATGAACCAGTGTGAATATGTTTGAAATATTTCGGTTTGCCCGAAATCCACTAAGATTTTTTGGTTTGAAGTCACGCCACCACAAAGAGTATGAATGGCATGTATTCATACCAATACATAGGTGGCTTATTATCAAGCCCGTCATGGCATAAATTTAAGCCGAATGGCTTCTTTTTAAGCCCGTCACAATATAATTTTATTGGTTTAAATTTGAGCCACTGGCATCGTTGGTTTGTTTATATGCCGACAAATTCATTGGTTCATCTTTAAGCCAACGACAAGTGGCAACTTTGTGAGCATGGTTTAAGTTTAAACCATTCAAGCACTTGAAATTAATCGGCCTGTTTTCAAGCCATTGTCATGACAGTCACTGGTTAATATCTAAACCAGAATTGTACATCACATCACTACATTGATAACAGCGAGGACGGTGCGCATCAATGCCTGCATTCAGTGCGACAGATTGATTAGCTTTATAATATTTTGTCGTACGATACAATTTTTTGGAAGTTTTCAATTGAACAGAGGATATGAACTTGCTTCAAGTAGGCCTCTGTGGGTAGGCCTACATGAATATCAAAACAATAATTTGAAGGAATTAGGCCTAATTGACAATACTGAAATAGCGTTGTTCGCAAATGACGTCATTTTTCTTCATTAACATGCAAAAATAAATGTCGGATTGTCCGCATTTTCCGAGAGAACAACGAAAGTAAAAACCACAATAATTTATGGCTCAGACTATTAACATTGCAACAACAAACTTTGGTCGAATTTCAGGCAGCGATGTCGCTCGCGTACAGCTAAGCTTATAGTAACAAACCTGAAATCGCGATCAACGCTATTATTGGCATTTCCTGATTTTTTTCCAAGCCACAGCCTTGATCTTGGGATACCGGACAATGCCGATGTATTTTATTAATAAGGACATGTTTGAAACGGATGTCCCATGCCCCTGACGTGTGCCAAAAACATGCAAGCCACATCACAGCTGATGATATTGGGAGCCTGTGTCAATGAAAGTTAACGGTCGCGGTCATTTCGTGACCTTTGACCGACGGTTCACTCTTTGTAACTGTACGCTCTAACATAGTCCAATTTTACAAAATGATTCGCCTGGCCAATGTTAACTTCGTTATAGATATTATATCTCCGTGACATATGTAAGAATTATGCTGATTGATCGTACTCTTAAAGTCACAGGCTCTTGAGTCAATGCAGGCGAACCGCTAGCCGCCACTGATACAATAAAATGATTTTTATTGTATCAGTGGCGGCTAGCGGTTCGCCTGCATTGACTCAAGAGCCTGTGCTTAAAGTGACCTCTTGCCAGTGGAATCCGCACCCTTTCACTTCAAAGAGAGTGGCGTATGAATTCCTCTGTGAGTACAGATCGCGCGCCAAGCCACAGCCGAGCGAGATACAGCCGAGCCGAGATGGTACTCTACGATCGTCCAATCTTTCCGAACTCCATTCCGAACTGCGGTAGTCCCGTCAGTTTACCTCCAAAATTTCCCATATAACAGTCGACAGTAATGGCTTCCATCACCGATGAAATATGACTTCGGAAGAACATGTTATGTGCAGCCATGGAGAATCTCTGCTACCTCCATTGTACAGACGCTGCGAAACTACATACCGGTATTTGCGTTCATTCTATGTATGGGACTATGCATGGAGGTAGAAAGAAAGAACCGACGTCTTTGGAAACGAAGGCAAGTAAGCTTTATTCCATGTTATATTCCATGTAAGATGTGCAAAGTCATTCTCATTTAAACCGGGCTTGAATTTGTTCAAACACGTCGATCGTGTTCCAAAAACATTTCTGGGAGCCGCCATTCCAACTTCCGGTACAACTCCCTGAGTGAAACACGGATGCCCTACGCCCAATGTTTATGGAACGCGATCGACGTGTTTGAACAAATTCCTAACCCCATAAACGACAAAGTTAGTGTAGTATAGTGTTTGTCTTCAGTAGTGATAAATCGGTACGACCAAATTCAGGAAATGTAGCATTTCACATCAACACGCCTAGTCCAGTGGGATGCGCTTACTTGGAACTCCACAGGGCCGTCGGCATTGTAGCGCTACTTTCAATATAACAAACATAGACTGTTTCATGGATGATATTTCTTGTTTCTGTTGATAATTACCTCAGACTGGCAACTTAGATGATTTAATACAGTCAGGTATACCTCACAAATCATTTGTCAAAATGACGTAATGGTTGATTCTATTATTCAAGGCAAATTTATTTTCACAGCTTGATTTAACTTTGGTCCTTGAACATCATTGCTTACACAAATCCTGTGAGCCGTCCTGTCATTCAAGACACGTACATATTAAAGTGATTCATTTTCAGCAGATAGCTTCATGTACAAATGTTGACCATTGACTTCCATTTACCGGTAATAGATACTTATTTGTTTCTTTTTCAACAGATGGTCCAGGGCGTGATATACTTGATACAGACTGCCTTCAGCTCCACAAATTAACAATGGATTCTCTGAGTACAATGTGGAAACAGAATGAAGACTCTGCCCTCAGAGATGGTGAAATGCAGAAGAAAGTGGCTATAAAAGGTGATCAAATATCGTTGTGTGCAGCAATAATAATAATGTCAGACGTGAATGTTCCTCATATTACTCTAACACTTTGGGTTTTGTTCGAATTTCAGCTGTTATTACATATCTGTGACGTATCTTTGTCGTAGTCACACAACAGACATGATAAGCATTGACACTTATTATTGTTATAATTTAAGGTTATTCACAAAATTCTGTGATTTATATCCGAGTACATCATGCAGCGGAGGTATTTTCCTCAAAGCTACGCGTCTCAGACAATGCCATTTTGTGAATAACCTTATTATTATACACCTTTTTTAGTCCAATTTTTCCACAAAAATCAAAATTAAAGCATTTTTGGGGTGCCTGTCGCGTACTACACTAGACAATTGCAAGAAAACACGTTCAGCATGTCGGCTAAGTGCACGCAACGAAATTTCAAACCTGCGCAGCACAGTGTACATGATAGAAATTGTACGTCAGCAGCATAATTTAACTCTAATTGCACAGGGTTTTGATTCACCACTAGTAACATTTTGAAGTACTGAATGTTTGGAAGTATACTTTTTGTTAAAAATTTAAAACCATCTCTCCTTTTTCCCTGCGCTGACGTAAAGGTTTCTTTAGGGCAAATGTCAAATAGCGTCCAATAACACCAAATGTACTCTGCCACAAAGTTATTCGACTCTGCATCCTCTGATACTGAAACTTACTGTACAACAAAACTCAATAGGTTACAGAAGCAGGTGTATAATAATCAATCACATGAGGGGAGCCACTTGCATGCACCTAGTTTATGATACTGAATCTTAGTCTGATGTATAGAAGTAGAATATGATTAACATAATTTACCATTTTCCTGATTGTTAAACAGGCATCAAATTTGGGTTCTCAAGAGTGCCTTTTGTGGAAAAACTGCAGTTGGACAAATGGTCATGGTTTTTTTATGTAAGTATTGCTTGTTGAAAAAATTTGTTGCTATAATTCAGTGCAAATTAGTAAAGGCACATTAGCTGTAAGTTTTAGCAATTTTCAATCTTCATTTTGTGTGTACAAACTGCAGTTTCGATAGCTACCGGGTATATAACAGTCTCTTGAATACCAATATTCTGCTTGACAATGTACTGTGTACATGTTTCAACAACCATTGTTGTTGTTGACAAATGAATTCTATACACCCTTTGCGCCTAGCGCCTGTCGCCAAGGGGCATGGAACTATGGGAAAATACTAACCGGAAGTGGGGTAAAACATACGACTCCTATGCTTTAATACGGAAAGGTGCGATTTTCGAGCAAAAAAAGTGAGTGAAATCGAAGTGCATATTTATGCTACAACAAGAAAACACCTAATGGTGCATGAGACTAGCTCTGGTAAGTGTTCGTGTGCATTGAGTAGCTCCATAATATTTTATAACTGTAGATATCTGCGATTTTCGGCCTGCGAAGCGGCCAAGTTGTAGACTCAATACGAGAGCGGGTGATGCGTACTGTGTCACAGTGCCCTGCTGACAGTAGCGCCGGTATGTTGACCGTGTACTTCCCGTAGGCAAAAGAGACCCGTAGTAGCACAGCGGAAACAAATTTTCCCGAACGTTCAATTTTTTTTTCAAATATTTCAAAATTAAAAACGCAGCAATGAAAATATAAGTCAACAAAGTATGAATTCGTTAAATTTTGAATTTTTTACCTGTAATTCTGAAGATTTTGACGTACCGGCTATGTTATGCCATCATACGTTGTATATAGCGCACTGTAAGTCTACAACTTGCCTGTTTCGCCTGTCAAAAATCACCGATATCTACAGTTATAAAATATTACTGTGCTAGACAATGCACACAAACACTTACCTCAGCTAGTCCCATGCACCACTAGATGTTTTCTTGTTGCAGCATAAATATTCACTTTGTATTTCACTTTTTTTTCGCTCGAAAATCACACCTTTCCATTTTAAAGTATAAGTCGTATGTTTTGCCGCACCTCCGGTTAGCATTTTCCCATAGTTCCATGCCCCCTCGCGACAGGCGCAAAGGGTGTATTCCAGACTGAAATTTGATTTTCAACAATAACAATGCTACATATACACATGTGAACTGGGTTGATAATGTATGTTGGACATTCATCGAGCCTTAAGAAGTAGAACAAGATACTGCAGTTTTTTGCACAAAATAAAACTACTTGGAAATTGCCAAAAGTTACAGCTGATTGAGCTTTCAACATTCTGGAATTGATTTCTGTCAGATTCAGTAAAGGATTTCTGTGTAACACTGCACTGGAAAACTCTTACAACCCTGTTACCTTCTGAAGGCTGGTTCAGGGATGTACACACAGCTGTACCAGCCCTGAGAAGCAACAGAGACCACCAGCTATTAAAATAATATCCCCAGTATAGCATAGTCAGAAAAATAACTAGCACAGCTGCATTTTACATCCATGTACCTAGTGTGTCACAGTCCAGTAAAATAGTTTTGCAAATAGTACATGCAACATGGGTTTGAAAAAATGAACATTTGCTTCCAAATCAACCCTGTAGAAGCAACGTGTACAGTTCTGTAATGGGGAAATTCCAACATAACTGGTACATGAATGTCTGCATAGGCACAATTGCACCGTGTGTTTACAATAAGGCTGGTACAGGGAGGTGAGCTTTTATGTGACCAGGTTGAAAAGGGGCTAAAAATTTCAACAGGGCTGGTATGTGGATGTGTTCATCACTGTGCCACAAATGCTGAACCACCGGCCCTGGTACAGGGAGGTGAACAGCTTCTCTGGCACAATAATATAGTGCTAGGCACATTACATACCTACAGCACACATTCCTATATCAGGGCTGTGTGAAAATGACCCCTGCTACAGTGTTGTCAAGTACATAGGTGGTACACAGTTGTGCTCCTCAAAGCTGTGCTAGGATGTTGTACAAGAACATGGCCATGCCAAATCTGCATTTGTCAATTTGTTTCAAGATATAAAGGCAAATATGGCAATCGATCACTCTCCCATTCACATGAATCATATGTTTACTAGGTTTATTAAGGCTTAGTTATGTTCTGATCTCCACTAGCCACAACTTGGGGGCTTCCTTCCAGCGTTTTTGTTCTGCTTATCAACTACAGTTTCCCATTCAAGTCATTGAAACATGATGAAATCCCCAATGTTAAGCTACTCAGTACAGTATGTACATGTAGCATTGTTATTGCTGAAAATTTCATTTAGGGCCGGACAAGAATTCATTTGTCAATTATAAAAATAATCAAATATACAGGCTATGTTTAAAAACATAATACTTGGCATTTTAGTATGCTGTGGAAAGTAGGCCAAGAAACTGCAGTTGATAAACAGTACTGAAATCCTGAAGAAGTTTCTGGTAATGCAGCCTCATTTACTTATTTCAAAATACATACATGAGAAGTATATCATCAATGATGAGGGTTGCATAGCCAGGGTGATAAAATGCTTTCTCAAAGGCCTAGTAACTTCTTTGCAAGTCTCAAAAGGACATTGCACTGTGACTCTTATATCTTGCCTTGTTATAAATTCATTTTGATACTCTTGAATTGAAATTCATTATCATGAAATTCACACCATAGCTTTACACATTTTTGCCAGTGCACTGTTGCAGCAAGCCTATGACATTGACAATAACTTGTAAGAGCTATCTTTGTCATGCTTAGAGACTTGCCCTGAGCAGTCATGTCAGATTATTGATGCACCAAGAAAGACTTGATAATCGGTTCCTGCAGTCAAATATGTGTTTATGAACATGACTGTAATTTAGAATGCTACCAATGAACATTCCAATATACATGTACAAATACCCTAAACGTACCAGTTTCTAGGCCTTGCCCTCATTGTACTAGTAGCTGGGCTCTAAGTGTTTTACCAGGATCTAATCTTGTACCTCAAATTTTGAATGTTTGCATCTTTTATATTCCAGGATGCTGGAAACTCGCATTCTGTGGACGAGATGCAAAGCAGCAGCCCTGTTTAGGTGTGCTCGTCTATGAAGGAGCAAGCAGTTCACTTTGTGTCGTTTCTTGAAGGTGTTATATTCTGCAGCATGGAAAGAGACAATGTTGTGCTAGGTTTGCTTAGTTATGTAGGGTTTCAAACTTTGATTACATCAGAAGTGTGAAAGGAACATTTCAATTTGTAGAGTATTCTTCTGGCTTGACAAAGCTGGGATGTGAAGTAAATGGGCTGACAATTATGAGTGGTCTGTAGTGTAAGGGGATTTCCCAGTGAAACAGCTAGCAATTTTGCATCAGATGCATGAGGTAAACTTTATAACATCACATTATGTTATCAGTATGATTTTACAAGTAGCATTCATAAGAATGTCATTTTTGGTATTCCCTTGTAAGTATTAGATTTAATTATGTTGCAACAATTAATATTTCATTTCTTGTAAATTCCAATAAATGTTAGTCTGAAATTCATTTTGATGATTGTTGTTGTTTATTTTTTAATGTAGCTTGCAGGATTTCTAACTACTTCAGCTGTATTTTGTGTTTCAGATTTTTTACAGTCCTGCTTTGTGTAGCTCCATCACATAGAGGACCCAATAGGCCATTCCATTGGATGAAAATCCTCCCTGTGTCTGCAAAATTTGAAGAAATCCAATTTAAATTTTAAGGATGGTCAGAAATAATTATTCCCCCCCCCCCCCCCCCCCCCCCCCCCCCCCCCCCCCCCCCCCCCCGGCAATATGATTCATATTGAACTGGTTTGTCAGCAAACCATACAGAAGCCCTAGATTGGCATGCCTAGATTGGCATGCCTGCAAGCCAGCTTGCAATGGCTTGTTGGTAAACCAGAGGAAGCCTTAAAGTGGCTTGCCTGTAAACCAGAATTAGTCAGAAGTTGGTTTGTCAGTAAGCCACATTGCAGCAATATTAGCTTATCTTCAAACCAGATGGAACCAGAATTGGCTTAATGTTGAGCCAGAGGAGTGTGATATTGGTTTATAAAAAAGCCACTGTTCAGTATTATCTGGTATATGGACAAGCCACAGTATCCTAAACATGGCTTGCTAACAAGCCTAGTTCGTATAATAGTGGATTGCCTGTAAACCATTCTTTAGTACTAACTGGCTTACTGGCAAGCTGAAGTGATCTTTACTTGGCATGTATATATGCCGTATCAAAACCCAAACTGGCATGCACAGAAACCAGACTTGGCATGCCAGAAAGCCAAATATAAGCCAAAATTCAGAACTCGAAACAATCCGTTTACTGACAAACAAGCCGGTTTATTTTTGGCTTGCATTTAGCTGGCCGGCAAACCAGAAAAATTTGCAGTGTATGCAGACAGTATTGACAGTGTCGACATATATCAATAAATACCGCACAAAATTTCATAAAACTTTCTCAGTTGACAATCTCAGAACATTATAATGATACTGTGAGTTCCATGTCAATTATCTGCTCATTTGCATATTTAATGAACTTTTGTAATCAGTGACATAACTCTTAAATTCCTGCATAAAATTTGATGATACAGCCAACAAATATTGATCTGATATATTTAATTGTACTGAGAAATATTGAGCAGTGTCAAGTTAATGAATAGCTCATTTGCATATTTATGAAGTTTTATAGTTAGTCATATAACTCCGAAATAACAGCACCAAATGTGATGAAATCTGCTGCAGATACTGATCCGACAGATATCTAACTGTATTATAAAGCATTTAGTAATGTCAAGTTAATTAAGTGTTCATTTACATATTTAATGAACTATGTAATTAGGTATATAACTCTAAAATTACGGCACCATATTTGTGAAACCTACAGATATTGATCTGATAAATATCTAATTGTGCTATGAAATATTGAGCAGTGTCAAGTTAATTATGGGTTCATTAACATATTTAATGAACTTTAAAATTAGTGATATTACTCCAAAATTACAACATTAAATTTGATAACACGTGCTACATATGTTGATCTGATAGATATCTAATTGTCCCATGAAGCATTGAGAAGTGTCAAGTTAATAAACAGCTCATTTGCATATTAAAATAAAACTTTGTAAATAGTGATTTAACTCTAGAGTACTGTGCGAAAGTTGATGAAACCTACTACATATAATTATGTAACAGATATCTGATTGTTCTGTGAAACGTACTACTATTAATGAACCTATTTTAAAACACGTGAGCACATTCAGTTCACATCTGGTAATTAGCTTATATTACAAACCTCTGGTAAAATATTATCTAGGGTCTATGGTTAGCTAGAGTCAAGGGATTCACTCATTTAAGATTTAGCTAATTCAAACACTTGCCCGCCGAGGAATGGTCAAAGTGCCATGTTAATAGCTAAATTAAGAACCTGCTAAGTCAATTTTCCAGTTTGCAAAAAGCCATTCAGCTAATTCAATGTGTCTTACAGTATTCAACTTGATTCAAATTATTAACTCTTTGAGGGCTGTAATTTTTTCCCGCCAAAATTTTAGTGCAACATTTTACCAATTTTTTTATGAATTTTCCTGTACTCTTTTATCATTTAGGACCAAATGGAAATCACATTTCATTGGCTACAGTTTTTTCTGAAAATTTTGGCAAAAATCTGAGAAAAATTGACTGCGGTTTAGTTTATAAAGGAGACAAAATAGACTTTGGCGCTCAAAGGGTTAATGTGCCATCCCAGTACGAAAATCGGTTTGCTTTTACGGAATTACGTTTATCACTCGATGGAAGTGAGGTATTGTTTGTCGTTTGGAAATACATGTATAGCGAAAATTTGGTATGAAAATTAAGTGGGAGAAGCATGTAATACAAATATTCTAATACCCCAAAAGTGACACTGTGCCCTCGAGGAAGTTGGCTCGTTGTCGTTGTGACGGATGGGTAAGTAGTCACCTGCATGATCTAAAATAATATTTAAACCATTTGACATGGCGCTGTCATTTTATTTAAATTACATTCTCTGTCAGAAATAGGTTTTGGAATAAATCCGTAACTCTGGTAACTCCAGTAAGCAATGATGCATACTGTAAGAACTAAGACCTTGCTCATTTTTGCACTCAGAAACTCTCCGAGTCACTGTCGCCGTGCATTATAGATGTAGAACACTAAGAATCTTGTAGTGCACATTTATTTTGATGTTCGCATGCCTTACTTTGAGATGGACGAATATCCTGAACAGAAGCAGCAAAGGCATTTTTTAAAGATAAACCCGTACAAACATTTAGTATGTTATAGAACGTTTACACAGAGTCAACTCATATATATTGACCTTCGTGTTTCCATGATTATGCTCGTCCGGTGTCATTTCTTTGACATACCTGAACTTATTTTATTCAAACTTGGCATGAGGCCAAGATGCTATAGAGTACACACATATGAACTTCTCTTTGTTTTACAACACGATCCAATAAGGCCATCTCGACTCTTGTCAACACAAATCTTATACGTCAAGAGCCATTCCTCTACTGAACAGTATGATGTGCGCCTAAACATTTGTATGTGTGTGTTTGTAAATTTGCTTCACGACATCATGTAATATGGACCTGGTGGCAACTATGTTTTGACGTTTGTCATGTGAATACCCTTCACACGGATATAGCACAATAGCTCCATTTAAAGCTTGCAGAAGAATGGCGTATGAAAGAAGGCATGTACTGGCACTTCTCGTTAAGTGTACGAAAGTTATTCATGAGTACCCATCTTTGCTCTAGTGACAAGCCAACTGAAATAGTTTTGGATGGATACATAGAGATACACAAGTTGGTACAGACAAAGTTATTGAAATGTGTTCTACGAGAGAGGCAAAACAGGGTTAAAGCTGAGTCTGTGCTAAGGACGAGTTGAAAAAGGTCGAGTAGGAGGGTCAAGTTGATTTTAAGACAGAGTTGGTTCAGGCGAAGGTGAGTTCAGAGTGTTTTGGCCGCCTTGACACGACCACAGAGTCAAAAAATAATTAATGAACTCGTTTTAAAAGCAAAAGAAAAGCATGTTTATGTTTGTACTTACAGACGTTCCTTGTGTATCACTGATGCAGATGACAAATATGAAGACCACGAAAAAAATGGCGCACAGCTTCATTGTTAAGGCGGTGTCTGCAGATTTAACATAAGAAATATATGGCAATCGATTATCGTTGTCTATGCCATACGACCAATGTAAACACTGTATCCAAGATACGATGTGATTGATTAAAGTTCAAACATGTCTATCATAATCTACTTCGTATAATGTAAATGTTGCAGCTATGATGAGGTGCATGTAGATATTGTGTACGATATACATTGTTTGTAAACAAGAAACTCGCAAAGGCGCAGTTCCGAGTTTCCCTTTAAACTAAGAACAAAACAGTGAGTATCGCGAGTGCATATTAATGGATAGATTTAGGTATACTTCTTTTTTTATATTCTTTGTCGATTTTTTATTTCATGTTTATCGCTGCTGATGTAACACATTTGTGATTACTATGTTTTTACAATTATGATTAGTGCTGGCGTTTTTGTTGAAGTTAAGGTTCACATTTATAACTTTTACGGACAATGCTACACTGAACACGATTGGAACTAATTTTGGATAATTGGATCTTCACATTTTCAAATGTCTCAGAAGTGTTAGGTGCCTTTAGCTGAAAGTTGCAATATTACAAATTACTCATAAAAACGAGTGTGTAACTTAAAAAGAAAAGCAGATGAGCTTACATTTGCAGATTACACGGACATTACTTCACAATCCAATTATTCCAAATTAGTTCCAATCGTGTCATTAATGTATGAGTTCTATTTCAATAATAAGTTCGATATTTATTGAGGTTTAAAAATGTCTGTGCTTAAAAATGAGAGGTATTTGTTTAGCCTAATATTTGGTGACTGCCTTCTCAGGCAAAAAAACCTCGGACCTTGAACAAATTCTACCTTAAAAACAGTAAAACCTCTGTAACCAGAAAAACGTCTTTCCTCGAAAGGTTTGATAAGTAGTGTAGAAGGCGACTCGAAAGTGAAAGACTTAAACGTTGCTGAAACTTTCTTCAAGGAATATTTCAACCGTTCTGCAAAGTTTGGAAATACACTAACTATTTCAACTTTTCCGTTTCAAAATCACCAACAATCGGGAGGGGGGGGGGGTCACCGTGTAAGGTTTTGTACTAGAGAAACAAATTACCCAAGATTTACCGATATTTGAAATTCAAAATGACCACCATCCCTGTGTTAATGTGTGGAGAAAAATAAAATTGTCAATTTTCAAAAAAGCAAAAAAAAAAAACAAAAACAAAACAGAACTGAGACGGCGAACAGTTTTCTTACAGTTAGCTTCAAAATTAAACTTAACAAGGTGGTATATCAGAATGTCTGTCCCCGAGGCGCATTCTACCTTAAGGCAGCTGGTGTTTCGAAATGGAAAGTTTTAAGCTTCTGCTCAAACTATGCTCCAGGGGAGTTCAAAACCATTGTCTTTGTAATCAAGGGTCACGGTGCAAATTGTAGTATCAGACAAAGTATCTAAAATTTACCGATACTTGAAATTTAAAACGGCGGCCATTCCATAAACATTGAGTTGTCGATATTTACAACAACATGAAGGAAGAAAATTTATTTTGTTGCATATCATTCAAAAAACCTTCACTCCAGTAGGCCAGCTTAGTGGTTTACAATACTTTCTGGCAACCTTAACTATTTCGTACAATTTCAAGGCTTGCGCGCTGACAAAGCTTTGCGTTATAAATTTTGCGATTATCAATCATTTACATCTTACTCGTATAAAAGTAACATCTGGAAGTTACGCAATGTTAAATTTTTCTTGATTGCATATATTTGTGTCGAGTTGACTGCTAAAAGATCATCAAACCACAGTGGTTAGATATTATGAATCAGAACATTTTGCAAAATTGAAAGAAAGACTTACCACTGAATTAATTATTAAAAAGCGAGACAAACCCAAGACAAGACGAAATTTGCCGAAAGGGTTTATCAACATTAAACTATAAAGCACTGGCAAGCTTTCATCTTGAAATTGAAATAGCACGTCCACGGACAACTTTGATATATGTTGGATTGTTTTATGCGAGTGAAGACATCAGAAAATTTGCAAGCCGTAGTTACCTCAGAAAACGATCACATTTTTGTGTTCGCACGCTCTCTGCAGGATAATGCGAGATAAACACATTAGTTTCTTACCTTTCTTTAGAAGTCAGACTCCACCAAACCCTGCTTCTTTGTCGTTGATGTCGATGGAGAAATCGAACGGACACTCGATTTATCCACCGTTATGCTGTCGTGTCCTTTCTCCATTCGTACACGTAGCCGAAAACCTTTCGTCAATTTTCAAACCGTCATTAGAAAATATCCTCAGCGAAAATATTGTTTAGCTTATGTTTAGGCAACAAACCCGTACGTTCTCTTCGAACTTTAATTAACTTTTAATTTATTGAGGTTGATTGCGTTGTCTATTGGCACGCACATGGCGCACGAACACCACGTGATGCATACACTCTCGCCTCAGCGTCCTACCGTACAACTCTTTGTTCACGCATAATCATCCAACCCGTTGAATTAAAACGATTTAGTTTGTAAACTTACCACATTTGAAGGTAAATATATGCTATGATTTTTGATAGTCATGTATTCGTGTTGACACTATTAATCTTGAACTGTAACTAGCAACAGAACGTAAACGAACATATTGTCGAAGAACAGAACACAGGAGTAAACTGTCCGCGACAACACCATGCAAACATTAATGTGCATATGATACGCATATACGTGGGCACGATAAATTAGCCAGGGTGTGGTAGGAGATGTCGCTTACGCTGCATAGTTACATGTTCAGAACAAATTAAAATAGCGATAAAAATATGTAGATAGTTTTCCTCAATTTTTACGGAAATGTTGTCTGAAATGTTATTGCCGTTCGCCAGGTAATTATGCATACACATTGAAATTTCCATAAGTCTATTCAAAGAAATATGTTGTATGGGCTTTTGCTATTTTTGGCAAAAATTAAAGGAACTGGAGGGAAGTGTGACGAAGCTACAAACATCGAATCTGCGTATCCGATGTTATGGGTTTGTCTCAGATTTCCATACGGCTTGTTACAGACAGCCATCAATTGTTATCTGTGCACATTCCATAGCAGTTTGCCGTTCCCTCCTCGATCGAATAGAAAGAAGACATGTGACATGTTTTGCCTCGATTGTCGTCGTCCATACACTGTGTTGCAATCTCAAAGCCAGGTCTCTTCCAATAGAACTTGTCAATAGCTGGCTAGCAGTGCTATGTAAGACTTTTTAAAATGATGAGATGATGCAATTGATGAGACATCCATTATTGCTCTACAACGAAATTCAAAGGCGAATTTTCGCACAGAATCACGATTGGACCTGATAAGTTGACCGACGCAAGTCCCTCTGTGTCCTTCGTGGCTTATTCTCGGTATGACAGAACGGAAGTGGAACATTTTAGCGTGTGAAGAAACGAATTACGTCCAGAGTCAGATACGACAATAACCACGAAACCAAAACAGCGTTCATTTCATTCAAAAGTACTTTTTATGGCTGTCCGATGCCGATGTTGAACAAATCATATAAATTTTCTATCCAGTCTGTGACGCTTTTTACCCGAACAGTGTGTTTTCCATTGTGAAATGCCCGAGGGAAATATGTCAATTAAACAAGGAATCTTATCAGCAGTCGCCGTGTATAGATGTGTCACAAACAACGCTCTCTATTATTTAATAATGTACTGGTTCCCAAAGTCATGTTAACACTTATCAGACACGTTCAACTTGTCAACATGAATTTTATGGACCACATTGTCAGAAAAAAGTATTCTGTATCAAGCAACAAATGTGTGTGGAACTCGTCACTCACAGAAATGACATCCACAGGAAACAGAATGTGGATTAAAAATTTCTTTTCAAAGAGTACGTTAAGAAAGAGTATTCCAATGTAATTTTTCCGGTATGTTTATGAAATATGTTCATTTTGGGAAAATCATACATGTATAATCTGTTGATTGCCTTTTCCCGCGGTTTATGTCAATTTACTTTGATTTCTTTTGTATACTATAAGTTTTATGAGGTTCGAAGAATTATTTATTTTCAGTAAAACGGTTTCTCGTTAAAGTGTAAATAAATAAATAAATAAATAAATAATGTTATAAAGCATGACTTCTTTTTTCCGATATAGATTTTATAGTTCAGTCGATCTTTGCCGTTATGCCGGCCAACAAATTATTTCAGAATCAAAGCATTGTCCATGTTTTTTACCCTTTTTCACGCCACTTGCGATATTGGCTTTCAACAATGGTATAAACTTTGGTCTTATTTAGAGTGGTGCATGGATGCAATTTACTTTTTAATTCACCTACAACATAGCACCAGTGACAGTGTAAATGTTGAGAGAAACGTTGGAATGTATTTTGAGCAAAGACTAGTATACGTGCTTCTAAGCTCAACAGCCATATCTACTTCGCTGTTGGACGGAATAGTTATGCCTGACAAACGAAATTTCCCACGCGATAACTTTTCATACTGTCATATTATTTGACACTCAAGTACAATACTTCACCGAGCAACTTTTCCTAAAAATCGTGCCGGCTTTGCTGCCAAGACAAACAGCGCCCTCTGAAATCCGAAGGAAAGTGATTCCCTGATATTTAACAGAGTCAATCAGCTCCAGACATAAAACTTCAGACATCAGACATGACAGATTGATCATCAGACATCATGTATAGGCGGACCAACACTACCGGAGAAGAAAAGAAAAATTACATGGCAATTGACATTTTCTGTAAAACCCAAAATTTTAACAAGCAGCGCGGCATATTAGTTTTTTGAAGTTCTGTAAAGCATAACTCAAAAATATTGTTTATTTAATATATATTCATTTGACCACATTTAATGAGGGTAGCCTGGTAAACCCGAAAGAGAGTTTATCTTTCCGGGCTACATAATGCAAGATGCGAGGTACATAAATATTCCACATTGATAAATAATCATTAGCATAGAATTTAAATACCGAAACAATTTGCATAAATGAATACCAATATACCTGGTATCTTGAACTAATACTTATCAATTATTAATCCTTTTATAGTATTACAATTATTAATCCGTTTAACACGATTGGAACTAATTAGGGATAATTGGATATTCATATTTTTTAAATTTCTCAAAAGTGTTAGGTGCCTTATAGCTGAATGTTGCAATATTACAAATTACTCATAAAAACAAGTGTGTAACTTAAAAAGAAAGGTAGGTGAGGTTACATTTGCAGATTAAATCGACTTTACTTCACCATCCAATTATCCTAAATTAGTTCCAATCTTAAAAGTAGCGCCAGGGTACCGGTCCCGAGAGATAGGACAAGAAAACATTAGATGTACCTTGTTCCCTGACAACGGGTTTTGATACTACTGTGCCTTGCCGAGATATATTCGTCTGTGATCAACACAAGCGTGCAGGTCTTGGTATTGACAAGCTTCCTACAACTAGAAAGAGGCGTTACTATGATAATCGGATGAGTTAGATACGCTCACGCGAAAATAGTACACAGACGAGCGGCTTTTGAAAGAATCACAACCGATAAGAACAGTGGATGAAAACCTTAGCATGTGATTGAACCTTAGCAACAACTTGAGCCCCGTCGTCTTGCCTTAGTATACATGTAGATTAGTGTCGAGCTCGATGAAAGCTAGCAGCGAAACAAACTGGTTAATAACCTCACAGGAGACTGGCAACATAATATTGTGAATGAAAGCTTTCAATTAATTACATACTGACATATGTGCACGGTACAGTCTTCCTAACCAACGCATGAGTGACGTGACGGTCCTACAGTATGTGTGCAGTCTGTTGCCATCAGCTTCAATCGCATGGACAAATCAGGATAAGCAGATACATCTAGCACTGTCTTTATGGCGTCGTGCGATTGGCACTTCTAGTTCTGCGTTTAAAAAGTCACTGATGCCATTTCTGGTTTTTTTACTGCCGAACTTTGATTCTCAGTCAAACCTTTCATGAAAAAGAGCCTGCTAGAGGTTGCTTGTAAGCTCGGGCTTACCAGCTCCATGGATATGCGCAGCAGTGAGATGGAGATATGTCAATGTCACTGCGTAATATCACAACTGAGATAGCTATACATTTTGACATGGGTATGGGAATATGCCACAGGGAGTGATTTGATGGGGATATGCCACTCAGTGAGAGATATTTTTTTATCTCTCATATCGAAGTAAGGTTTAACATCAATGCGTATGTAATGTACGAGTAGGCGTTATGCCTTTTGTGTCTTAGACATTTGTAGTGGCGCTGTGTATTTGAAGCTGTGACCGTAGATTTTGTCTGGCCCGATGCAAAACATTTGCGGTGAAAGGCAATTAACATACCATTATGCAAATATTTCAGATACATAACAAATACCTGAAATTATGATTTTCACTATTTTTACTCAAGCTTAGATCCGGGAACAATTTACCAGCAATATTTCTCATGTGAGCATGTAGTCTATTCGTTGAGAAAGCAGCATAAGGGCTACACATTATGTCGCCATAGAAACATCCTCAGTAAGCTTGAAAATCACTACCCAGGTACTTTCAGTAAAAAAAAACATTATTCATCTGGAGTGAGGACTAAGCACAAGGCTTTCTTAAATTTGAGTAACACTGAGTAAAGTCTTAGAACTTTATTGGGGTGCCACACACACTGAATGGCTCAACACATAGAATGTGACCTAGGTGTCTGACGCCATCATAATAGAAGGAGAAACAAATAATTCTTTTCTTTGCGCTATGGGTTAACTTTCGACTGCACGAAAGTTGGCCCTCGTTCTGATGTTGCTGTCATCGATATTTGAAGAGGTTAAAAGTTTGGGTGGTTTGTTTAATTAAATGCTCCCATAGCATGTTGTAATCATTCTTCACTGTAATCCCGAATGAATGTCAGTTATATTTACACCCTATGCATCGGAGAAATGACAAAAACGGTAACAAAGGGTTGCTGAGCCGTTACGTACTATTGACATGCCTTTGCTTGCGCGTGGCGAGATGAAACGTTTTCGAGCACCACCTGCTGACATCACAGTTGTCACTGGGAACAGTTTTAGTAGTTCCTGAATAAAAACCTGTTTCACATTAACATTATATTACCGTAGTGCGCATAGCATAATAAGATTACGCCCTCAATATTGACTCCCCATTTTTGAGAAATTCACGGGAGTTGTGTGAACAATGAATCGATAAGAGCATACGTATCATTCGTTCCTAGTGTTATGTATCAGTATGTTTAACACATGTGAAATGACAATGGTACAGTTGATGTTCAATAACCGCAAAAATTCAACCTTTTGTGTGTATCTCGGTCACCTGTCACAGTTAGTTATATTACCCACAATGCTCCGCGGTCTGTACACACTGAGGCCACTCATTGAACTGAAGCAAATTTCTTCTGTACACAGAACAGCTTGGTCCATATTTCTAAATTCTCACAGCATCGTTTTGGTGGACATTTTATTCTCATTTCCCAATTTGAATGATGAGAAGATGAAACCTATAGCCAAGGAGGAGATAGCAATTTTGTAATGTTTTTAACATATATTTTCAATAGCCATGAACAATTGCAAGGAAACTAAGGGCATAAGTTTCATCTGTGCAGTCTGGTCCCCTGTCCCATTTCTACCGCTGGCTGCGCTGCTCACGAAAACAGGCGGAGAAAAAGTATGATTTCAATTTTCGAAATACGTAACGGTGAAAATATTTCTCAGACCAAACGCTTTAAAATGAGCTCCCCCCCACAAGCTGTAGATCAGAAAAGAATGGTAAAAGCTTGAGAGTCCGAACATCTGTCCGTGAGGCGCATTTTACCTTAACACTAATCTCATGGTATTTTAATCATCTTGACTCGGCTAATGTCTATTGAATACATCGTTCGACCCGATTAAACAGTACTGTACCACAAACAGCATTGTACAAAAAATGCTTGCAATAATGTTGTTAAGTCAGCTTATTTTCAGAGAATTCATTTCTGATCAATTAAGGTGTTCCCTTTAAACGGAATCGTTGTATTCTATGCCTATCCATGAATTTAATTTTGACATCACAAGTCAAAGCATAGCTTAGCAAAATATCGGCTCGGTCTTAAAGGTTGGAAAAACAAATCGTCTGAACACACGGTGTAATCGAGTGTAAAATATAATATCATAAAATCGTGCAGGTCTCCAGGATTTCACAATAAGGTTCATAGTAGTCGAATTTTTTGAATTGAAAGGTTTTCAATTTATGGTAAAGCTGCTAACCATATTACACAGACGGTATAGCCGACAGCTTGGTTCAATTATTCATAGAGATACCAGACAATTGCCGGGAATATTTAGTTTTCTGTTCTGAAAGCAAGTGACCATCCGTACCATTGTGTGAAATTTTGCAGACGACAATTTCGCGAAATGTAACCAATTAAGCGCAACCGCCAAAAATCATCACTGTTGAATGGGAAACATACGGCTCTCTAACAGGTCCAACAGTCACAAAGGACCGTAGGTTAGCCTTATCATAACTTTCTTTTCAAGTCTATCAAATGAAGTTTGATACATTGTAATTTTAATGACACGTCATCATAAACGTTGTCTGACAGTATAAATCAGTGTATACTCACTGCCACTTTTCAAGTTTGAATTTACCCACGCAAGAGACACACCTGTCACCTGTGCAGTCGAAATTAGGTAAGTTAATTTCAGGCTAGATTCCAAAATCTGGGTTACAGTATGCTCATTGTCGTTGATAAACACAGAAATCTGCAACCCTTTACGAGAGCGCATTAGTGTGGTTCACAGTGATTCCTGTTGACATAAAGAGCATGATAATAACATTCCGTGTATGATAATGACATTGGGCACCAGTACATAATCGAATCCGTTCAGCAAACTTAAATGCTAGACAGCTGAGCGTTCAATCATATTCAAGGAAGTCGTGCGAGACAGATCAGGAATGACACGATCACAACCTGGATAACGACGGTACTGCGACGTATGTGTGTTACGGAATATCATATATTTATTAACTGTGAGCGATGTTGGATTATTTTCACTTCTTCTTCCACTTGCCAATACCTAACTACCTTATACGAACTTATGCTTTTCTTGCCGCTGGCAAGAGTGACTGATCATTATTTTTCCTCTTTCAGGGAATGCCTAAAATGATGCCAAACGCCGTCTGTTTACTTGTGATTTCTCTACTCGTAGGACTAAGCCAGGAGACCTCGATTAATGTCGTAAGTAGATTTACTATGGTGATTTGTCTAACCACTTGGCTTTATTCATTCGACATTCCATACTTCAAAATTTCACATTCTAGTCTATATATACGTCTACTTCGAGAGGTTCTTGTTGTAAATTGTAAAGGACAAGAATTACTGGACACTTCTTATATTTTTTCTAATAATTCATCTGAGAACATTTCATCTAAGAAACACTGAATTTTACGTATTTAAAGCAATCTTTCAGCGAATCGGATAAAGTCGCTTTTCTTTCAGCTTTTCATTCGTTAATTGTCACGGTGTTTGATTGAAAATTAGCTTGTGTTTTTTGACTACTAGAAACATGCTATGTGTACATCCTCGACCCCGCTTGCAGCCTGACAAAATTGAACATTTCTATGAAACATTTTAGGGCCTGTACCAAATATTCGAGTTAAAAAATTCAAGTTTACAATGTTTACCATGCACAGATAACATACACTGTTTCATAAATTTTGGACCTCATGCAATCTGGGAAATTTAATCTTAAGTGACGGTGCTGTTAACATAGCAGGGTAGCAGCTTTCTCTTACATTGCGGTATTGCTTATTTGTTAAAGTTCGAACATCGAGGATATTAAAGGATGCATGAAACTTAAGTAATATATGACTTTGTTTTTGGAGTAATTGTTATTGTTTAATAGATAGATAGATAGATAGATAGATAGATAGATAGATAGAAGATAGATAGATAGATAGATAGATAGATAGATAGATAGATAGAAGATAGATATAGATAGATAGATAGATAGAGACATAGATAGAAAGAGACAAAGATAGAGACATAGAGACAGATAGAGACAGATAAAGACATAGATAGCTTCAGACTTGGATAGAGACATAGATAGAGACATAGATGGAGATATAGATAGAGACATAGATGAAGACAGATAGAGACACAGATAGAGACATAGATAGCTAGAGACATAGACAGAGACATAGATAGAGACATAGAGGGGAATGTTGTTTTAATGAATGGATGTGATTATTTTAATAGGGGCTTCCTGAATTGAAAAGCAGAGAGATTAACGTTCGCGGTGCCGAAAGTTCAAGTTCAAGTAGTGAAGAGGATGACGTCACTGCCTTCAACGGTAGGTGCCAAGGGAGTATACTTTCAACCCCTACAATCCTACGATTCTTTCCTTGTATGTAGCTTTTTAACAGACTATCAGAGAAAAATGAGAATGAACAGTCATATTGTCGTGCGAATCGAAAGCGTTCTTTTTTGCATTGGAAACAACATTGACAAGTTAGGGTTATTTTTAATTTCGAAAGCTGGAAAAGTTGGAATAATTGGCCTTTATTTACGTTCTTGATAATTCAGTCGAGCAAAGGAGACACAAATGTCTAGTCATTCATTTCGAGCCGACTTTAGACTTTAGATATTTCTTCGCATTTTCAAAAAATGTTTATTGGTATATATATATATATATATATATATATATATATATATATATATATATATATATATATATATTATATATCCATTATTCATAACTGCTGTTCGCTTTCCTTATCGCTTGTAAAGCTGGACATATATATATATATATATATATATATATATATATATATATATATATATATATATATATATATATATATATATATATATATATATATATATATATATATATATATATATATATATCCATTATTCATGACTGCTGTTCGCTTTCCTTGTCGCTTATAAAGCTGAACATTTAGTTTCAACATACTGTTATCGATTTTTATCATCTTAAACCTCCAGAGACAGTTTGTTTCTGTTCATCATTTAAAATCTTCGCCACGCGAGAGACTCGGGCAGATGCTAAAGCGGCATGCGAAGGGTTGGGCGGGATGTTGGCCGTCATTTCCGACGAAGACACATACTTAGCGGTCACTGAAGAACTGAGAAAGCACAGACCATTGAGCACGGCCTTCTGGATTGGATTGAGTGACCTTGACAGCGACGGAGAATTCGTTTGGGAGGACGGAACTGTCTTGAAGAATAGGTGTTTTAGTGTCTGGGAAGATGGTCAACCATCCACTGAAGATTGTGTGTTGTTGAAGTAAGCATTCCTATATTATAGCACTTTCCTTTTGTGCCAGTCTTTTAGACCTTTTATAGACAAGTGATCTTACAAATATTTATCTACTCTTTTAATAAGCGTCCGGTTTACTCCGAGAGTAAAATTCTTCGGGGCTCACATAAAGATCATGGAATACACAGTGAAGTGTTTACATGTACATAAAGCATTCGAAAGAGTATATCGCTTTCATTTGTACCTCCATTGTAAGAGTGACTTCAAAACATTACTCCTGACAGCTACCGAGGAACATTTTCTTGACAAACTTTCTTAACAAAACGTTTAACTTGCGTTCATTTCATGCACATTTTACTCCAGATTGTAAACTATTCCACACTCTTGTTGCTCGGTAACGAATCCTCTTCTGACCAGCGTTCGAAAAGCATATTTGGTATGGAGCTAACAAACTGCTAACAAATTATCTACCTGTTGGGTAGAATTCGTTTTTTTTGTGTAATGCGCGTGCGTTTATACAAGATATCTGTTTTATTCCGGCAATGCTCTACTGTTACTGCACGATAAGCGTCTTGGCCTACTTGTGATATTATTTGGTACAAATATGCACGTACTACACCAAAAAATTATCGCGTACTAGATAATTTTATTAAAAAAGGGAACATTTGTGCAAACTGACATACAACGTCTTTCCTTATCGAAAATCTAACAGGCAGAAGCAAAGGAGAGGATGATTTAAGTTTACACTTAAAGTGTAAACGCGCGAGTTTAGAAATAGCGATGCATGAAAAAGAAAAGATAGAAAAAACGCAAATATGTATATACACACACATACGCATACACACACAAGCAAGAAAAGAAAAAAGTGCTATGCGCAATTTACACGATAACGTAAACTCTGAAAATGCTGATGTGATACGCCCTGCGGAACATAAAAGTTAAAGTAGCCTAGAGTTAGCATCATATCAGGCGACACGTTAGAAACTTAAGATTAAGAAATGTCACTCTGTTAGAGGTCACAAGAAAAACAACAACAATTCACCAATATTTTATTCTGTGTTTGTATTACTTTTTAAACCACAGGAGAAATTTCCAGTGGAAGACGCAAAAGTGCTCCAGAAAACGAGGGTATATCTGCCAGTTACCCGTTGCCGGTGAGTCGATTTTATGTGCCTCGTAGAACGTAGCAATGCCTCGTCTAGCTTTAAGGTAAAATGCGCCTAGAGGACAGATATTTAGACTCCTTAACTTTTCTATTTTTTTTTTGATCTCCCAATTGTGAGGTCTCATTTTGAAGCCCTTAGAGTAAAAATACCTTCACAGTCTTAGTTTTTTGAAAATCGGAAACTTATTTTTCTCCATAGAGTTAACACCGGAAAGGCGGCCATTTTGAATTTTAAATATTGATTAATTTTGGGTTATTTATTTCTCTAGTACCAAAATTTGCACAGTGACCCCAAATTTTATTCTTGATTTTTAAAGTCCATGTTGAAAGATTCCTTGACTCAGAGGAAAATTTGAGGAAAAGTTAAGTCTTTCGCTTTCTAAATACACATAACTACCTTAATACAACGACTCTCTGCTATGTTGTTAATCGACGACAACACTTGCACTGACTGATCATAATGATGGATTACTATATCCAAACGTGAAGATATGGAACTGTTACTGAGGACAAGAACAACGGTCAACAGAAATTTTATTTTTGCCTCACTGCACTTTGATCTTTACATCTATGACATCTGCAGATTCACTGAGACCGATTATTCTTATACGCTCTGTCACCTTATTCCGAATCGCCAAGCGCCACGCTGACTTTTTCACTGAACGCCTTTCTTTCCAGACTGTCCTACAGATTGTACGAGCTGTATTACTATTTGAAAAGATCGCGTGATCTGAATTCCCTCTCGTTTCAATCGCTGACTGCGCAAACGTAGCGGAAGATCACATAGCCAAGAGAAATACAACTCTAGTCGAGACAGTTCCCAGCAGTGAACTTAACATGTGAATTCTACCATTTCCCTATCATTATCGTACGATATCTAGGTGTCTGTGTGAAATGTATTTCTGGCATGAGAAATAAATTAGAATGCAGTTTCCATGTCCCTGAGCTTGGCTTCATCACGTGTTTTTCTGTAAACTCTGAACCATGACGTCAGTTGGTGAAAACGGTAATACCGGTAACATTTTGCAGCCAGTTGGGCCGTACTCTCTAACAGAGTAAAATGTTGGGTTAATCTCTTTTTGGCTTTCATTTGGAGAGGCAAAACTACAGTAAAATGATTAATAATAAAGAGTCTGTACTGGTACTAGTAATGCAGATTTTAGGTCAAAGTTCAGCTGGTGGTCAGGAGAAGAGTAGTGTTACTGTTACGCTTATTGAATAGAACACCAGGCATCTACCAAGACATAGACTTGTATATAATTAGTAAGAATCTTAATTTCTTTTCTGATTGACGACACTATATACAGAATTGCTCTCTGATATGATGAAAAGCTATTCCTAAAAATCGCTCCTGTCCTCTCCTTTGTACTATCTCAATCTACTTGTGATACAAAATAACTCATTTAAATGATCCGTCTTTATCAAAGGGTAACATGATTACACGGGCCTATGAAATTGATATTTCAAATTACTCATTTAATATCATTAACAATGGAATAGACAGCTCTAAGCAGTCTTAATAACCCATAACGTCCAGTATCCTAGAACATCAAGATACCTTATATTACAAGACATCATCGTCTGCTGTCCGACGATTGTTAAGATGTACCTCAGTTATTACAAAACCTTGATATTTTCATGGCATGCCATAAAACAATGTCTTGAAAAAATGAGTTATTCTTGTAAAATGAAAGGGAAAATTCCTGGTCAAAATCTTAAACATTTATACATTGGTGAAATCGCTTGTCAATACATTGGCATTTCTCTGCGATACCTTTACACATTGGAACGGATATCTTCATTGTTAAAAGATGAAAACAAATTATGTATACTACAGTCACTACAATTTAAAGGTATACAGTCTCTTGTAATCTAAATATGCCCATATATGGTCAAAGGGGCGTTCCTTGTTATTCAAAATGCCCACGCGAGGGCGCTGTTTTTAAAAAACGGCCACCCGCTTAAAATCTGTGACTGGTTAGATTTTCTCTTTCCATGGTAACTGTGGCAAAATTGGAAGAGGTGACAGTATACCTTTAAAGGTAGAATACACCTCTGGTACAGATGCTTGAATCCTCAATTTTTTAGGATTTTCCTATGATCTTTCACTTTTGAGGTAGGTCATTATAAAGCTCTTGGAGTGATAAAAATTGTCACCATCGTAGTTTTTCGACAATGGAAAATGTTATTTTCCCCATAGTGTTGACACAGAGATGGCAGCCATGTTGAAATTTCAAATATCTATATATGTTGGGTGTAATATATGCTAATATATTCATGTAGTGACGTATTATTGTAGTGCGCATGTGCAGAATAAAGTATGACTCTCCTCATGCTTGAGACTAGTGAACAACAGCCTCCGTGTCTCTCTATACAATACATAGTACATATACTACAAGTGGCGACGAGGATAAAACATCAGTGACCTTAGAGTGCAAAGTGCATTGTTCGCGCAACGTGTGAGTTGTTTCGAACAAAATCGAGGTCGGAGAACGGAGAAAAAGCGGCAGATTCAATTCGGACTATCAAGCAGTTAGCAAGGAAGAGTGCCACGCCGTCGAGCGGAACTTGGGGCAGAGGATCGGAACAGTGGAAGCGATCCAGTAGCGAGAAGTAACTTCAAAGTAACTCGAAAAACTTTGAACAGTTGTTCTACGCAGTGCAGTCGGGGAAAATCTCAGCGAATCTGAAGATTTAAGACTGTGTCACCCGAAGTTCAAGTTTTCAAGTACATTCCTTTGTCTTAAGCGATAAAGTAAACAAGCGATAATGGAAAACGCCCGAACCAACGCCCGAATAACACGTGCTACGACTGAAGCTTTCGACAAGACAAAAAGTACTTTCAAGTCTTACTACAATAGGATGGAGAGGTTTTACCGTGTCAACGGCATCACGGAGGAAGAAGACCAGAAAGATGCACTTTTATATTGCATTGGTCAAACGGCTTTCTCAGAGTTGGAGGATATACTCCTGCCAGCAAAACCAGCAGACAAGTCGCTAGCAGAGATCGTGGCGTGCTTGGAAAAGTACTACGATCCAGCGCGGATGGAACTTGCTGGAGCTTTCCATTTCCTGAAGCGGGACCAGAAGCCAGGAGAATCGGTGCAAGACTACATAACCGCGTTGAAGCAGAAGCTGCCAGTAAGGTGCGGAAATGTGTTTTATCGTTTTTAGAAAGTTTAGCTAGAAGTTTAGAAAGCTAAATTAGAATTGTCTAAATCTAAATCTAAACTTCAGCTAAATTAGAAAGTTTAGAACGCTTTTTAGATCGGGCTAAATATCATAATTATCAGATATATCGCTGGAAAAAAATTTGTACTCCTCAGAGCCGAGCTAAACTCCAGCTAAATTAGAAAGTTTAGAACGATATTTAGATCGGGCTAAATATCGTAATTATCGGATATATCGCTGGAAAAATGTTTGGACTCCTCAGAGCCGAGCTAAACTCCAGCTAAATTAGAAAGTTTAGAACGCTATTTAGATCGGGCTAAATATCGTAATTATCGGATATATCGCTGGAAAAATTGGACTCTTCAGAGCCGAGCTAAACTCCAGCTAAATTAGAAAGTTTAGAACGCTATTTAGATCGGGCTAAATATCGTAAATATCGGATATATCGCTGGAAAAAAATTTGACTCCTCAGAGCCGAGCTAAACTTCAGCTAAATTAGAAAGTTTAGAACGCTCTCTTAGATAGGCTCTAAGGAGTCCAATTTTTTTCCAGCGATATATCTGATAATTACGATATTTAGCCCGATCTAAATAGCGTTCTAAACTTTCTAATTTAGCTGGAGTTTAGCTCGGCCATGAAGAGTCCAAAATTTCTTCCAGCGATATATCCGATAATTACGATATTTAGCCCGATCTAAAAAGCGTTCTAAACTTTCTAATTTAGCTGGAGTTTAGCTCTGCTCTGAGGAGTCCAAAATTCATTCCATTGATATATCCGATAATTACGATAATTATCCCGATCTAAATAGCGTTCTAAACTTTCTAATTTAGCTGGAGTTTAGCTCGGCTCTGAGAAGTACAAATTTTTTTCCAGCGATATATCCGATAATTACGATATTTAGCTCGATCTAAACTTTCTAATTTTGCTGGAGTTTAGGAGTCCAATTTTTTTTCCAGCGATACATCCGATATTTAATGAAGATAGGAAATGCATTTCCATTAAAATGAGGGTCTTTGATTTATTCCTCCATTTTGACTGACAGGTGTAATAACCTTCAGTTTGCCACAATCTTGGCTCACAGATTAGAAACAAAGTCTGTTGATAAGAACAATTAACACGTTTTAATCTGACGATTGTCAACTTTTTAGATCACTTGGCACGGCCATACAAATATGCTCGACCACACTAAACCTGGAATTCCCTGGGATCAAGTTTGTTCTAGTCTGTAAGCGCACAATGGAATGTCATTGCCTTTTGTTTTTCATTGAAATTGTAATCTACTAATTAGATTTCCTTGCAAAACAATCTGACGCCAACCTAGGAGAAATGCATGAATTCAGTACTTGTTGACGTGACAAAGCAGTACATCACTGGGTAAACTTTAACATACTGGGTATTTTTATCTCGGTTCAACAAGTTCTTGGTATTGTAGACGCTGCCCGTCACTTCCCTGAACCATAGACAGCCTGTCTATGCCTGAACGAACGCCAAAGAGGTGGGAACTGATCAGCGAATATGTCAGCGAGCGTGGTACAGGGGACAATTCATACAGAGAGTTCAAATCGGAAACAAACCAACAACCGCTATTTTTACCGCATAACACATCAACTATCGAGCAGCGTACAAGTTAATTTGGTTGCCCTCCTAGTATTTTATATAATTTTCTGGGTTCTACAACATGTCGTCTTCGTACTTTATCATTCTCTGAAACGCACGTTACCAATATATCACATCTAAGAACAAATCGGAACAGAGAATTACCTGTGTTCTGGGGCTGTCTTCAGAAATTGGTCCCATTAATTTTTTAAATTTAGGCCTAAGTCAAGAATTTTGTTTGTCCTCCTAGTATTTTATATAATTTTCTTGGTTCTACAATATGTCGTCTTCGAACCAATCCATCTTCAAGTTTGAAACACTCGTTACCAATATTTCACATCACAGAACAAGTTGGAAAAGAGAATTAGCGGTGTAATTATTCGGATACATTGCTGAAATTACTTTTTGCTCCTCAGAGTCGATCTAAACTCCAGCTAAATTAGAAAGTTTAGAACACTTTCTAGATCGGGATAAATATCGTAATTATCGGATATATCGCTGGAAAAAAATTGGACTCTTCAGGGCCGAGCTAAACTCCAGCTAAATTAGAAAGTTTAGAACGCTTTCTAGATCGGGCTAAATATCGTAATTATCGGATATATCGCTGGAAAAAATTTTGGACTCTTCAGGGCCGAGCTAAACTCCAGCTAAATTAGAAAGTTTAGAACGCTTTTTAGATCGGGCTAAATATCGTAATTATCGGATATATCGCTGGAAAAAAAATTGGACTCTTCAGGGCCGAGCTAAACTCCAGCTAAATTAGAAAGTTTAGAACGCTTTTTAGATCGGGCTAAATATCGTAATTATCGGATATATCGCTGGAAAAAAAATTGGACTCTTCAGGGCCGAGCTAAACTCCAGCTAAATTAGAAAGTTTAGAACGCTTTTTAGATCGGGCTAAATATCGTAATTATCGGATATATCGCTGGAAAAAAATTGGACTCTTCAGGGCCGAGCTAAACTCCAGCTAAATTAGAAAGTTTAGAACGCTTTTTAGATCGGGCTAAATATCGTAATTATAGGATATATCGCTGGAAAAAAATTTGGACTCTTCAGGGCCGAGCTAAACTCCAGCTAAATTAGAAAGTTTAGAACGCTTTTTAGATCAGGCTAAATATCGTAATTATCGGATATATCGCTGGAAAAAAATTTGGACTCTTCAGGGCCGAGCTAAACTCCAGCTAAATAAGAAAGTTTAGAACGCTTTTTAGATCGGGCTAAATATCGTAATTATCGGATATATCGCTGGAAAAAAATTTGGACTCTTCAGGGCTAAGCTAAACTCCAGCTAAATTAGAAAGTTTAGAAAGCATTTTAGATTGGGCTAAATATCGTACTTATCGGATATATCGCTGGGAAAAAAAATTGGACTCTTCAGGGCCGAGCTAAACTCCAGCTAAATTGGAAAGTTTAGAACGCTTTGTAGATCGGGCTAAATATCGTAATTATCGGATATATCGCTGGGAAAAAAAATTGGACTCTTCAGGGCCGAGCTAAACTCCAGCTAAATTAGAAAGTTTAGAACGCTTTTTAGATCGGGCTAAATATCGTAATTATCGGATATATCGCTGGAAAAAAATTGGACTCTTCAGGGCCGAGCTAAACTCCAGCTAAATTAGAAAGTTTAGAACGCTTTTTAGATCGGGCTAAATATCGTAATTATCGGATATATCGCTGGAAAAAAAATTTGGACTCTTCAGGGCCGAGCTAAACTCCAGCTAAATTAGAAAGTTAGAACGCTTTTAGATTGGCTAAATATCGTAATTATCGGATATATCGCTGGAAAAAAATTGGACTCTTCAGGGCCGAGCTAAACTCCAGCTAAATTAGAAAGTTTAGAACGCTTTTTAGATCGGCTAAATATCGTAATTATCGGATATATCGCTGGAAAAAAATTTGGACTCTTCAGGGCCGAGCTAAACTCCAGCTAAATTAGAAAGTTTAGAACGCTTTTTAGATCGGGCTAAATATCGTAATTATCGGATATATCGCTGGAAAAAAAATTTGGACTCTTCAGGGCCGAGCTAAACTCCAGCTAAATTAGAAAGTTTAGAACGCTTTTTAGATCGGGCTAAATATCGTAATTATCGGATATATCGCTGGAAAAAAATTTGGACTCTTCAGGGCCGAGCTAAACTCCAGCTAAATTAGAAAGTTTAGAACGCTTTTTAGATCGGGCTAAAATATCGTAATTATCGGATATATCGCTGGAAAAAAATTTGGACTCTTCAGGGCCGAGCTAAACTCCAGCTAAATTAGAAAGTTTAGAACGCTTTTAGATCGGGCTAAATATCGTAATTATCGGATATATCGCTGAAAAAAAATTTGGACTCTTCAGGGCCGAGCTAAACTCCAGCTAAATTAGAAAGTTTAGAACGCTTTTTAGATCGGGCTAAATATCGTAATTATCGGATATATCGCTGGAAAAAAAATTTGGACTCTTCAGGGCCGAGCTAAACTCCAGCTAAATTAGAAAGTTTAGAACGCTTTTAGATCGGGCTAAATATCGTAATTATCGGATATATCGCTGGAAAAAAAATTTGGACTCTTCAGGGCCGAGCTAAACTCCAGCTAAATTAGAAAGTTTAGAACGCTTTTTAGATCGGGCTAAATATCGTAATTATAGGATATATCGCTGGAAAAAAAATTTGGACTCTTCAGGGCCGAGCTAAACTCCAGCTAAATTAGAAAGTTTAGAACGCTTTTTAGATCAGGCTAAATATCGTAATTATCGGATATATCGCTGGAAAAAAATTGGACTCTTCAGGGCCGAGCTAAACTCCAGCTAAATTAGAAAGTTTAGAACGCATTTTAGATCGGGCTAAATATCGTAATTATCGGATATATCGCTGGGAAAAAAAATTGGACTCTTCAGGGCCGAGCTAACTCCAGCTAAATTGGAAAGTTTAGAACGCTTTGTAGATCGGGCTAAATATCGTAATTATCGGATATATCGCTGGGGAAAAAAAATTGGACTCTTCATGGCCGAGCTAAACTCCAGCTAAATTAGAAAGTTTAGAACGCTTTTTAGATCGGGCTAAATATCGTAATTATCGGATATATCGCTGGAAAAAAATTGGACTCTTCAGGGCCGAGCTAAACTCCAGCTAAATTAGAAAGTTTAGAACGCTTTTTAGATCAGGCTAAATATCGTAATTATCGGATATATCGCTGGAAAAAATTTCGGACTCTTCAGGGCCGAGCTAAACTCCAGCTAAATTAGAAAGTTTAGAACGCTTTTTAGATTGGGCTAAATATCGTAATTATCGGATATATCGCTGGAAAAAAAATTTGGACTCTTCAGGGCCGAGCTAAACTCCAGCTAAATTAGAAAGTTTAGAACGCTTTTTAGATCGGGCTAAATATCGTAATTATCGGATATATCGCTGGAAAAAAATTTGGACTCTTCAGGGCCGAGCTAAACTCCAGCTAAATTAGAAAGTTTAGAACGCTTTTTAGATCGGGCTAAATATCGTAATTATCGGATATATCGCTGGAAAAAAAATTTGGACTCTTCAGGGCCGAGCTAAACTCCAGCTAAATTAGAAAGTTTAGAACGCTTTTTAGATCGGGCTAAATATCGTAATTATCGGATATATCGCTGGAAAAAAATTTGGACTCTTCAGGGCCGAGCTAAACTCCAGCTAAATTAGAAAGTTTAGAACGCTTTCTAGATCGGGCTAAATATCGTAATTTAGCTGTGTTTAGCTGTGTTTTATCGTGTTTAGCTTATTTAGCTCCCATTGACAATACACAGGGTTTAGAACAGGAACACGGCGAGAGACACAATTCCGCACCTAACTCGACTATACAGTGTTATAGGTGTGGAAATAATCATTTGGCTAAAGATTGCCCACACAAAAATGTTGAGTGTCATAAGTGTTCTAAACGTGGTCATTTTGCGAAATTTTGTAAGTCGAAACCAAAGGGCAAAGATAACAAAAGTGGTAAAAAGCCGAAGTCTGGTAAGTCAAAATCAGTAAAGGCTGTCACTGAAGCAGATAGCGACAGTGATGATTCTAATTGTAATGTGTATCATGTTGAGTCCTCCATTAATATGAATGTAAGTGGAGAAAAATCTGGTTATTATGTAAAACTGGATGTTAATGGTAAATCAGTGTCCATGCAAGTAGACACGGCAGCTGACTACAGTATCATGTCAAAGTCAGAGTATGAAAAGAATTTCCGGAAATTCCTTTGAGACAGTCGGAATTAAATTGAAAAGCTACACTGGCGATACAATTTCCGTTAGTGGAGAAATTTCGGTCGAAGTGAGCTATGAAAGTCAGCGTGTCAACTTGCCACTGATAATAGTAGATCACCCTGGTAAACCAACATTACTTGGGCGAAACTGGTTGCAAAGTTGAAATTAAATTGGGGTAAGATTTTTACATGTGTAGCTGAAAAAGCTAGCAAAGAAAGCGGTGATTGTATGACCGGTAATACGAAAGACAAACTTGATTTAGTCTTACGTAAGTACAGTAATGTGTTTTCCGATAGCTACGATGGTATGCGTGGGCACAAAGCTCACATCCGTGTGAAAGAAGGCGCCAAGCCTGTGTTTCATAAACCTCGTAGAGTTCCATATGCGCTCAGGGAAGCAGTGGAAACAGAGTTACAAAAGTTAGAGGAAAACGGTGTAATTGTTAAAGTAGACCGCTCTGAATGGGCGAGTCCTATTGTTGTCGTTCCAAATCGAATAAATCTGTGAGAATATGCGGAGATTATAAAGTCAGTATTAATCCAGTAGTTGAGGATGAGCAATGTACTCTGCCAACTACTCAAGATGTGTATGTTCAATTGTCAGGGTCAAAGGTATTTTCACGATTAGATTTGACGCATGCGTATGCACAATTGTCAGTTGATGATGAAAGTCGGAAGTACTTAACCATTAATACTCACAAAGGCCTGTATGCCTATACTAAGTTACCTTATGGTGTGAAGTCAGCACCAAAGATTTTCCAAAGTAAGATGGATTGTATCTTACAGGGTATTCAGAAATGTGTATGTAAACAAGATGATATTCTCATTGGAGGAAATAATGTTCATGAGAATCTTGATATTTTAGAGGAAGTCCTCAAAAGATTAAGTGATAACAATCTTCATGTTAATTTGTCGAAATGTGAATTTGTCAAAGCCAGTACTGTATATCTGGGTTTAGAATACAGTGGTGAAGGATTGAGACCTGTAGAATCGTCATTGCAAGCAATTAAGCAGGCTCCAATCCCAAAGAATGTCGCACAGTTGCGATCATTTCTAGGTATGGTACAGTATTACCATCAGTTTTTGCCGAATTTAGCCACAACTTTACAGCCACTCCATGAATTGTTAAAGAAAGGAGTTGACTGGAAGTGGTCTGAAAAATGTCAAAAAGCGTATGAAAAATGTAAAGCAAAGTTAAGTAGTGAAACTTTACTTGTACACTATGATCCAAATAAGAAGCTAAAGTTAGATTGTGACGCTTCAAGTTATGGTGTGGGAGCTGTTCTCTCACATGTGTTTGAAAATGGTGACGAAAGACCAATAGCGTATGCCTCTAGAACTCTAAGCCCGAGTGAACGTAACTATGCCCAAATTGAGAGGGAAGCACTTTCACTGATATTTGGAGTTAAGAAATTCCATGATTTCCTGTATGGGAGGAAATTCACTTTGGTTACGGACCATAAGCCATTGTTAGCAATCTTAGGTCCGAAATCAGGTATTCCTACCATAGCAGCTGCAAGAATGCAACGATGGGCACTGACTCTGCAGGCATATGACTATGATATAGAGTATCGTAACACACGAGCACACGCAAATTGTGATGCGTTGTCAAGACTACCAAGTCCAAGCACACAAGGTGCTGAGGACAGTGTATTTGCTGTTAGCGTAATAGATGAGAGTTTCCCAGTTTTAGCTGATGATATTGCTAAGGAAACCAAAGTTAATCCACTTCTTAGTAAAGTGTATGATCTTGTATTGAATGGTTGGCCCAGTTATTTCAAAGATATGTCTGAGGCACTTAAGCCATTTTATCGTAGAAGAGATCAATTGTCAACGGAACAAGGTTGTATTTTATGGGGTACTCGAGTGGTGATTCCAAAGAAGTTTCGTGAAAGGTTGTTAGACGAGCTTCATTGGGAACATCCTGGAGTATGTGCCAAGTATTGATGCGGATATTGAGAGTAAAGTGAAAGCGTGTTCAGTTTGTCAACGAGTAAGACAAATGCCAGCTAAATTACCTTTACATCCGTGGGTATGGCCAATGAAACCTTTTCAAAGAGTTCACATTGATTTTTGTGAAGATAAGAAATACTATTTCTTAGTTCTTGTTGATTGTCATTCTAAATGGGTAGATGTAAAACCTATGAAGAGAATCACAGCTGATCACACTATTGATGAGCTGAGATTAATCTTTGCAGAACATGGTCTACCTGAGCAGTTAGTTTCAGACAACGGTCCACAGTTCACATCTGATGAATTTGGATTGTTTATGAAAAAGAATGGCATTCAGCATATTAAAGTAGCTCCATATCACCCGGCATCTAACGGCGCTGCTGAGAAAGCAGTGACGCGGGTAAAAGAAGCCTTCACTAAACAAGTCTTAGCAGGAGATGCGTCTTTATCTCTGAAATGTAGAATTGGTAGATTTCTGTTTAGATACCGAACTACACCTCACAGTACAACAGGTGTAAGTCCAGCTGAGTTAATGTGTAAACGTCAGTTTCGTACTAGATTGCAATTGGTAAAACCCAGTCTTGCAAAGCGAGTAGAAAAGAAACAAAATGCACAAAAAGAGCAGTTTGATCGTCATAGAAAACAAGAGAGATATTTTGAAATTGGTGATATTGTAAGAGTGAAAAACCCTAGAGCCGAGTCAAAACTTGATAAGTGGTTATTAGGCTCTGTAATTGAAGTCAAAGGACCTAGAAATTACATGGTCAAAATTGGGTCCACGACTAAAATGGTTCATGCAGATCATATGGTGAAAACCTATGAGGAAAGTGAACCAGAGTTCAAAGAAACGAGTGTACCAATGGCTAGCGATTCAAAGTGTACGTAAGGGATTTCAGTCCACAGCCAGTAAAAGAAATGCCTAGAGCAAATCCGACTGAAATACCAAATGTAGTAAAACCTAAAGAAAATACTGCAGTTATAGTAAATGGTACCAGTAAATCTGACAAAGTAACACCAAGTCAGGAGACATCAGTAAAACCAAGTGTAATTACTGAACCGGTTAGAAGATCAAATAGAGTTAGAAAACCAGTAGTGAAATTAGATCTGTAGATTTTGCGTTGCAGTTTATTTGTAGAAATCAGGCATGTAACACTTTTCTTTTAAAAGGGAAGCAGTGTAATATATGCTAATATATTCATGTAGTGACGTATTATTGTTGTGCACATGTGCAGAATAAAGTATGACTCTCCTCATGCTTGAGACTAGTGAACAACAGCCTCCGTGTCTCTCTATACAATACATAGTACATATACTACATTGGGTAATTTCTGTCTTTATTTCCAAACTTTCAACCCCTGACTCTTACTCTTGTAATGATTTGGTAAGGGAATCATGGTTGAAAGATTCACCGGCGAAGAGTTTGAGCAAATGAAGAGTTTGAGCAAATGCTTAAGTCTTTCACTTTCCAAGCGCATACTACCTTAATAAAAATGTTTA
This sequence comes from Ptychodera flava, assembly GCF_041260155.1. Classification (NCBI taxonomy): domain Eukaryota; kingdom Metazoa; phylum Hemichordata; class Enteropneusta; family Ptychoderidae; genus Ptychodera; species Ptychodera flava. The sequence goes on from NC_091928.1 coordinate 16,178,087, forward strand.
TAATTATAACGTTCTTAAGTTTTTAAATTTGGAATGGTGAAAAAAGTAACGAATTAAGTATATCTAGGATGAATTTGAGATTCAGTTGATTGATAAAAAGTTTCCCAATATCGTATCCAAGGAATAGAAAATTTACAGATTCAAAATGATAATTACAGGAGCTGCCATTAATCAAAAACTGGCATGTTTTAACTATGCACAAAATTCAAAATCAATACACGTCAGCTCTCTGTGACTTAATCCTTTGAACCCGGCTCGGACAAAAATGTCTGCATGATATTTTCTATAAAAATCCAACTTGAAGACGCGTAAATGCCTTCTCTTTATTATGCAAAGCACGAGTTTCAGAAACACTTAGCTAAGATCAAATATATTGTTCGAAGACATTTGTTTGGTTCGATCCCACAGAAAATATAACCTAAGGTGACTGGCACCATGGTTGACTGACCTCATCCGTACCTCAGGCCGCGATTCGTCCTCCTTAAGGAGCCTTTAGTAATTACAGGGGGTGGGCCGGGGGAATTCCGTGTGCACCTGTACTGTAAAATGTGACCCCCTAACCTCTTGCCTAAACTGTGACCCTCTCCTTGTCCGACATTCTAAAACTTGACCCTCCCCAATCACTGCAGTATTTTGCCCAGGAATAACAGAATCATTATAATCTAATTTACAAAACAATTGGTTTAATTGATATGTAAGTAAGGGACAAAAATTAAGGGGGGGGGGTTTAGCAATTTATCACGCGGGCATTTCTTAAGGATATCATACATTTGAGGGAGAGTAAAACGTGCATGCGTGTACAAGAAATTGGATTTTTGAATTTCATCGAAAAGTTGATTCACTATACAGGGTCGTATATGAGAAAACTATGAATAATTTTTTCAAACACAAAACTAGGTATGTCTGTGTATTTACGTACCCTTGATTATTGTTATCAATGTACGTGATTACACTGGGGTGGTTACAAGTGGATGTGTGATCAAGAAATTGGATTTTGGAATTTTCACCGGAATGTTGAGTTACTCTATATGGTAGTCAATGAGAGAACTATGAAAAGTTCTTTTCTAATATAAAATGTAAAACTAACAATATCTGTGCATTTATAGAGACGTTTGATAAACGATATACTCTTTGCCACCTGTCCCATATGTTTTTGTCTCTTGTCTTTCATCAGTTTTAACTGCTCAAGGTGTGTAATGTAGGATACCACTGCATCTTCTTAGCTTGTGAAGCTTGACGATAATGTGTATGTATTTGAAAGAATCAATGTATTTCGTCGGTGATTTCCTATTCAGGTAATATAACATGGACAATTGAAGGTTTTGTTGTAAAATCAGCTTCTCAAAAGTGACCCTCCCTATGGTAAGTTTATAAAAAATGACACTCCCCCTTGGACAGTTTTAAAAAATGTGACCCTTCCCAATTCCTCCGACCCATCCCACCTGAATTACTGAAGGCTCCCTTATGTTGTAGCTCTGACGAAATAGCGATTTACTCCTCGACAACTGTTAACAATATCAAGAGTAGTTTTTACCACGGCTTAACAGCATCACGCCGCTGAGCGACGTGTGTGTGTGCGATCAGAAAATGCGAACGGAGGTTCAGATTACTAACCGATTGTGCTATTTGATAAGGTATGTCTTAGCCGGCGACATGGGACAACCATGCACTGAGCTCAGAGCAGCCATTTTGAAATGAAAGATTTGAAGGAAGGGGCCTTGATTTTCGTCTGCCGGTCTGCCACCACAGAGAAGCTGGTTACTAAGGTAAGAGCTAATAAATGGAAATTAGATAGAGAAAAAACTGTAGTATGTAGGTTGATTGAAGCCCTTGTGCCGCAAGCATATCCAAATACGCGTTTTATTTTTCAACCCACTTGGATAACATTACATTTTGCATTTTAAACACGCTAATGACCTTTGCATTTTTCACTTGGTAACAAAATAGTTTGAAAGTTACGCACTGGCTAGCAGAAAAAGGACGCAGGTCGAGAGTGTTATGCGTAACAGTAACCCAACCTATTCCCATATTGCGCCTCTTGGCTGCCCGCGGCTGCAGTCTTTGATAGCAGGTGAGGTCAGATTTTCTGACCGTGTTTTTTTGTCCTAGATTTTCCAAACACCCCTTTCACAACCAAACAATGTCAGAGATTATCTAGCTGTTCCTCAAAAACATGCTACGTATTAAACGTTGACAAGCAGCAAAGTAAAAAAGGGTCCAGGACATAGAAAACATTTTTACAATAGTGTTAGCCATAGTTATGCTTTTTCCTTCAGAAATAAGACAACATACAACTAAAGTTATCTGTATTTTTGTGAAGAATGTCGGCCAGGAACCAATTTGAATTTTTGGTATTTTAGTGCCTGAAGGAAACAAAAACTAGGTAGATATTAGTGGCAGGCAGCACGTTTTTGATAAAGAAGGACGGGGTACGACAGCCTATTTATTTTCTTGGCCTCACGTGACGGTGACATCAGGAGAGGCGTTTGTGCATTCGCCAGCCAAGGCCGCTCCATAATGTCGTACATGATTGGTTCAAAAGTTATTTTGAACTGCAAGAGGGCCATTGTACGGATGACAGGAAATGGCCAACTTTGACATGGACATTAAAAACACCTCACGCATCATTCGCTGATCGTGATTGGCTTTGACTCAGTCAAATGGCATATTCAAAAAAAGCGATACAACATGGTCCAGGGGACTCTTGCCATTTTGATGAGGCGATCTTGACCACTGGGGACGTACACGTGCTTGGTGCGTGTCGTCTGCGTCCGGCGAGGTGATCTTGACCGCTGCGGGTCCGACGTACCTGTTTTCAGTGTGCATCTAATCAACGCATAACAAATTGTCGCACATCGCAAATGAGAACGACTGTCGGATGTACGTACCAGTCGACACGTTACGCCAGTTGAATTAGAAGGCATTATAAAAGTGTGAGTACCTACGACTATAGATACAAATAATTTTCGTTCTGAGAAAACTATTTAAAAACAATTTTATGCATGGCGCGGCGGTCAGGACCGTTCACAGCGGCGACTCAATGCCAGTGACTAGTTCCGTTCACAGCGGTGACTGAATGCCGGTGACTAGGTTCTGCTGTGACCACGATCACTACGCACAGGTTGGACACTGGAGTTTTTGTTCGGTTAAATAAATTAGTAACGCATAATAACTCGGGCAATATCACGATTTGCTGCCCGCAACACCCTATTCATCATTATCCTACATCTCTTAATCGTCTTCCCCGGCCCTCTTCAAACACCACCACCACCACCACCACCACCACCACAACCACCACCACCACCACCATCATCATCGGCGGTCATATTTGGTCATTTCAATGAAGTTCAATGTTCCATCTTCAATCATTCACTGGGTTTATAATTTCCTAACTGACAGGCCACAATGTGTAAGAGTTGGACTGTTCAAATCTACGATGATTTCTACAAACACTGGTGCCCCACAAGGATGTGTTTTAAGTCCGTTCTTGTTTATTTTGTATACAAATGATTGCCAAAGTAGTTCTCCAACTAGCCCATTTTTAAAATTTTCAGATGATGCAGCTGTACTTGCTCTCCTTAGTGACTTAAACTCGAAAATTGATTACATAAATTCGGTTTAATATTTTTTCATATTGGTGTAGCTCGAATTTTCTAGAGCTAATGTATCAAAGACGAAAGAGCTTACAATAGACTTTCGTCAGGTTCCTGATCAATTGACCCAATTTGTATTGACGGAGAACCTGTTGAACAGGTGACCTTTTTCAAGTACCTGGCGTAATTCTCGACAGTAAACTTTCTTTTAGTCATCATACAACAGCCCTTCAAAAGAAATGTCAGCAGAGGTTGCACGTGCTTAGGAGGCTGCGTTCCTTTGATGTGGATTCACATCTGTGACTCTTACTATAGCTATATCGGAGTATTATTGAACCACTTCTGACTTATTGCAATGTCTGCTACTTTTCGTTGCTCTCTACCGTAAATCGCAATAAGTTGTTAAAAATCTCGCAAACAGCTGCTAAGATAATTGGTAGACCCACTCCGTCCCTTTCAGTGCTCACAGATAATGCAATACTGCGCAAAGCACGAGCAATCACTACTGACGTAAAGCATCCTTTGTATTCCTCATTTGAATTATTGCCTTCAGGAAGGAGATTTCGCTGCTTGAAATGTAACAAATTAAGGTTCAGCAGGAGCTTTGTTCCAACAGCCATCAAGAGACTCAATCTCTGAAGTGTATTTTTTCGTTGTGTTTGCTGACTTAGTCTGTGTTTTGTTTTGTTTTTGTTTTTGTTTTTTATGTCTGTCTGGTTGTTATTTTTATCCTCTGAGCTGTAAGGTGATTATCCTTTTTTTAAGGGCAATAAAGTATAATAATAATAATTTCACAAGGAACTCGATTACCATGTCTACGCAAGATCGCATTATCTACTTGACAATCATGAATGCGGTTGAAAAGTTCTAGAGACTTGAACAATTTAATTTAATGATCGCCTAACTGCCATATTCAAACATATCGCAAAAACAACTTGACCAGAAGTGTGGGCTACCTTACATTGTAACTGTGCCAATTTGAACAGAAGCAGCCCGGTTATCTGAGCAATGGCTCCGGATATGAAAAATTCATCAAACACCTCCACCCTATGGCCATATCCTGCTTTTCATAAATTTACATTCATAATCTGTAGCTCACTGTGTCTGTAGTGCAAAGTTCGGACGCAAATCATTCTGTAATGTCTGCGTTATGATTGAGTATATCATAATGCATTGATTTGTAATATCAAATGTACATCTGGTTGCCAAACTTACAGATTTCCACTATGGCTGGAGTACAATTAAGGTCTATCACTGGGCATCTGATTCGAACTGCAGCGAGGAAGACAAATTCATACTTCGTATGTGGACTGTCAACTACTAGCGGAATAAACAACGATGTGAGGTGAGTTTGGTTCGTCCTACAGATATCGTGCTGTACACGTACCTTCTTAAAATACAACGATGCACTTAAATAGTACTACATTTGTTACTCTCGCAGAAATATCAAAAACTACAGTGACACGATCTTATTTGTGCTTTTATCCATACCTCCCTGAAATCTCAACGTCTTTGTAGCATATTGATGTTGATGTATGTAATTCTTGATGTCAAATACAAGGTCGATGAAAGTACATGCATCATATGGCACATCTCTGGTAATGAGGGAGAACTCCGGAACATCACATCATACGTTTTGGGGGTACATGTATTAATGTTAGGAGTATACACAGCCTATTCTGTGAAGTATCTTTTTATGAAATATCAAAGTTTGTCAGAGTAACTAGCGTAGAAGCACACTCTGCTTAACAGTTTAAATGTTTGTACCTGTGGAACTGAGCTTGGTTAAAGAGGTCGACTAGTGTAGATGGCACAAGACCAGTAAGTTCGAGTGAACATATTGCGGACCTTCGAGTTTTATTACCTGCAGTGATGCTTACGTGGGTAGAGGTTTGATCTGAAATATTTAAATTTGAAAAGATCCATTGTCTATTTCAATCAAAATGCAGACTGTTGTGAAGGATGGTTGTAGCATTCTGTGGTAATATATAATATACGGCTATTCTATTTTGTTATTAAGCTTAGCGGAAGTCAGGATGATGTTACCCAAGACAGAATATGCAATGTGAACTGTAAGTGGAATGAATATCACAACAGAAAATTTAAGCAAAACTGAACGAAGGCTTATATCAAAAGTGTTGATTTACTCTTGTTGTAGTTACATACAGAATGAATACGATGTAACATCAAAATTTACAAAGTCTAGTGTACTGAAAATTTAATTTTATTTTCTGTACTAGGTCCAAGACTCGAGGATTAAAATATGAATTCTTGTCGGAGCATCGCATGACAGAGGCAGCAGTGTTAATTACCGAAGAACTTTTGAAACACAGCCCTATGATCCGCCACCTTAAAATTCCGCAACATGTTTACCTCCAAAGAAATATGGCTCTGCTTGAACAGGCCATGCGAAGTGGAGAAGCTTTAGTGGCTATCGATGAGAACTCAGAGAAAATCGTCGGCGTATCCGTTGCTGTTATCGTATCAAGTCTGGACCAGTTTGCGTACTTTGTTAATCCGACAGCATGTGAGCAATATAGGCCCGTGGGACTTGTTGCTTCAAGACTGGCTGGATATTTTTTCGAATTTGAGGAGATCAAAACATTACAATCCACGGGCGAACAATTTTTAGGAATAGAAATAGGCGTTATTAAGGAAAGTTACTGGAGAACAGGACTGCTGACAGTTCTAGTAAATTTGTCCATGGAGTCAGCTAGATTGAAAGGAGTCAGATTCGTATTTGCAAGAACAGTCAACACACAGGGCGACCTGTTTATGAACAAATTGAATGGCTTTGAAGAACTTGGCGAAATCTTTTACAGGGACTTTGACATTGATGGGGTGAAACCCTTTGAGGATATTGATCCTCAATATAAGAGTGCAAAGATTTATATTTGCAGGTCTAATCTCGTTCCCGAGGCTGTGAGTTAATGTGACTGTATGACGTGTTTAATGAAAAACCAAAGAAATTGTGTTACATAAATGTAGATTAATTCGGTCGTGTTATTGGCATTTATCGTTCTTGCCATATTTTGTACGTTCCAATCTTTTACTGTCTATCTCTGTTGCCAAAGTTTCTAATCGTTTGACGGCGTTGTACCCCTCCTAACTTTCACTAGCACATTGATATGCTGGGATATTCTGGAAAACCTTATTTAGTTCACAATCTATGCCAAAATATACAAGTGACTCCATTACCCAAGTTCAGTCTACGGCGAAAGTGTTCAGTCTATGGCAAAAGTTACTACACAGTGTATATAATGCACTCATAAGCAGATTACAATGTGTAAAATATGATTTTATTAAACATAATCATAATTTATTAACAATCATAATTATAACAACAACAGTGGGGTTTCCAGAAATTATTTACACAAAATAGACGACATTGTTTGTAAAAAAACAAGTTTTATTATTCTGTAACATTCATATTTATAATTTATCAATATTCATAACTAATCTTTGATCATAACTGGAAATATCAACACAAATAATGTCTAATTGGCCTGTGGGACAACAAAGCTCCTAAATTACTGTCTAGAGAGTTGAGTGAAGTGACATTCAAAGTGACTCTTCGTAATCTAATAAATTATATAGTGTTACGTCTAGAACTGTGCGCATTAATCTTTCAGACGTTTTTTTCAAAAGAAGTTTTAAAACTTGTGTAGTTCTATGGAAAGTATATCCTTAAACTGCTACAGCTGTATTTATGTATATTGTGAACTGCTACCGTTATGGAGATTTTAAATCACGAAAGTCGCATGAACACATGATTTATAAAATGTGTGTTATGTTTAATTTGCCAATGCTGTCTAAAAGGCGCATTTATTTTGATCTTGTTTTTCTTTACAAATCAATTAATGCCCTTCTTGATTGCCAAACAATTTTTAATTTACACATTCCTGGGCGATCAACTAGACAGAAACGGACATTTCATGAACCTGGTGGTAGAGTTAAATTTACTAGCAATTCACTATTTAATCGCATTCCAAAGCTATATAATAGTTTTTATCAATGTCTACCAATTTTTAACATTTCTGTTTCGAGTTTTAAAAGAAAAGCTAAAAGCGTTTGTTTTTGAATATTTACTTTGTCCTTGTTGTGCATGTCATTTGTTTTAACTTTCTTTCTTGTCCTGTAACATCATGTTATTTGTATTTTTTACTAAAATCCTCATGTAAGTGCGGATGTATATGGTTTTTAACTGTATCATATCTGTGTTGGAGTTCGAAATAAATAAATAAATAAATAAACGGCTAGGTTTTACTTATATTTTTCACACCTAATTAATTTATATGGAATAATATGCGTAGTAGTCACAATTTTTACAACACCCAGGGTTAAATAGGGTTAAATAGAAAAGCCCCTAAAATCACGCGTTCGTTACTTGGCATTTGATTTTTGCTTGAACGAGGATGCCTTTTATGTTTGTTTTCCTTTTATATGTATAATAGATTTTTCTGGAAATGTTGTGGCCAGTGTTTGACCACCCTGAACCCCTTGAAAAATGAATATTTAAAAATAAAAATATTTTTGAAAAACAAAATTTCCTGACGACCTACCTACTCTATTTTTGAAAACCATGTTTTTGGAACCGCACAATTAATTTTTATTTTGGCGTAAGCACACACGTGAACAGATAGATATATCCGTCCAATTATCAGTTTTAACACGTGCTGCTCATGTGATTATTTTGTAAATGTAAGTCTCACAGCTCTAGAATTACTCGAAAAGAATTTACCGGACAATTTACCAGACAGTGTGTAGTGTCAAAGACATTATTTGTTTGTTTAGGCTCGTCCAAGTCGGTCAGTGAGAGGGCGCTGTTGTAAAAGATTTGCTATGTTGCCCATCGAGGCCCGGGCATCGAGGTCTGCAAGTTCGAGAACATTGCCATTGTCACGGCTCTTTTTTGAGGGGATACTTGGTTCGTTGATACTGTAGCTTCGTGACGGCGGTCGAAGGAGGTCGTGGAAGACCGGGGAAGTTTGAGCTTGCTCACAGTGAACAGGAGTCAGTTCCCTGGGGGTTGGGGAGGGGTAGGGTTCTTTGTGCAACAGTTTATTTTATTTTATTGTATTATTTTATTGATTTTGACTGGTGATGTCTCAAATAAAGATTTCGACTCCAAACCGTCCTACTGCTTTCTTTATTATCTACATTATAAGTCCTTATCTCCTTCCCAAACTGTGTGCACACCACCTTTATTGCTCTGCTAACTTTGCCAACTCAGTGGCTTATCGGCTGTCCGTACCAGCGGATTAATTGATTGAGTCTACAGCACATTAACTACGACTTTTTCAATGAAGCATTGTGGATGTTGTTACGTGGTAAAGAAAGACTACGGCTATGAAAGGAGGGATGGATAATGGAACAAAGACAGAGAGTATTGTAATAGCGTGACAGAGGGTCCGAATGGCGTAGAATGAATGAACCTTGACAAAGGGGCCTGAGACAAGGCTTGGTGACGTCGTCAAGTGTCGCGTGCAATGGAAAGATCACAGGGCGTGGCAAGAATTATTAGTGTTGAAGTTATGAATATGATCAATAAATGTCTTGTATTAAACTTCTTTTCATTATACAAGCCTTACCTGTGTCTGGTGTGTCTGGTGTGTGCCTGTACTTTACTCTCGCTATCTGTTTATCGTATTTCAAAGAAAACAGTCCAGATCTGTCAATTACCCTCCCTAATCCCTTCATTAATTTGTTCTGCCGATCACTGACGCGGAGGCTTATCGCCCTGACCAAATAACTCGTTAGCAGCTCATAAGGTAAGTCCGTCTACTATCATTGAAATACTATACAGCGATAGCTAGCGTAAAGTAATGGGCACACACTAGACACAGGTAAGGCTTGTTATAATGAAAAATAGTTTAATACAAGACATTTATTGATCATATTCATAACTTCTACACTAATAATTCTTGCACGCCCCGTGGAAAGATGGGTAAATATATAACGCATAAATAACAATGGTATACGTCAGCATTGCGTAACAGCTGCATCCTGAAAGCGGGCCTAACTTTGTGGACTTGCAAACTATATGTGTTATCACATATACCTGTTTTGTTTGCTTCTTAAAACGCCGGTATATTCGAAATAATGAAAGTAAAATGGGTTAGAAAATCTGGCATTTATGTAATTAAACTTAGAATTTTAGAAGTGAAAGACAGGTGAAATAGTAAGCATCTCAAAGCAAGTGAAGACAAACTTTCTCTGGAGTTAGCTGAGCTTTAGTTGGCGCCCTCAGTGAATCAACCTGCGTTTGCACACCCCCAATTTTTTTGCGTGTGCAAAGATCAAAAGTTTACCCCCATTTTTTTTGCGTGTACAAAGATCAAAAGTTTGCCTTTGGAGAAAGTCGACCGATAACGGTATAATGTCAACCCCAGCTGTGATATCGCAACAGTGCTATGACGTCCATCGAACGCGCTGGTCAAGGGTCATCTGTAGCGCTGACCTTTGACCCGAGCGCGTTCGATTGACGCCACAGTGCCCTGCAATACTATCACAGCTATGTCAACCCTGCGTTTGACCAGTTTGGTACTCGAATGGGTTGCTCTTGACGGAGATATTCAATAGGTGGGTTCTGTTACTTTAAATGGTATTTTTTTGCCCGTTAATGCGAGAGAGCGCCAATGCAGGTGCTATGTGGGAAGTTTACAGTGACAGACATATTCGTGGCCATCAGCATCTGTCGCTTCTGCTGTCAATGGTGTGGCTCGCTGCAATAATTGTAGCCCTAGTGGTGCTGGTCCGTGCGGCTTGCAGGGCTTCTGTCGTACGTATGTCGTGCGGCTCGCGCTAGTATGCCCCAACCATTAACCATAGCGCGACAGACTGCTTAAAATTGACCCAGACGCACCTACTTTAATGTACTCGCTCATAATCTATCTATTTATTTGAGACGACACTCTAGCTAGTATAGCCAGAAACTGATCGTATCAATGGCCATAGACAGAACACACTCAGACCCGCAATGGCGACTCTAAAATAAATAATGCAGTTGTTGCCGTTTCATTCGTTGAATGTTGCCATAGATATTGCTTCCCACACAAACCGATTTGATCAATTTATTGCATGCAAATTCTCGTGGTTTCCCCTCTGGTAAGATCTAAGAACACACGAACACATTGAAAACTGCTATGGAAACTTCACAACATTACGGGGCGTTCACTGTGTGAAATGGGGTCAGCAACGGTCACTGCCGCTTTAATCCTACGAACAGCAATCTGTCGATTTATTTGTTTTCATTTTGGAGAAGAAGCATTGATTTTATTTAAAGAAAAGGCTTACAAGCTCCCTATAGTGTCAATGATCATGTAGGTATAATTCAAATCGTTTAACGTTCTTTTGATGTGAAGTTATATCGCCGACACAGATCGGTGACATATTAAACTGCAAATTAGGTCATGACGTGTTGTTTCGCTATAGCGGGCATGTGACCCAACATCGAACGACCGACTTTGCAGCCGTGACATCATTTAATATTTCATCGACTGCGCTTCATTGTAATAATAATAATAGTTTATTCCACTTGCACTGTAGGCCTCCAGCCATATATGTACTGGAATATTATTATACATTACAGAAAAAGAAGTAGTTACAGAACACATTGACCTTGAGAATGTAAATGAAATACAGTGAATTACTTTCAAAGGGAATAGGAACCAGCATTTCCCGATGACAATACAGTAAAAAATAAATCAGTTAACCAACTCTTTTCTTTTCTTAAATGCATAAAATAAGTACAAGCTTAACTTTCTTAGGACATTCGTATTTTGTGTTGACATCAGTTGTATAAATTTATCTATTGAAGGTTGATAAGAAATTGAGCAGGTAAGTATTTTGCCCTGATGGAGTCGTATATTATACAATATAATAAAAAATGATATTCGTTTTCGATGCCTCCATTGTTACAAATACACAATCTATTTTCACGTGGGGTATTCTTTCGTCGACCTTGTTCGATATGAAGTGAGTGGTTAGATAACCGAAAAGATGTTAACGTGGCTTTGAAAATGGGCTTCAAGGTGTAAAGGGTATACTACGGCAGACAATATTTTTATTTTACATACACTTGTTCAAAAATATTTAAGTGTTAGCCATGGTAGATTGTATTGCGCCTTTGTTGATTTCGAGAAGGCGTTTGACCGAGTTCATAGAACAACCCCCTTCCTTAAGTTAAGAGAAGCAGGACTTAAGGGGAAAATGCTTAAAATGTTGCATGCCATTTACTCCGAGGTGAAAACATGTGTTCTCGGAAGGGAAGGGCTTACTGAGTTTTTCAATTGTCCACACGGGGTCAGACAGGGTTGTATACTTCCCCCTTCTTTTTTCCTTTTCCTAAACGATCTCGTAAAGAATTTACTTTGAATACTAGGGTGAGTGGCTGTTCTGTGGGATTGGTGCAAATTTTCTATCTCCTTTTTGCGGATGACATGGTTCTGATTGCTGAAACGAGAATCAAACTGCAGAGATTACTCAACGAGTTAGACTTTTATTGTGTAAAATATAAACTCACTGTGAATCTTGAAAAAACAAATATTGTTGTTTTTAGAAGAGGTGGGCGTTTGCGAGACTATGAAAAATGGTTTTATCGGGGCCAGTCAGTCAAAGTGGTTACTTATTTCAAGTATCTTGGTGTAGTATTTTCATGCAGTGGCATATGGTCTAAGGCTCAAAAAGTGTTAGCGGATCAAGCCGCTAAAGCTTTATACAATGTTACCTCTCAACTCAAAGCTATAGGTGATGTTCCAGTCAGAACATGCTTGAAGATTTTTGATGCAAAAATATCACCAATTTTGAATTATTGCTCAGCGGTATGGGAGTATATTCAAGCGCCTGATATAGAAAGAATACATTTTAAGTCTTGTAAATTTCTTTTGCGCCAACATTGTTCAGTTGTTAATATTGCTGTGAGAGGAGAGCTGGGAAGATTTAGTATGAGAACGTTAAGATTTCCAAAAATAATCAAGTTCTGGCTACGTTTAACAACTGTTGATGTTAACAGATATATTTTTCATGCGTACCAGGAGCATGTAAACTTGTTGAAAGAAACTGTGAGTGTTGGGCAAAAGCTGTGAGATCTCTACTGTTTCACTATGGGTTTGCCGAGGCATGGTACAATCAGGGAGTTGGTACGAAACAAAATTTCTTTCTGAGTTTAGACAGCGATGTTTAGATATAGACCTGCAAGATTGGAACGTGGAAATTAGTACATACAGCAGGCTACAATCTTTTAGACTTTTTAAAACTGCTCTGCTGATAGAACCATACCTTCTCACCACCTTGAAGCCCATTTTCAAAGCTTCATTTGTAATGGCCTACCGAACAAATATTGTGGCGCAACTTTATGGTTAATAAGTTCATAATAAGCTTGATAAAAATTCCACGCAAGTAACCCAGGAAGCCCTGCGTACCGTACGTACTGTGTGTTCCCGACGTTAGGGAGCATTTGTTGTTTAACAGGGGGGGGGGGGGGTCGGCGGAAATCGGGGGAGGGGTTGACTTTTACGAAACCGTTTATTAGGAGGGTCAAAGTTTACAATCAATGATTAGAAGGGGTCAAATTTTACAAAGGTTTGTATGGAGTTGTGGAAAAAATGACTTTGGAATTTTTCACTGAAATGTTGCTTGATCCTATACATAATCTATGAGTAGTCTATGAGGGAACTATGCATAAGTTCTTTTAAATACAAAACTAGCAAAACCTGTGTATTTGTAGACTCTTGATTATTGATATTTATGTACTTGATCAGACTAGGGTAGTTACCGGTGCATGTGTGCGCAAGAAATTTGATTTTGGAATTTCACCAAAGATGTTGATTCTCTATACATTGTGGTCTGTGAGGAAACTTTGAATATTCTTTTTACAATACAAAACTAGCTATTAAAATCTATGCTTTAAAAAAGTTAGACAATTGATATAAATGTACGTGGCGAGAATTTATATTTGAAAGAGCAGATCTTGAAAACCAATATGATATTTGAATTTCACCCAGTGATTATTTGTAAAGTTCAAAAAGGATTCTTTGAAAGTTCAAAGGTCAAATGGGAAATTTTAAGACAATTAAGATATTATTGATGCGGACTGTGACATCTGGGGGAGGGTCGATATTTTTTGTGCATGAAAATTCAAGGGTGGGTAACTCTTTTTCTTGCAGACACTTTTGAAGGGCCTTATTTTTCACCCCAGGGCCATAGGGTGCGAAGGGTAATTGAATCAAATCTGATGAATTTTATTTTTTTTATTTTTAATTTTAATTTTATTTTTTTTTGGGGGGGGAGTCTCATTGTACAATTGATGAATTGGGGGTGTCAAATTTTAGAAATTTGATTTGGAGGGGGTCGCTTTTTACATTTCATTTGTCGCTCAAGTTCCACCGACCCCCCCTCGTAAAAAACGAATGCTCCCTTATACGGCCCAAGGCCGTATAACGCCGGGAACACACAGCAGGGTTTCGCAGGGCTAGTAACCCAGGTAACCGTGGCGCGTCTCCTTTGTATTTTTTTTGTGAAAGAAGAGACACACCAGGCAGATGCTTCAATTTTGAGCTAATAACAAGCTTTCACGTCATTGATGAAGTGTCGATGAAATTACAGCGTCCTGTCGCTCATCATGAAAATCGACTTTTCCGACAACTTTTTACGTACATAAGGGCAGTCATTTTTGGATGAAAGCCCTGTGGCTGTAACTCTTTAAATAGTTGACCTGAAAAAGGTTTTCTTTTTTCTTTGTTTCTTAAAATCCTACAGATTTAAAGGATATAGTCTTTTACCACTGAAAAATTCGACAAGTACATTTAAATTTTAACTGTCTTTTGATTTCCCGCCATTTTTAAACATTGGTAATATTACAAAGAAAACATAATATATGGTGTCCCAGTGGAAAAAAAAATTCAGCGCTATGCATTATATTGGACTGCTCTGTTGTTTCTGTGAAGATTACAATGCATATATGCACTGCGTACTGTGTTTTTGCTTTATTTGCATGATGGCGCCATTTTATATTTGGGCAAACATTTATTATTTACTTTCCTCGAAATTGCACATGTAGTCCCAATGGACAGTCCCTTTAACCTGTATAAACACCATTCAGTGAGTACATTGCCATAAACTTATTTTAGTTTATTTTAGTTTGGAAATAAAATCACAAAAATAATGCGAAAAAGATACAGCTATCGGGCCCTTAACGATATCGGAGCAGATTCTTTCTCGTCCAAATATTTGTTCAGAATGATTTCAAAGACTTTTTGAAATTTCCATCATCGAAGTTTAAGGAGTAGTGCTACAGTTTCTTTCTTAGGCGTGTACAACTTTGTTGTTTATGACCTGGAGGCAAAGTCGTCCCTGTTCAGCACATTTCTTAGTGATACAGAATTACGAGATGGGATGCTATTTGTCTCATGGACATAGTGACTTCCCTCTTCAATACGAGATTATATGAGCGATGCAATGCACGTTGGTCAAGCCAAACCTTTCCTCGCGAATTCTTTGATCAGCTAACACATAAGCCTAACATATTCTCTATTGATTTGGCCCCGTTGTTTTGTCATCCTGTAAGGCGCAGTGTGTTTCTCTATCCTGTCGAAGTCTAGTACATGTCGTAAATTTTATTTTTATTGCACAATTGACAGATTTTCCACAATGGCCTATGTTCAGTCACGGAATCTTGTTGCAGCACTTATTCGAAATGGAACTACGAACACATGTCCGAAGGCTGTTTGTAGGCTGTCGACTAGTAAACTGGTAAACTGTGATTTAAGGTGAGTCAACTAGTGTTTGGGTAGAATGTAGTGTAAGGTGAGTCAACTAGTGTTTGGATTGACTGTAGTATATAGTATAATGGGATTCAACTAGTGTTTGGGTATAAAACTGTGATATTAAGGCGTTTATTTTCTTCTGTATACACAGTTGTCACCGTTTTTGTAGAAAACAAAGACATTGATGTATTGTGTCATACCACCATTTTCACACGAATTGAAATAGCTCACATGTTCATGCGTAATTCAAAGGGTTCTTTCTTTTGATATAGCTGAGCTAACAATACTACTTCCTATGTAAACACCGCGGAAGTTCTTCTTGCAACCTTTCTAACCATCAGTGTCATGCTTCCGTTATGAGAATAACCTACACCGAAAATTGTACACAAAAATGAATAACATTGGTATTCAAAATCCTGACAACTCAACAACCTTTGTTCAACAAATTTAACCCTTTCACCCCCAGTTCCCTGTATACAGGTCCAACTTTACCATAGGAAACAATGGATTTGGGACAAACCATGGTGGTGAAAGGGTTAAACGAAGAATGGTGAATTGGAAATATTATGCTCAATAATTTTCTGATTTTAGGTCTGGCAACTCGGAAATGATGTATGAAAACCTGTCCAGGAAACATATTATTGAGGCAGCCAGATTAGTTACGGATCATTTGTCAAAACACATCCCAATGATTCATCACCTTCGAGTACCTGACGAAGCATATTTTAAAAGAAACATGGCCGCGTTGGAAAATGTCCTGCAAAGTGGGGAAGGAGCAGTTGCCATCGATACCACGTCAAATAGAGTAATAGGCGTAGCTTATGGTTTCTGGGTGTCCAATTTTCAGCAATTTGAATATTCCCTCGACCCAACCATGTGTGAAGAATTCAAACCCATGCGACTTCTTTTGTCCAAATTGGGAGAAACGTTCTTCAGTTTAGAGGATGTCAAAAAGTTACAAACTGAAGGTCACAGATTTTTATCACTAGACACTGCCGTCATCAATTCAAAGTATCGCCGGACTGGAGTGATGAGATATTTTGCAAACTGGATACTCGAGGTGGCAAGGTCGAAAGGAGTACGAGTTACCTGTGCAAGAGCAAATCATAAACAAAGTCTAATGTACGTGAAAGGGTTAGGATTTGAAGTGCTTGATGAAATACCATACAGAGAATTTGAAATCGATGGCAGGAAACCCTTTGAGGATATGGAAGTCGACCCTGAATTTAAAGGTTCAGCCATTCTAATTCGTCGGCTTAATATCGACGAAAGAACACAACATATGCACTGATGATACTCTCTTGTTTCAGGTGGATGGCGTACCATTTTTTCCATATATACTCTCCTAAATTGTTTATCTTTATTTTGATCAATTGCCCCACTGAATGCCAATTTTGAAGGAAACTCGGTGAGGTATAATTTGCGACATTGTGCTAGAAATTCAAATGAGATGACATGGCCACCTTGCGGTTACATAGGATCACGACAGACTTCCTCCGCATAGATCCATACGTGACTGCAACGTAGCCAAGCTCTGATCGGCGCAACTGGACAACTGACCAACCCGAGTCTGGAAATTTTAATTCTCGATGGAACAGAACAATATTACAAAAAGAGCATTGACGGAGACCGATTTGAAATGTTTTACACACTGTTGCTTAAGATTTGGTCAGTCATGGCCGACGAGTGCTGAAAGGCGTCATACATGTACATATTGCGGCAATTAACAGGTATACGTCAACTTATGTGCCGCCTTGAAATTGAAATTGATGAACATTGAATATGTTCACGCTTTCGTTGTATTTATGTTCATTTTCACCTTTGATTATTTTATTGTGAGAAATAAAGTGTCTTTGAGGAATGACTGTGTCGTCCAAAGGTGAAAGTTTATTCGCCGAACCTAAATGACAACCTTTACTTCCACAAACACTGATAGTACCCCGTCAGTTACTTTTCGTGGCACCGCAATCCAATGATTATGTTACCCTGATGAAATTTACACCAAACGACGTTGTTCCTATCTTCTCGAAATGTTACACTAATTCGAAATCAATAGCATACATCATGAAAGTTAATACGATAACCCCCCTTGTTTATTATAGTAGAGTTCCATAATTACATCCATATATGATGTGACTCTACATTTGTAAAAATTTTAATGTGTCCCTTGGAACACCATGGCTCGACACGCTTTGTTGCATTTTGTGAAACCGCTAATGCGAATTTTAAATTTTCTCATAGACAGAGGAGGGCTACTGTCTATGATTTACTCAATATTTTATAAGAGTGTTTACCACCATACCTTTAATCAATTGGTGATCTATCTTGCCAGAATTGCCAACAAGGTCAATCAGCAGGTTTTAATATTCAAGAAAAGAGCTAAACGTTTAAGGTAGAGCTCTTTTTACAGGGAAAATCTGAAAAACAGAGGGATAAGCGGGAAGAGTGTTTGGAAAAAAAAGTTTGAATGGTCATTCCGCAAACTCCGTTATATAGACAATTACTACATTTGTGTACCATCCTTACAATAAATTACTTGATAAAACACCTATACGCTTTGATAGATGTGAGTATCATGACCTACAAATGACAACCTGACGTTATGACAACACCACATAGGATCACAGTGCGAAGTAAATAAGCATGCCTGTGTTTTTTCACCACAATGGTATGTTGTCCATGTGCCAGGTTTGAAGAAAAAGCAGAACGGGGTTGTCTTCTGCAAGACAGGGTGAGACAGCATGCCTTTAGAACAGACGATCTTTTGCTTTCAGGGCAACCCGGGAAACGTTAACGCTCTATTGCAGCAAAATCAGAACGTCATAGGAAAAGTTTTTACCATTCAGCAGTCCGTCAACTGAATGGGATGGACCCTTTAGCCAGATGTTCGTAACTTTTTTATTGAGTGTTGTATCTTATCGGTGTTGGTTGATCCTGGTTTTATATTGTAAATGTTTTAATTGTAATGTTTTAGAGCACGAGCCGATGAGATTTCTGGTGTATATTTATTTCAAAACATACATTAGCGAATAAACTATGATACTGATACTGATACTGATCTCTCGACAGGTGCAGGCGAGTCGCTTATTTGAAGACATACTAGGCAGTTTGCATCTCAACATACCATTTCAATCTGCTCACACCAGACCATTTGTACAATTTCCTGCCAGTAATTCCCTTCCTAGGATCAGAAGATCCCTAATGCCATTTGAGGACGCTAGTCATTCTAACCTAGTGTATATTCTACTCCTATAGAAAGAGTAAGATATAAATTTGACGTAGCATTGACTATAATTGTGACCCAACTACCGATTCCAAGGCCAATTGAACTCCCAAATATAAACGTCCGTATGAGTGTCCTTCAGCCATCATGTATTTTCGATAAAAAATCACTGTTGACGAAGTCACGTACTGTATATCTGTCAGCTTGATAATTCAAGGTTGGCTGTTGTAGACGGAAGATAAAGTTCAATCCAACTTTTGATCCGAGAAGAAGTCCCCTCTTACAACACGCGCTTGCACATAATGCAAAAGCTTACTTGATATCAGTTAACATATAATTTGCATTAGATATCAATATGCGTGCTGTATTCTGAATGTAAATGCTCTGGGGTCACCGCAGTATCACATTTTGTTGCTGAGGGTTATCTGCTGTCACCTGTCACCATAAAGAGGTCGGCAATCACTGAATGCATTACATTATACCATAGAGAAACATAGATAGAGTGGCAACGGGTATTGTTTAAGGCGTGAAGCGGTTACGTAACCCACATGAGGGAAAATGCCGAGAGAGTTTGACCGGTTAAGAAGGGCTTGACTACGCAGTTTCTGCGTAGTGAAGCGTCATTACGTATTCATGGTGACCTCTGGCCAGCTGTCAATATCTTTGGGGGCTTTTGTCTTTTGGCCTGCTTTGCATATGCGTCGTTGGACACGACCTGCCAATCACCCAGGTAGTCAATTAAACTATTAATTGACTGTTTACCGACCCAATTAACACTATCCAGCAGTATCAGTCATATTTTAATCGCGTGGCCCGGGTGGGCACAACGTAGCAACGAGGTAGTTCTACTCATGAACGTAGGAACGCGTGTATTTCTATGTGTACGTTTCACTTATGGTGTTGTTTGTACCATGGAGGTAGGAATGTTTGTACCATCGCGCGTTTGAAGTAAGCTTGCTTGTTCACCTACAGCATTACCTTCAAGGTGACAGGCTTACTATTAATGTTCAGTATCATTGCACCGAGTTCTGCCCACGGTGAAAACCACCTGTTTTGCCACGGTCCCTCTGTGGAGGGACCGTGGTTTTGCCTACTAATTACTGCCCGTCGCTGCCCGTCCTGAATGTAGCCTATCTATAGCTACAGTAATCAGTCAATATATAATACCCCGCGCCTTATAATTTTTATATAAACCACAGTCTCTCTATCCACGAGGGACTGTGTATAAACTTATAAAATCATAGTCCGTGCCGTAAAATTGTTGACTTTCGATGCGATATACAGGTTGATCGTTGAATCGCACCGGCGCATCCATATTTACTTGCCCCATAAGCTTACTACTCTGTAAAGGGTGGGTAGATGGAATTCCTGGGCCAAAATGAACACCGGGGCGAAACTTTTTGTGAACCCATGTGAAAACATAAATCATTTATCAGTTTTGATATATACTCCTAAATTGTAAGTTTGATCATGGAGGTACCTCCATGGTTTGATCAAAATCGAGACCACATTCAAGGGCTATGCAGACTGTCCATGTACGCACACACAGTGACAAGAAGGCGGCAAACACCTACTTACCAAGCACATCGAATCGGCGAAAAGAAGCATAAAAAAGCTATAGGCTCATCGCCAAAACAAACGCGCCAAGCGCTAACAAAAACCCATACCAAGCGGCCCTTTTCAGGGCCACCAAACACTCCAAAAAGAGAACTACAAAAAAAAAAACAACATAAAATGACATAGAACACACAAACACTTAAAAGAAATAACAAAAATCGTACACATAAAATAACGTGACAGAAAAAATGGCCGTGGAAATAAATCAGCTATTTCCAAAGAAAAGCCGACAACAACATGAAATTCAACAACAACCTATCATCGCTCAAACTATGAACTCCGAAAAATAGTACTAGGCAAAGGCCTTAAAATTAATTCGGACGCCAACAAAACCAAACAGAATAAAACCACCTCAGGATTTCAACAAATAAAGTCGTAAAATGTGACTACGCTACATCGTGAGACACAAACAATCGCAACAACACAAATTCAAAGAAAAGTCAAATTGGGCTCCACAAACAACAAACACCAAAAACTTGAAAGCTATCTGAAGCTGCTAAACTCGCACTTCTAGAGATACCCTTTCAAACAAGGAAACAAAACATGTCGCGTGCTAAAGGAATCGCGATAAACCAGCTTGCAAACAATAGACAAATTTCGGGAAAAAAAACCCTCGACAAGGGTCGGGTTTTCGTCATTGTCAACACAAACGATTACGTACTCGAATGCGAAAGGCAATTACGCAACACTCAGTATTATACACAACAAGCCAGAACAAACAGTAAACAAAGTAAACGAACTATGAATCAAATGTACGAGAACAAGCACATCAACCAGGATACTTGTGAGTATCTTGATCCAATAAACATAAAATCCGTACCCCCAGTGGTACTTATTGCCTAAAAATTCACAAACCTCCGCAAAAATCTAAAAGACACACCAGTCAAAACAAAATTTACCGAAGTAAAGAAACATAGAACAAACAAACCGAACCACCAAACGGACTCACAACGTGACCAAAAATTAATATACTTGCCTCGCTAATCGAAAAGCAAGACCACTAAAATGCATTAAAATAAATTTTCACAAACACAAACTAAGGAAAGAATCTACACCGCGACTGATGAGAAACCACACCTGGGTTTCCGAAACGCAAGCGTCAAAGGGCGACTCTATCAACTTTTGTAACAACATAGGTCCGGCTGCGTCTCGCCATAAGCTTTCCCCACACAAACAAAACATTACCGTACACACTAATCCAAACTTCTCTACAAATATCCAAAGCAAAAAACATTTTTATTAACACACACAATCGGATAAGAATGTAGGAACACATTTTCGAAACGAATCAAACACAAACTCGACACAAAAACATTTAGGATAGTTAGATGGGGAGCCTCTTTCACATTTTTTACATCTCGCTATACTGTCTATGATTCTAAAAATAAAGTCATCTGCCACTTTTTCTGTATACGCGGTTTGGCAAAACTCATCTCTTCAATCGAAAGTCGGGCGATTTCATGGTTCTTTGGGGTACGTCGAGCTTAAGGAATGTGGTTATATTCGCGATGTTTTATTCGAAATTATTTATTTCTTCTAGGGCAAATGCACGTAATTCATGCTGTTGGAAATACTGGCCGCTCATAAACAAGACAATAAACTCGATATCTGTGCATCTTTACTTTTATTGTCAAAGTACCATCGACACCCAAAAAAACCAAATGGTTCAGTCCACGCGTGGGTTCAGTCCAGGTATTTGCAACGCCAGTCACCTAGGCGACGGTAATCCGCACCACTTATCACCATCGGGAAGGTACTCCTCCCCCTATACCACTGGCGATCCCACCCTCAAGGCACTGCGTCATTCGACCACAGCTTTGTTATTGTAATTTCCTGCATAAAATTAACAGCGAGGTCACCGTTCAAACTCTCTCGGGATTTTCTGGCATGCATCCATGTTCGCCTCGCCTCAGGTTGCTCTCGCCTCTCTTTTCGAAGAGTGCCGACCATGAATCCTCCGGTTAATTTTCGGATTTTCGCCAATTGTTAAGCGAAAGTATGTTCGGCAAAGTTTGTGTTGTTGTTGTCGTGTGGTGCTGAGCAGAATTGACGTGCTGGCGAAAACGGGAGTGTTTTGAGCTTCAGGAAAATGAGTTTACCGTTTTAAAAATTCCTCTCATATTTTTATGAATATATAATGAGTGTGTTTGAACCAAATTTGAAAGTCTTTTATCGATACTGTCTGGTTTTACTCAATGGTTTACGGTCAGTTATACCCTCTTTTACACGTGCGTCAAGGAAGGACATGTTTATGAAACTGCTGGCGTGTTATGTTTTGATTGGCGTGAAGCAGTGTTTCTGGCCTGAGAGCTCACAAAGTAACTATGGTTGCTACGCGACTGGCAGTACGATGCCATCTCGTCGTATTTTTCGCATAATCTCGTGTAATTATCAACCACAAACAAAGCCTCCAAAAAGTTTAACACCTTTGGAGCTCATCTTAATATGAAAAGCCAATAGTCTACCGAGACGACCATGGAACAAAAGGCATGCAAGCGTTGTTACTCTGTGATTATACTAATGAGGTCGGCAATCACTGAATGCATTACATTATAATAATGGGTGTTTCTGCTGGTACCTCTGTAATTTGCGAAACTTTGAACCTCTTACAAATTAATCAGAATAGAAACGACTCTAAGGTCTATGTTGGTTGAGGTCACTGTGTCGCAATGCACACTGATGTCGTTTTTTGTGTTTTGCATTCTTTGATCATAGATTAAACAGTGAGTCGGATGTTTCGTCAATGAACATTCCAAAATCAATTGGGGAAATAGCTTTTTGTTTTCCTCAATCCCGAGATAAAAATAATACAGCTTGTTTATCGTCTGCACATGGATGGATCTATACTACCCGAGTCATAATGATTTTCGCATTTGGACAAACAAATCAGGATTCACCATCGAAAAGCTGATGCTATGCTTTACGTATACAGGTATACACTGACACTGTTCGTATGAGGCACATAAGGTCGAATGTTAGAATGTCTATATACATCTTGAATATGTATGTATGTATGTATGTATGTATGTATGTATGTATGTATGTATGTATGTATGTATGTATGTATGTATGTATGTATGTATGTATGTATGTATGTATGTATGTATGTATGTATGTATGTATGTATGTATGTATGTATGTATGTATGTATGTGTGTATGCAAGCATGCATGCATGCATGTATGTATTACATACATGCATGCATGTAACAAATAATGCATGTATGTATTACTTGTTGTTAGTACATGAAAGTACGCTTAAACAAAATAAAATGCTTTGCGCTATATGTTAACACTACCCAACATTTTGTGCTGTTCAATACATAAATGTTGAATGTATGTATAAATTACAGAGTAAATGACCAGTCAAGACAACCCTATCACGGTGATGCTTTGTTTGTTAACAATAATGTTATGTTTGATTTTTGATCTTGAATGTAACTTTAAGGAATAAAAATTAGTAACTATAAAATTAATATCTTGCCATTGAATAATGTTCATTTGAAACACATACACGGAAAATATATGTAATTAGACAAAGCCAACAATAATTACTTTAAGTAAAGCTGGAATTCCTTGTGCTTCCTACCATTATCAGGAAATGTGGAACTGTGAAAGTATACTTTTTTATTTCAGTCACATGTTGTGATAAGTTTTGATATATTTCAATGCATTTCAATAGATTTCAAAGAAATTATATTTTATTATGCTATCTCTTGTGGTGTAGTTTCACAGCTTTAGATCAAAGGCCAAAGTGCTGTGGCAGAAAGCAAGGAATACATATGAAATTTATTTTTCATACACTTAAATAGGTCAACATTATATCTCTTAACCTTATTCCATGCAATTTGTAACAAGTCGTAGATGTCAAAGAGTTAACCTTTATATGAGTCACACTAAAGCATTAGACTGTGTTCATTCTTTTATTAGGCCTACCTATTGCTTGTAAAGTGAAAAAATACTGCATATCCTGTTTGAGGGGGGGGGTTCCTTCTTTCCAAGAATTGTTTTGAGAAACAATGCAAACCTAGAATTCCTACATCAAACCTGGAAGAAATAAGATACTTACTGTAACCTGACACGTGACGCTTTTACCGGCACAAACGACAAACATGAGATCACCGTTTCCCTACCAGCGTAGATGAGTGTATACGATATCTACTTACTATAAATCATGCTTGTTTGACCCTTTCCCAACAGTCTGGCTCATAAGCAAGTAATATTCTCCTGCCAGTAGATTTGAGAACAAACGTGTTTGTTAAATTCCCACTGCACATCTATAGTCGTGACTGAGCATGATTGCCTACACCACAAAAATAGCAAATTACATATTACGTACACAAGAAAGAAAGACGACCGATGCCTTACATGCCATCTCAAAAGGTAAAAGGTAAATTGCTTCGCGAAAAACACTTCAACTGAGATAACATCAATGCGATTAAAACACCGATCACGTAAACATTCTTTGCACTTTATGTAAGTGTGGAATGATAACAAATATAATACTGTAAAAACATTTGGCAAGATGTTTGCTGTATTTCTCATGGATATTTTCTATTCAATGTTTAAAATGGCCAATCACAAAGGAGATATGCAAATTCAGGATACATACATACATACATACATACATACATACATACATACATACATACATACATACATACATACATACATACATACATACATACATACATACATACATACATATGCAATTTTGCCACCTCATAAGAATACCTCCCGTTTGCATATATACATATGCATATATGGGAGCTAAAAGTGATAATTTCTAAATATATCGTAGAGGTATTTGCGAAATAAAGCGAATACCAGAAGCATAAGTGGGCATTGAGGAAACTCAACAATTTTTGTCTGAAAATACGAATTTCCATTACTCAAAACAGTTTGACCTTGAATCTTAAGTCGCATTGGCTTTTTTAGGCCTGATAAAGTACATTTTTGTTGTGCCAGCTTTTAACAAAGCAAAAACGAATAGGGTGGTTCATCTGGGTAATGGCTCCAAAGAGGTTGAAGCGTGTATAGAATATATCAACTTTCACAACATAAACTTACAAATACTGGTAATACTGCAAATGGTAAGATATAGTGTCTCCTGAATAAAGTCTTTGACTTCTTCCTGGAGATTATCGCTTTCGTTGAACTCAGTCTATACGGATCAACATCGTGATAGATGTTTGTATTCGTTGACACACCTTTGAACAAGGGCTTGTATTCGTGGATAAGTTATTTTACCTGTTGTTGTTGTGATGGCTTGTAGTGTACCAACTTAGACTCAGGATTCTCCAGGACCTCGAATTCTGAAGTTTGACCGATCCCAGCTGTGTATTTTTACTCAAGTCAGTTAACTATCGGTACATGTATAATAGTTTGAACTGTGACTGACAGTAGGGTTATTCCTATTAATATGGCTTAAGCATATTTATGTGGCATTACTGTTTTTGTTTTCGCCTGTCAGGTGTTATTAGATGATTACAACTTTAAATCAAAACCAAGAATCCCAGATGACCCATCGCTTCCTGACGATCTGAATTTGTTTTACAGTCGCTTTGATCACGGAACTGAAACACCAACAGTGCCTACTGACTCTGAAAGGACATTATATATTTCATGCAATGATACAAAACGTGAGTTTTTGAAGTTAAATATGCGTAAGGCCCCAGGGCCGGACAATGTATCACCAAGGCTGCTTAGAATGTGTGCCCTACAATTATGTGGTATTTTTACTGAAATTTTCAATTGGTCACTTCGCACCTGTCACGTTCCAGTCATTTTCAAAACATCAATAATAATCCCAGTACCAAAACGCACACCAGTCATTAGCATGAATGACTACCGCCCGGTTGCTCTAACCTTCATAGTAATGAAGTGTTTCGAAAAGCTTGTTGCAAGATTCATGAAATCTTTTATTCCAGATAGATTCGATCCATATCAGTTTGCTTATAAGTCAAAACGTTCGGTTGAAGATGCAGTTTCACTTGCTTTAGAATGTATCTTACAACATCTCGATAAGAAAAGGCCAACGTATGCTCGCATGTTATTCATCGACTTTAGCTCAGCGTTCAACACTATCTTGCCATTCAGGCTCCATGGTAAGTTAATAAGTATTGGTATGGACCGCAACATTTCAAGCTGGATTCTCGACTTTCTTACAGGCAGACCACAGATGGTGAAAATAGGTTCACGATTTTCTAAAACATTGGTTTTGAATACAGGTGCACCACAAGGCTGCGCCCTGTCCCCGTTGCTTTATTCTTTAATGACTTCCGATTGCATATCGTGGTATGACGA
This sequence comes from Ptychodera flava, assembly GCF_041260155.1. Taxonomy (NCBI): domain Eukaryota; kingdom Metazoa; phylum Hemichordata; class Enteropneusta; family Ptychoderidae; genus Ptychodera; species Ptychodera flava. Next base: position 16,204,589 of record NC_091928.1, read on the forward strand.
CTGCCCTACTATTAAATTTGCAGATGATACAACTGTTGCTGGGCTGATTGACGAAAATGAGATCAATTATCGCAGCCAGGTTGATGAATTGGTGATGTGGTGTACCGCTAATAACTTAGAATTAAATGTTAGCAAGACAAAAGAGGTCATTATTGATTTTCGAAGGAATAAGACTCCTCTCACACCATTGTCTATCAATGGCACAGATGTCGAGATAGTTGACACCTTTAAATTCCTCAGCATCCGCATCTCCAGTGATTTAACCTGGCACGCGCACGTCGAGCATTGTGTTCAGAAAGCTCAGCGACGATTGTTCTTTTTACGAAGGCTGGCAGGCTTCGGTCTTAGCAGGAATCTCCTGATAAAATTTTATCGGGCAGTTGTCGAGAGTGTGTTGACAGTCTCCATTGTTGTCTGGTACGGGAGTTCTACTGTTGCGGATCGTCGCCTGTTAAACAGAGTGATACATTCTGCCGAGCGCATTATTGGTGTAAATCTGCCTCAATTAGATGACCTTTACAGATCTAGGATGCAAAAGAAAACAAATTCTATTCTTTCCGATTCTTCCCATCCTGCCTTTGGTCAGTTTTCGCTTTTGCAATCAGGGAAACGTTACCGCTCTATTGCAGCAAAATCAGAACGTCATAGGAAATGTTTTTACCCTTCAGCAGTCCGTCAACTGAATGGGATGGACCCTTTAGCCAGATGTTCGTAACTTTTTTATTGAGTGTTGTATCTTATCGGTGTTTGCTGATCCTGTTTTTATATTGTAAATGTTTTAATTGTATTCTTCGTGGTTTAGAGCACGAGCCAATGAGATTTCTGGCGTATTTTTATTTTTAAACATACATTAGCGAATAAACTATAATGATGATGTAATTTAAATAGCTTAATTCCTCATCAATTGGACAAGGACAACAATAACAAGCATGGAGTGGTTTGCCGGGAACCAGAAGAAGAACAAGAACCTTTTGACCAGGTTAAAACTTCCGTTTTGAGTTTTTTAAATCATATTTGACATTCATACACTTCTGAGATGACTCAAGATTTTCTCTGGCTAATTCACACGCTTTACAAAGCTTTTTTTACGAAATTCTGATACAAATTGCATAAGATTCAGACAATCATCGTCGTCTGATAGAAAGTTCTCTTTAAAAGGCTTAAGTGGGCCACAGACTATATGTCCAAATATAAGCTCAAATGGGCTAAAACAAAGAGACTCTTGAATTGGCTGTCTAACATCAAATATATTAAAATAAATTATCTCATCCCCCTGCTCCTCAGTGTCAAAACAGTAGGTACTAATCATATTTTCAAGGCTTGGTGAAATCTCTAAAGAGCACCCTGACTTTCTAGGTGGTAGGCAGAGGACTTGCTCTGTTTAATGCATAGCTGATCAATGACTTGTTGAAAATGTCCAGACATAATGTTGTAGCCTTGATCGAACTGGACACATTTAGGAAGGCCAATATAAAGTGAAAAATTTGACTTAAGCTCTCACTCTAGTCTTTGCCTTTATGTTTCTCAGTGGCATGGCTTCTGGAAACCGAGTAGATGTACACATAATTGTCAACATGAACTCATTCCCTGATCTTGTTTTTAGTAGGGGCCCAACACAGTCTATGAATGTTCTACTTGATGGTTCTTGAAATGCAGGAATTGGCTGTACAGGGGCCTTTGGAATAGACGGCTTTGGATTTCCTACCATTTGACATGTATGGCAAGTTTTACAGAAATGTTCTACATGCTGCCTGAGATGAGGCCAATTAAAATGACTGAGAGTTTTATGATAGGTCTTCCTGACTCCTAAATGACCAGCCTAGGAGGTTTCATGGGCTAAGCGTAATATTTCACCACAATAGGACTTTTGAACCACAATTTGATGTTTTATAGACTTTGGTCATCAACCAAGACATCTGGAAGTCTCCATTTGCGCATGAGAATACCAGATTTTGTGTAATAACAAACCAGACTATCTGAAGTTTCAGCTACGTCAACAACCTTGTCAAACAAACACAAAATATTTGGGTCCTTGTGGTGTTCTGTATTAAGAGGTGATCTACAAAATGTCTGACCTTGGTCAGCAGAGTTTGACTGGAAGTTCCGAATCCACTACTAGGGATGACAGAATGATCCACATCAAACACCTGACAGTGAAAGGTGTCATTTAAGTCGACGTCTGTGACGTCAGTTTTGAGATATTTTGATTCTTCGAAGTTTTCTTCTTCTGGCTCGAGTAACAGCACATGCAGGATAATAAGGAATTTCCTGTTCAATTGGCTCTGGATCCTGAATTCAACTAGGTTTATCGGTCACGAGTGGATTTTTTATGACCTTGTTCCCAGCAAAGCCGTTTCCAGGTGGAAGGTGAATCTCTTCGAAAGGCAAAAAGGCCTAATACCTAAAGTCACAAGTCCAGAAACAAAGTGTGAAGACAAATAGACATTATTGACAAGAACAGGAATGTAGTCACTACAATCTACCCCTTAATAAGAACTTTAGAACCTGAACATGACTTTTCAAAAAATGGCAGGGTATCTGCCAACAAAAAGAGAATTGTATCTCTTAAAAGTTTTACATGGATAGTGGAAGACAAATTACTAGAAAGTGATATTAAACCATCGTGAATAAATTGTTCGAAAATACCCATAATGCTATGACCTCATTAATTTGGGATAAGAGGGGTTTAACCTCAGAAAGCATGTTGCATTCTTGATTAGACTCTAACTGAGATGATGAAGAAATAAAACTGGCTGGCTTAGATTCACTTTGACCACTCTGACCTTTACGTTTTTTATTTCAATTTGAGACAATCTGACATTAAATAGCCATCTTTCTTACAATAATGACAATAAATAGTACCAAGTTTGCCAGAAGGGGATCGGGACTTGGGATATGATGACGTAGGAGTGTTACTTGAATTCTGTGAGCTGTCGTCATTTAATTTTCTACTCTCCTTTGAGAAATTCTTTGGTGAAAAGGAGAAGTTAAATTTCCCTGCAGTGTTTCAGTATGAAAAGGACTGGGATGGTTTGCTGATAATTGACCTCAAGAATGTTCTTGACTAGCAAGACTTAGGTCATGCGAGGAGTTAATGACCTACATAACAGTGCAGATTATTCTTAATGTATCAAGATTATCAACCCCATTTCTGATTGTGACTTGAAGGTGATATCATCAGAATGTTATCATCGAGTGAATGCAAAAGTCCCAAGCATTGGCAGAAGGCGTAATCTCTTACAATTATTCAAGGAGAGGCATTACGTTAAAGAAAGATGACAGTATTCACGATGTCAATGTCGAAATACCTTCCAATGTGACATGGGATAAGCATTAATCCATTTGTCAAAAAGGCTAATAATATGCGTGGATTTATTCACTTGCGGCCAAAAGTGTCCCCAAAATACGAAAAACCAATTACATCTTTCTTTTGTTTGAACTATTGTCGATTTAGTTAGCTGTCGCAACAAAATATTCGCAAATTATGCGAACTAATCTACATACTGCAGATAACCCTGAATGGGTAATGCTAAACATTACTTAGATAATTGGTAATATTTGGAGGTTATTACCAATTATCATATATCCAAGGCGATCTCGCTACATCCTGTTGACCTTAAACGTAAAATATCAGCTGTGATATTTTCTAATAAACGTCGAGATGTACACGATGAACCTCATCAGTTTTGGAGTGTCCCCGAACTAAACTTTACAATCAAATGCAAATGTAGTTCGAAAACACTCCAAAACTGATGACATTTATCGCTCATATCTCAAAGTTTTTCTCGTAAAATATCAATGCCGAATGGAGTGATATGAGCCTGGGTATATGATAAAATAAATAACTCCTCTGCTTGTACAGTAACGGATCTTTCCATGCAGGCACCAGGATATAAGAAGAAGATAAGAACAGTACGAGGATGGGTGCTTGAGTAGATGTTCAAAGGAAACTTTCAACCCTTATTTTTAATCTATGCATATAAATAGAACACATTAGCGTTATGAATGAGGTACCAGTTTACACTTGTCGACTCCATGACCCATACCTAGTAAATTCAACACATTATACGGCATACGATATAAAAAAGGTACAAGGATTCGTCGTAAAGATGCCACGCCATCGTGACGATTTTTTTGAAGGTATGGTCTTGCAGTCACGGCACCTCATGAATATGTAATCACAACATTTTTAAAATCCGTTCCAGGCTGTTGTATTTCACACACAACCGACGACACGCACAAGTTGCAAGCTTTGGTCAGTTTAACTATCATACAGAAACCAGGCTACACGGTCTTACACAACTAAGTGTCTTTCCACAGTTTACCCAGAAGGTAAGTACCGAGTCGTGCGAGCGATTGTGATAGATGCAAATAAGAAATCTAGGCAGGTTGAGGTAACTTAACTGCAACAATATGCAGCAGAATCAATCACTTTACTTGGCATACTTGCTGTATTATAACTGGAAAAAAATCAGTAGAATTTCTGTGTGCTGTCGAGGTCGATGGTTTTTTTTTATGTTAATTTGGTTTTGTAACATATATGACTATTGGTTCTAAGGCTAAATGCTCTACAAGTGCTGCACGGTTGTGGAACAGGCTGCCAATTTTACTCCGTTGCAGTGAGAATTCTAACAGTTTTAAATCAAACCTTAAAACTTTTTTATTCACCGAATGACTCTTTATATCATACAATATTTTAAATGCCTTTTCATTTTTTATCAAGTTATATACATCGCTTTGAGATGTGTTTACATGGAAAGCATTTTTCAAGAAATAAATATTATTATTATTATTATTATTATTATTATTATTATTATTGTTCAATCAGAAAGCGTGTTATGTAAGAAATAATCATAGCCGAGGTTAACAACACTCTATGTGTGTCATGCGTGGGGCATAAGAGATGAATTAATTCGACCATTTTCTGAAGCTTTCTGGGCTAAATTTCTCCAATGCGTTGAGAAATGGAAGTCTCTTGATGGTTTGGAAAACGAAATTACAATAAAGTTCAGTCCAGAATGTTAAGAAAACATTGGCTTTCACGTCAAGTGTTACAGACGTTTCACAGACAAACGCGTATTGCTCAAGCAGAGTCACGAATTGTAAAAAGGTAGGACAATATTACCAGTGCCGCCTGTAGTAGAAAAAAAAATGCAATGATAGCATACGACAAGTACAGTAGAGAAACTGACATGTGAAACCGGTGAAAGTCTTGTAAAAGCTGCAGAGCTCAGACAGGATGAAGAACTTTTGGTTCAAATCAGAGGTCAAGACTAAGTCAGCATTGAAGTAAAATTTTACAAGTCATGGTACAGAAATTACACTCGTTGCTTAGAGAAACCATATGAGAAGAAAGATGAAGCTGAGAGTGATGTTATGTACACTCCATCATTCAAGATTCTTTGTATGAACATCATCGAGGAATGAATCTTTGATAAGGGTGAAGTCTTTAGAATGACAGCATTTAAGAATCCGTTTGTGAAAATCATAAGTGATACAGATAACTATGATGCATCTACCATTCGGAAGATATCACTTAATATGCAGCGATGCCAAGAAGTGGTGCCGGTGAAATTACTTAATTTCCTCACCTAGTGTATAAGAGTTTCTACAGACTTTTGTTCAGAACACTATGTAAAAGTGTCAGATGATGAACAGAATAAACTCTTGTCAATTGGTCAAGACCAAATATTCTGATACTGAAATGTTAATGTTAGAACGGTGCCAGTGATATGCTGCAAAGATAACAGGTTTACCGACAAGAACTTCATCGGACAGCGCTATAAGTACGATTGGCTTGTACTCAATGGAAACACACTTAGATTTATGTAAATTAAGATTTTCGGAACATTGTGTCACCTTAGTAACTCTGCTATGTGCAAAAAAAGTCTTCCTACATCGTCTTTTTGAATTCAAACTATCAGTCATTGAAAGTCAAAAAGGCTTTGTTCCTGATTTGTTACGTATTTTAGCAAAATATGACCTGTTATGTTTTCTGGGAGAATTCTATTCCTCAGGATTCTTTCCTAACAAAACAACTTGGCAATTGATAGTTAAAGATACTGTGTATGAAAGAGAAAATGTCTTGCGGAAGGGCAGATCGAAAGTAAAAGGGAATTTGATTTCTTCATACTGTGCATCCAAAAATTGAACCACTGTTCTTATTGCGCTTTGTAAAATTGTTTCCTTTCTTTAAAGATACTGCGATATATATTTTACAGATCCTTGCAAATCTGGCAATAGGACATTGTCCAAAATGTGAGGAAGACACGAATAATTTTCTTATCCATTCTGCTGAAACTTGCACGAAAACAGAACAACAGAGGAATGATCTTTGGTCTAAGTTGATTCACCGCACAAGTGTGCACATTACGGTTTTCCTTAATGAGGCACTCTCAGTGATGAATGTTTTGTTTCAGCAATACTTGGAAACGAATATGGCATTAACAATTTCAGCTCTGAAGATGGTACGTTTCTTGTAAAAACTTCCCTGGAATTTTTCCAGACAATATTTTTGCATTAATCAATTACATTTTTCTCTCTGATGTAACTGTTGTGACTCTTAAATTGTAAAAATGTATGTTGCTGTGACTCTTCTTTATAAAGGAGGAAATAAAGAAACAACAACAACAACAACAACTTGTCTTCCAAGGGAAGAAAAGCCACACTAAAACAGTTCATCATATAAAAGCTTCATCGTCAATGTTGGGGCTGTAGAATGGTTTGGGTCATTGTATCATACTCACAGATTTTACAAAATGACACAACATTGGCTATTCAACAGCTGCAAGGAAACGGGATTCCACCATGCTTTAAGGAAGGAGTGTTTATAACTCTTGTGTGGGACCAGAGGTGGCCCAGACGATATTTATATAATTGAGTTTTTCTCACCGTTTTTTCTATCAGTTCCTCTCTCCTTTTCTTCATTCTCTGACTGATTGGAGTAAATGAAATAAATGATTCTGTAACTTAATTAGCCTCTTGACTCTTTATTTATTTTACACCCCATTACAAGGACGTTTATTTCTAATATACACATCTTGTAATTAATTAGTCGATACAACTTATTATGCTAATCCGTGGACTTATCAAGGATTTTATGGGTTGGTCAACATTAGGAAAGATTTAAATGAAAAAGGAAAAGGTATGAAGATCTCGGGAATCGTGTCCGGAGGACGTCCGTAAACTTAGTGGACGCTTATATATTTATGATATACGTAAAGAAACACTGCTCATTATTCAAAAATAAACGCAAAGTTGGATGGGAAGGAACGCTGCAAACGCGCATGGCTTTTCTTTGCCAAGTGCCAAATTCAAACATAACTAAGCAGACATGGCCCTGCTCGATGTAACAAACGCCAACCAAAAAGTATCGACCGACCAAGCAGAAAAAAGATAGCCGGAGGGGCCGTTTTATTACGTGGTGAGTTAAGGTAGAACGCACCTCGGGGACAGACATCGGGACTCTCAAACTTTTACAATTCTCTTCTGATATACCACATGTGGGGGTTCATTTTAAAGCTCTTGGTGAAAGAAAACGTTTCACCGTCTTAGTTTTTCGAAATTCAAAAATTTTTATTTTTCTCCATAGAGTTAACACAGGGATGGCGGCCATTTTGAATTTCTAATATCGGTAAATCTTGGGTAATTTCTTTCTCTAGTACAAAAATTTGCACGGTGACCCCCTTTTTTTATTCTTGATTTTGAAAGAGAATGACTCAAAGATTCTTTGAGGAAAGTTTGAGCAAAAGTTTAAGTCTTTCACTTTCGAGGTGCATATTACCTTAAGTGCAGTTTTTCACCAACATTATATAGATGTATGTTTCAAGTCGTCTTTTTCGGGGAGTGTATATGCCAAGTATAATTTACAATCTAGGGCTGTGATTCAGGCACAATGGTGACACAGTACCAGCACGCACTAGATAAGTTTTGCTAACATTTTGAATTTTTTAAACCAGTCACCGTTATTTCTCTGCACTCGCTATTATCTCCATGTCTGCTGGTAACATACCGTTATTTTCTGTCTCAAGCCTTTGCCGCCAAAGTCGGTCGTTTTCTGACATACGGTAGCAACCAAGCTCATGTCTAGAATGACTCTGCGGCGTCAAAGAGTTAATCTAGCCGGTTACTTTTTTGCCTAATATCTAATAAAAAGAGTTTGTCACTACTCGTCTAAGGAATTCGTCGATTTTCAATCGCGCCTTATGCTGTTAGTGTACACATGGAGCTATCAATTGGTAGCTCCATGGTGTACACTTCCCGAAAGAAACAGCTCACGGACTATAAAACTTTGTTTGTAAACTTATATGTTAGGCCTACTTCATAAAAAATCGAACGATGGAATGTTCACTTTTCAGATAGTTTGTCCCATAGACATTGTTAAATAACAATCTGAATGCAGACCCCTCGTTATGGTCTTTTGCGATGAATGGCAGATAAAAAGCTGCACAGGCATTTGTTGGTATCCATATGTTTTCTGGCTGCGATATAGTCAGTGCTATCAGAGGAAAGGGTAAGAACAAGCTGGTTAAAATAATGTTGAGTAAAGAGAGCCACATTGCAACATTTCTGCAATTGGGTATGGAGTGGGAAATCACGGATCAATTGCAGCAGCGAACTGAAAGATTTGCCCATGAAGTATATGACCAAAATCAATGTAACAACATCTACAATGCAAAATACAGCTGCTTTCCACTTGCCCTTAATGACAGTTCCTTCTCTCCAAGCAAAGTCGGCTTGGTACAACATACAAAGCGAGCAAATTACCCGGCTGCTGTTCACAGGCGATGTCTACTGCAAACAGTAGATGCATCAAACCCACACGGTCATGGATGGCTGTGTTCTGGTACCACTCTCACTATACAATGGATAACTTTACCTGCAGCTCTAGATTCAGTGATGAAGTTCATCAAATGAAAATGCCAGAGATCATCATGCGAGCCTCCAGATGTTCTTGCCAAAGTGCATCACCGCTGTGTACAGAGCTCTGTGAGTCTGTATCTTGTAGAAACAAAGCTGAGGCGAAAGATGATAAAATAGATGCTATTTAAGCGATGAAAGTGATACTAAATAGAAACTGTACGACAATAAACATACATAGCTATACTTTGTACAGCTTATAGCTGTAGCGATTCTGCACTGCCAGTAACATCAAAATTTTCAGCAAAACCAGCTTCACTGGTCAAATCAGCTATTCTGAATTTCACAACTCAATATTCTATTTTACACCTGCTTATGACATTCTTTCGTCCAAATGGCTTGATAATTTCTCAGTCTTCTTGACAAAACATCATAACTAATCTCTATGAATGAACATGGGCTCATTTGTATATTTGTATTATTCTGCAACCATCAGCCAGAGAAACATTTCAGTTATTTAGAAGATTTGGGTCAAAAATGAATTTGAATACTTTTTGCTCATATTCATTGAACTATTGCCATTTTTAATAATGTCCTATCATGTTCAGTGTGTAGTTCTAAACTTTTCAATATTTCAGGGCAAGAAGTGGTAAAAATAGGAGTTTTCTTTCACATTGTTGATTATAAGAAATAAAATGTCCATATTGCGTTCTCTTACATTCAGTTTTCATTGAAGTTTGAATTGTACTATGTGAGTAAAACTGAAGTTGTCTGTCACTGAAAGTCGTTACCATTATTTCGGGGAAACCTGTAACCTCTAAACCTCTAACCTCTAAATAAAAATATTTAATCAAAATGCTCTTCTCAAGGTCGACTGACCCTTGTATTCTGTACATTGTCAAATGTCAACGGACGTTTGAAACTCTTGAAGAAAGAAACAAGGCTATTTTGCCTTTTATGTTCAAACGTTTGCTGTAAGAGTGATATGCTAAAGTTTACGATTATATTTTCATATTTTGTTAATTTATTAATAGATATTTCATTATGGCAAAAGTGAACTCACGGAATATCATCGGATCGCTGATTAAAACTGCAGTGATGAATCAAGGTTCGTATAATAGTGTACGCAGACTAACGACAACGTTTCGGGCAAAGATCGATATGAGGTGAGTTTGTCTCATTCTACAATTTTCGTCATTGAGGTAATATGCACTTTGAAAGTAAAAGACTTAATCTTTCGCTCAAATTTTCCACAAGGAATCTTTCAACCATACACTTTCAAACTTAAGAATAAAAAAGTTGGCTTACCTTACAAATTTTGATACCAGAGAAAACAATTACTCAAACATTTACCGATATTCGAAATTCAAAATGGCCGCCATCCCTATGTTAACTCCATGTAGAAAAATAAAGTTTCGATTTTCAAAAAACCTAAGACAGTGAAAGTTTTTCGTACTCAAAGAGCTTCAAATTGAGCCCTCGATAAGTGGTAGATCAAAAAAGAATTGTAACAGTTTGAGAGTCCAAATATCTGTCCTCTAGACGCATTTTACCTTTAATTGTTCTATAACAGACACTTATAGTGTCACATTCTGATTTTGTTGTATACTTATGATAACTTGTTTCTTTTAACTTTGCGTGCTGAAGAGGTAAAAACGCCACGTTCATGACTTTTACGACCAAACATCCACATATTGTCATTACTTCATAATTGATCAGTATTTGTTTTTTCCTCCTCTGGTACTAGAAAATCAATGTGTTTTTTAGTTCTTAGATAAGATACATTACAGACAGCTGAATAGTACAGTACGTTAGACTGTACAGTAGCAGATTTTGAATCAAATCATAATGATATTTTCTTACCACAAATATACCAAGATATAAAGTCATATAGGGTCATAGCAATGTCCTGTTGGAGTAACGTAGACATTTGGCGATTGAAACAACTTTTAAAAGTCGGGAATTCACTTTATAGTATTTGGCATGTCGAGTAGGCACGAAAAGTTTAGAATTAGACTATATCAGAAATATTGGTCATCGACTGAATTTCAATCTAGATGAAACCAGTCTGATTCCTAACGCCGTAATTTATAGTATTTGAGAAATATACGGGGCGATACTTATCTATTGTCAAACCCCCATGTTATGACTGTCACACCATTTTAGAAACAAAAGTGTATGTTGAGGGCCTAGACATGCATCTCATATCTCAACCTATATGGAAAAACAAACACAAAAAGATATAATTATTTCATCTATGTTGTGTTCCAGACTTGTTTGGCTGCATATCTTTGGTATTCATGTGAATGTTTTTTAATGAAATACATGAATATCAGCTGTATGTACTGTCCCACTTTCGACGACATCCTAGGATGTGTGGCGGTCAAGCAATGTGTTTGTTACGAACAGGGAATTTCCAAACAGCACTATCACTGATGACTTGCACTGCGAGACATTCATGACAATTTATGATAATAAAGACTTCAGGGAGTAAAACGTATCTAGCGAAAAATGAGTCAATTGTATGAACCTTATATACTTTCAGATCTGATATTCATGGAATGAAGTACGAACTCCTGTCTAAGCAGCGTATAGAGGAGGCAGCTACACTAGTTACCGAGGAATTAACCAAACACAATCCAATGAATCGTCATCTTCGAATCCCCTACGAAATATATAATAGCAGAAATAGGGCAATGTTGGAAGGAGCCATGGAAAACGGCATTGTTACATGTGCATTTGATGCTCTATCGAACAAAATGGTGGGCATTGGCACATTTGCGTTAATTTCTAGCTTGGATCAATTTGAATATCTTCTTGATCCAACAATGTGTGACGAATTCAGTCCTATACGTCTGCTAAATAGAAAACTAATGGAAATGTTTTTCAACCTGGATGAGGTTAGAGAATTGCAATCTCAAGGTCGGCAGTTTTTATCAATAGATACTGGCTCTATGAAGGCAGGTTATCAAAAGACGGGACTAGCGACACATTTCATAAATTGGGCAGTTGACATAGCTAGGGCGAAAGACGTGATATTTGCGATTGGAAGGTCGAGCAACTTGGCAAGTCAAATGTTATATACTAAATTGATCGATTTTCAAAAGCTCGGGGAAATTGTATATAGAGATTTTGAAATAAATGGTGAAAAACCCTTTGATAATATTGATATACAATGTGAAAGTGCTAAAATCTTTATTCGTAGGTTGCAGCTCGATCAAGGAATGAAACAACCAATGTAATTAGTTATATTTGTAGGGTTCAGTACCACAAAGGCAAACAGTAACAAAGTGAATGAGATGGTTACCACCTCGAAAAAGAGGGTTTTAACTTTTTCTGAAGCAAGCAATCTTTAAACTATTGTCTTCCATACTCAAAATAAAGTATTCATCTTGCCGAGTTTTGTATCAGATCAAACACAAAGTCCAAATTCTAAGGATATCGGAAATCTAGGATGGTCAGTCACCATATCTTGTGTAAACTCGAAAGGGAAAATTTGAATTTAATTTTCACAAAAGCCAGACGTTGAACATTTATTTATTCAACAGGCTTCTAAACGAGTCCTGAGAAGCAGCATGCAACAAGCAAGTATTGTGAACTTTGGAAAGTTCCAATACCTGTGAACCCTTATTTAACTTCATACTATTACTAAACACAGATATCTGTCCGATCAGTATCTGCAGCAGAATTCGTCAAATTTGGTGCAGTTATTTCGCAGTCATATGACTAATTACAAAACTACATTTGATATGCAAAGAAGCTGTTTCTTATCTTGACACTGCTCAATGCTTCTCAGTACAATTTGGTTTAGGAATTTCGGGGTTGTATCACTAATAACAATTTTTTTTTTTAAATATGTAAATGAGCAGATAATTGAGATGACATTTATAGTATCATCATAATGTTCTGAGATTGTCACCAGTGAAAAGTTTCATGAAATTTTTGTGCAGTATTTCTTGATATATGTTGACATTGCCATTACTGTATCCATAAAAACCATTATATAAAAATATAATATAATTATACATTAAAAATTATATGTCATAACTTCATTAATATTCAAGCCACATTAACCAAAATCTTATCACTTCTTGCCATTAGCGTACGGTACCTGTCTACAAAATCTGACTAGAATCCGTTTTGGCGTTTTTTAGTTATCGTGTAGACAGACATACAAACAGACATCGCTATGACATTAGTTCAGGTATGTGAACAAGTGAGTCTTAAAATGATTGAGATAATTCGCGCCTCGAAGGAAATGTACAGAATTATTTGCTCAATCTTTACTTTTGAGAAAATTTAACCTTTCTCTTAAATAATGAAAAATAAATGTCAGGGTTCATTGTGTAAAGTTCCGCATTTGAAATAGACATCAAATCAGGTCCAATAATCGTTATCATTCAAGGTAAACTGTGAAATTTACCAGGTCCAAGGGACATATAGATGATGACAAAGGCAATGGGGCCATCTTGAACCACGAAATAGTGGTGGTACCAGGTGTCCGGAATGGGTAAGCGTACCCTGCCAGCTACCCGTCAAGATTGACCCAAAGCGACAAATTCATTGTTATTTGGTGAATTCACCAAATTACTTTTGTGAGTCAAAATTTGGTATGCTGTCACTCATCATTTGAGAAACAGACAGGTCATATTTTGATACAACATCTCCGTATCTACCGTAGAACTTCTTAAATGATTTCACTAATCTACTTTCTGAGAATCCTTGCCTCACTAACTTTTGAGCTAATAGGCTGTGTCTAACTCGAAAGTCTTCATATGAATGGCATGCTCTACTGTATCTGAGGAGTTGTGAAATATACTCACCATAAGCTGGAGATGATGGTATATTGCTCGACAAAAAGGGAAAGTTTATGATTTCAAAATTGAAATCGTCTCTTTTGTCATACAGCTTAGTATATAGTGTATTATGTCTAATTTCAAACAATACATCTAGGTATGATGCCGAGTCCACACTTTCAGTTGTTTCTTTTATTTCTAAATCATCTGGGTAGATGTGGTGTAATTGGATATACCAGGATTGTTTAAACTGATGAGATCATCAATATATCTGTGGGTGTTGTTAAATCGCTTGGCAATCCTTTTACACCCAGATTTCTGAAGTGATTGCATGAACAGCATAGAGCAGCATATCTACGGATATTTGTAATCCAGTGTGACAGCAACATATACCCTTTGTATACTCAGAGGTAAAATATGAATTAGATTTACGCAAAAGCGAAACAGTGAAAGTTTCTTTACTCCACAGTCTTCTACATGAGTCCTAACAAGCAGCAGGCGAACAAGTATTGAGAACACTTGAAAGTTTGTATACATCTGGCAGGATTCTACCCAAGTTGCTCTTTTCTGATTTTATTCCTCTGAACATTTAAAATTTAAAATATTTTTGACATTTTGAGATTTTACAGGGACTTCTTGCAGATTTCGTGTATTGTATTTTCCAGGAGTGGCTTTTCTTTGTAGATTTAGTCCTTTTGCAATAAATAGTTTTAAGTTACAAGGCTGTACCCCGGTAGCTAGCAGTCAGTTGTCAACATTTTGCCAGAAAGCATTCTTATTCAATTGGTTAACCGTCGAACTCTGTTTAAAACGTCTTTTATGAGTAATAAATACCCTTGACGTTCCAAGATACCCGTCTATCTTCGCGTACGTTTGTTCAATGTGACCCCAACCCCAAGCCAAGCTTGCTTACGCTATGATATTTGTTCAGTGTTTTCTGTATTGCAATGATATCCTCTCGATTGAAAGTATATGTCTGCCAAGAGGAGACAGAATTGGCCTTCCCGGTCACCATGAATTAAATTTAGGACATTTTTTCTTCGCGAACACGGAAGTCTAAAACTAAGAGTTTTAAGAAAGAAGCGCGTATACGACCGAGTTTTCAAATCTTAACCTTGGTTAACATCACGGCTGGGGTAGAGTAACAGTGTTGATATGAAAAGTTACCTGATCTTTGAAGGAATCGCACACACTACAAGAATAGCCTGTTCTTTGGTAAAAACAAAAGATAATATGCATTTTTCCGTTATTATATACCTTACTTTATGTAGCGTTTATGAAATCTCACTTCTGGAGCCCGATTGCAGGAGTAAGCCTTCAAATTTTAAGTCACGGGGAGAAACTGTCCGGTGGTAAGCAAGAAAATAGACCTTTTGCATGAGCTCGTTTATTCAGACAGACCTCAAGTCCATTTCGGGGCGGTCTTCCATTTTCAAAAAAAAATTCTCTGTGACTTAACAGAGATCAGTGACTTAAATCAGTGACTTTTGTCTATGTGCAATATGATTATAGTGTGAAAGAAATGTGCTAGCATCTGGTTGCTGCTGAAGAGCTGATAAGAATGCTACATTTGTGCCATGTAATAGTCACGTCATCATATAGTCGTCCTGATTCTTTAATAACAAAAGTTACGTGGCAACCCTTGATATTCATTCTTCGTAGAGGAGAAGAACGTATCAGAGCGTCTGTTAGAAATACTAAAGGCCAAGAATTTGCTATTTAGAACTGGGTTGCAGCAATATAGTAGTGTGATACATGTCTTTTGTAATCAAATAATATCAGGTCGCATGACATTTAGTAATAGTGGTCTAAATTCAGTAAATTATGATTGTTTTTCATTCTCACTAGCCTTCATGAACCTATCTTTTTGTTTAAAACGTATAGGTAATCCATATTTCAATTTTGACCTGGTCTCCTCAAATTTCCTCCAATCTTCACTATTAAATGGTTGGAGTTCTACATGGGGGGTAATGGAGGGTGCTATGTATAGAACAGGGCGTGAAATCTTTACTTAAAGGGCTTGGGTACCAGTGTTTGCGCTCATATGTTGTATGGATTATGGATGGGTATGACTATGATTATTTTACTTAAGGTTCGACTGCTGGTTGTCAAATGTCAACGCACGTCTGCATCGTAGATATTTTTCATTATTATGAGTTTACTGTTAGACTGTATAACGGGAATACATTGTGCACAATTCCGTAATTCGCTTGTTAAATTGACAGATTCGAACTATGACAAAAACTCACTCACCGAATATCATTTCGCAACTGATTCAAAAGGCAGTAATTTAAAAGACTGGTGTACGCAGGCTGATGACTACTTTACGAGCAAAT
Organism: Ptychodera flava; assembly: GCF_041260155.1. Classification (NCBI taxonomy): domain Eukaryota; kingdom Metazoa; phylum Hemichordata; class Enteropneusta; family Ptychoderidae; genus Ptychodera; species Ptychodera flava. The sequence goes on from NC_091928.1 coordinate 16,220,580, forward strand.
ACCGATATGAGGTGAGTTTGTTTCCTTCTACGCTGCAATTTTATTATATTGTCACGCAGCCGAGTAGGTTGGGGCTATAGGGTGTCTTGATGCGCACACGCCTATGTTTTGGCCGTGTGTCTTTCGAACTAGGCTGAAAATCGCAAGAAACGAGCGTTGTTGAAGCAGATAAATTATCAGATGTGAATTTTCGTGAATGAAATGGAACGATCGATGGTTACCTGTGTGGTCTGAATACCGCGAGGGCGATGCATGGACTGAATACGCATGTGACCAATTTTGAGAGGTGAGACAGAGACGGCTGCTTTGGGCCGTACTAGATGTAAATCGGCCCTACTGGTAGCCATGAGTTAAATTGACGACATTTTTTCTTCGTGAACTACATGGAAGGCTACAACTGTAAGAGTCTTAAGAAAGAAGAGCGTATATGACCGATTTTTTAAGGATTCGCACACAGTACTAAAGGTTAGCTTGTTTTCAGGTTAAAGTAAATGATAATATTATGCATTTTTGTTTCGTTGTATCCCTTCCTTTATGCAGCGTTTATGAAATCTTACTTCGGGAACCCGATTGAAAAAATAAGCCGTCAAATTTTAAGTCTCAGGGAGAATTGTCTGATAGTAAGCAAGAAAATAGACGTTTTGCACACGTTCGTTTATTCAGACAGACGTCAAGTCCATTTCGACATGTTTAGAGATATCAGTGTGATATGTAAAACAATACGCTTCCAGGGCTGTCTTCGATTTTGAAAATACATTATCTCTGACTCAAACAATTATAGCTGCGGCTTTTGCCAATGTGTAATATGAAGTATGATGTGATACAAGTGTGCTAGTGTCTGGTTGCTGCTGAAGAGCTTATTAGAATGCTACACCCGTGCCGTGTACTAGTCACGTCATCATATAGTCGTCAAAGATTTCAAATATCGGTACACGCGATACAATCTGAGTCTCCAACAACAACATTTACGTGGCAACCTTGATTTTCATTCTTTGTAGAGAAGAAGAACGTATTAGAGAGTCTGTTAGAAATGGTAAAGGACAAGAATTTGCTATTTAGAGCAAGGCTGCAGCAATATAGTAATTTTCTATTGTAAACAAATGATACCAGGTCGCATGACATTTAATAATAGCAGTCTTGTAAAAGGTCGACCAAGGGGTGAGCCTTTAGATGTTGCGGGTAGTGGAACAAATAGTATGAAAGCAAAGTATCTACCATTATGATTGTATTTCATTCTATTTATTCTCACTATAGCCTTTCTGAATTGACCAGGTATCCTCAAATTTCGTCCAATGTCAATGCATGCCTGCATTTCATAAGGAAATGAACATTACCTTGGTAGATATTTTCATGATCACGAGTTCGCTGTAAGACTCTATAATAGGGTTACTCACATGAAAGGATAAACCATTTACAGATACCAATTGAGTGAAAGTTTCCCATTTGGAAAGTAATCTTCCGTTGGGTCCTACAAATTCATAAAAGAGCTGTACAGTTCAGAAAAACTAATAAAAACACTAAAAAGTATGGGGGGAAAATATGACAAATAAAGAGCAGTAACAAAGTAAAAATTATAATTAATAAAACAGCTATTTGCCATATTATCTTTAATAAAATGCTTCAGTTTGGTTTTAAAACTTGCAAGACTTGGGCTATATCGGATATTCTCTGGCAGTGAATTCCAAATCCTGGAAGCACGCATAACAACAGATCTCTGACCAGACTAGTTCGAAACTGTGGAATTTTCAGTTTGTGCGTCGAAGAGGCGCGTGTAGGTTAAGTATGGACATTCATTATGGAACAAACATGTCAGCAATATACGCTGGAATAAAATTCTCGAAATATTAAAAGACTGAAATACAAGTAAAATAAAAAATATTTTGTTTCACAGAGAGAACATCGGTGGTTTCCAAAAGGTAATTACTCGAAATGTCTAAATCCGTATTAAGAAGGACTTTTAGAGCCTTTTCTGCATTTTATAAACCCTGTCGATATATTTTTCATGGTTGCATTTCCCCGAACAACGAAACAGAAGTCGATAGCAGATTGTATTAAACCGTAGTACAAGATCATTCGAAGATGGGAGGGAATAGATTTCTGTAGACGTATAAGTAAACGAAATCTTTAACTCTCAAGTGACCAATTATCAAGAGTTACACTAATAATCTTCTGAAAGGTAACATTAGCAATACAAGTACCATTTATAACAATATTAATTCATCACGATTCGAGTCTGCACTACGCAGCTTCAGGCGAGACCCAGTTAACATTACTTTGTTTTTGCTCGCATTGATAACCATACCTTTACTTTTGACCCAATTGTTAACAGAGATGGAATCATTTAGAAGTGAATTGTTAACTTGGGAAATCGAAGGACCAGATGAAAGAAGAGTCTGGTCATCAGCGTACATGTCTAAGTTGGAATTACAAGTTAGGGACAATTGTAAATAATTTATAAGAATAGATAAAAAGAGCCTTGTGGTACACCAACCATAACTGTTTTGACTTTCTGAGATCTTACCCCTAGACAGACAATTTGTGAACAACCAGAAATATAGGATTTAAACCACTGTAGATCTTTCAGTCAAGACAGGGACACTTTCTTAAGGAGAAAGCCGTGGCCAACAAGATAAAATGCTTTAGAAAGATCTAGAGAAAGGACTGCAGAGAGACGACCATTTTCAATATTTCGAAATAAATTGTTACACATACCTAGTAGAGCTCTTTGACAAGAGTGATATTTTCAGTAACCTGACTGCTTCTCAAGCAGCAAACTTCTATCAGTCAAAAATTTATTAAAATTATTTTGAACATGATTTTCAAGAACTTTTAAAATAGCTGGTAAGATTGAAATTGTTTGTAATTATATATTTCATTAACATTACCAGACCCCCTATAAATCGGAACAACTCATGCACATTTGAAAATATCAGGGAATGTTGCGCTGTCAACCCTCAAATTTGACATGTGGTAGGAGACAATGAGATAACAGCTGCGCCAACGCGCAATAGCGCATCTTCGCTTGCCATGCGCCAGGTCTCCGCTCCGGGCAGCTGGATGCTTCCCGAAACCAGACCTTGGCTGATTGACCCCCAAAATCGAGTTTTTAAAGCGCACCACACGACTCTATGTGACCAGCAAATAGCCAATCAGATAATCGGTTACTACGAATGTGTAGTATAGAGTATAGGTCTTTCCCACTTTTTCTTGGTGTTACATTTAGAAGTATTCGTGGTCGCTGTTTACATTTCATTCTACTGACATCTACCGCTGAAATCACTGATGTGTTCAAAACGTCGAAACAAAGGCCCAGCCGCCAGCGCGTCTTACCGCTAGATATTCCCAGCTGTCGCTCAACTTGTCAGGTGAAAACATCAACCCGCCAAACTCAAAAGATCGTGGCGCGAAATAGAAAAGTTCTACCTGCCGAAGCAAATCTGTCACGCCTCCAATTTTGACCTCAAATTTCACGATCAACCCATTTCGAGATCAGACGTTGTTCAGACATTGTGGTCCTGTTGTTCATATCTTTTGAAAATTGTAAAATTATGAGACAATGAAAAGGATTTACCCGAACAGAACATCGACACGCCGCGGGAGAAACAACTAGAAGCATGGCTCGAAAACATGGACTAGGACTTTGTGAAATATGCAAGAACTGGAAATCAAAGAACCGGATTTTGTTTGGGTGTTGTTCAGAAAAAAATTCACATATTCATCACAGTAAGCAATATACTCATCGGTGAATTTTTCATAGACTACAAGCGTCAGTTTTTTCAAAGTCCATTCCTCAACTGACCATCGGCTTCTCACACCTCGTGCGACGGCACTGGTTGAGACATCTTCTGCACTATCGCCATATTCGTCGATTTTTTTCTTTGAGAGATATCTAACGCTTCACACGATACAAAGCGTTGCCATACATTTCGTAACCGACGATCACTGAAAAGAAACTTTTCGCCACCTCTCTGAATGACGAGAAATGATCAATAATGTCTTGTATTAAACTTTTATTTCATTATACATGCCTTACCTGTGTCTAGTGTTTGCCTATTACTTTACCCTAGCTATTTGTGGATAGTATTTCAAAGAAAACAGTCTACCCTCCCTAATCTCCTTCATTAATTTGTTCTGCCGATCACCGATGCGGGGGCTTATCGCCCTAACCAAATACCTCGTTACCTGCTCATAAGGGGGGGTCCGTCTACTACCTTATGAGCTGCTAAGGAGGTATTGAATTGTTGTTATAAATGTTTCAAAATGCCTTAGGATTCGAACCTTTACTTCTGAGTTCTTGCAGAAAATACTCGCGTTCTGATTTTCCAATCATTTGAACAACTTTATTCCTTGCCAATTTATACTATATATATATATATATATATATATATATATATATATATATATATATATATATATATATATATATATATATATATATATATACATATTCACTTGTTAAATTGACAGATTTTGAAGTATGGCAAAAATCCACACACCGAATATCATTGCTCAGCTGATTCAAAACGCAGTAAGGAAAAAGAATGGTGTACGCGGGCTGATGACTACTTTTGGAGCAAACACCGATATGAGGTGAGATTGTTTTCTTCTATGTCATTTGATTATATTGTAACGTAGCCGATTGGAGTTGGCTGTTACAGGGTGTCTTGATACGTGCACTTCGAGGTAAAACAAGAAGAGACAGCAACAGGTGCACCGAAATACTCTATAAGGCGTCGTAATTTATTAACTGAGTTACACTGAAGTAATACGGTATTGCCTCTATATATCTAGGACAGTTCAACCACGGAGGTGTCAATAGACGTCGGATCAAGGTCGTCGGTTGTCATTGAAAGGTCTCTGTCAGGTGTCCAAGCAGTCTCCGACCGGTATCGGTCTAAACTCAGCTTATATCGCGAGAAAATCTGCATATTGTCATGACTTTGGTATGCGTCTTGGATTAAATGCAGATGAATCGGCAAAAGCAAAGGGGAAAAGAGAAAAGTCCTTCTCATCTAAACACGGTGTCAAAGAGAATGGAACGATATGTCAACACATAACAGGGAGGTTCAGATTTAATGTCCAGTCATTGCTAATGACTGAAGCAGATTCACTTAAAGCGGAAAACAAATGTATAAATGTTAAAAGTATGTACTGAAACTTACTTCAAGGTTCGGAACAAGAAGGAGCGAGGAATGACAAGCTGTTTATAAAAGTCTCTGGAGCAGGCATCCAAAGATTGTAGTGTACTCTTAGAAGTAATTAAAGCAATAAAGCACACCAAGCGATGGTATACCATGAGATTTTGACCAGTTCACTACATCATGAACAAGCGAGTGCATTTAAGATGAAGTGATCTGGTCAAAACCGAGTGGTACACCGACGCTGGGTATGCTTCATTGCGATTATATAGTGACAGTTTATTGACAATCTGGGATTGAACGTCAAAAAAGGATTTTTGATCTTGACGAAGAGCTCGGGCGTGTGCCACCCATGCTATATTGCGAATATACCACGTTTGTTTTAAGTCTAGACCAAACAGATCACTGCGTTTGCGCCATCAGTATGCTACGATAATATAATACCTAATATTGTCTGTCCCCGTGTCGTATCAGCATGAGTGTCTTTTGTCCTGTGTCAGATCGTCAGATCTCACAAGATGAAATCGAGTGTCTGATGTGACTTGACTGTTATTTGGCCATAAGCATAAATATGATCATTCTTGCGTAAACAGGCTGCATTCACAAACTGCACGCAGAGGTCAACAACTTGTACACGCATGAACACCCTGAGAAAATATACCAGAGTAAAAAGTACTACCATTAAACGTTCGACGACATCCATGTGTTTTACAGTATACGAAATCTCTGTTTGAAGAATATGAAATTTCCAACTAACGGTAATGACTAATACTGTGAGATCTTTCACGATAATAAAGACTTTTAATATTATAAAAGACTTTCAGGTGTTAAAAGTATGTACTGAAACTTACTTGATAGTTAATTATTAACCTTTATACTTTCAGATCTGACATTTATGGAGTGAAGTACGAATTCCTGCCTAAGCAGCGGATAGTGGAGGCAGCTACACTAGTTACCGAGGAATTATCAAAACATAATCTGATGAATCGTCACCTTCGAATCCCAATCGAAGTATGTCATAGAAGAAATACGGCAATGTTGGAAAAAGCCCTTGAAAATGGCAATGTTCTATGTGCTGTTGATTACAGTTCGAACAAACTGGTGGGCATTGGCACATTTACGTTAATTTCTAGCTTGGATCAATTTGAATATCTTCTTGATCCAACAAAGTCTGAAGAATTTGGTCCTATGCGTCTGCTAAATACAAAACTAATGGAAATGTTTTTCAACCTGGATGAGGTTAGGAAATTGAAATCCCAAGGCAAGCAGTTTTTATCAACAGATACTGGCGCTATTAAGGCAGGTTATCACAGGACAGGAATGACTAGGCATTTCTTAAATTTGGCGCTTGACATAGCTAGGGAGAGAGAAGTAATCTTTGCGACTGGAAGGTCGAGCAATTTAGCAAGTCAAATGTTTTATATTAAATCCGGTTTTCAAGAGCTTGGAGAAATTTTGTATGAAGACTTTGAGATCAAAGGTGTGAAACCCTTCCATAATATTGATCTACAATGTAAAAGTTCTAAAATTTTTGTGCGCAGACTTCTGCTGGATGAAGGAATAAAACAACAAGAAGATGATTAAGCTTAGATGCGTTTCGGATATTTCATGATGACAAAAGGAAAACAACAGCAAAAACGATGGCGCCTCGAAAGAAGTGTATAGAATTGCTTATTTAATCTTTACGCGGGGAAACTTTAACCATTCTCTTTAGTAATAAAACAGGAGTGTCAGAGTCTATCGTGCATAGTTTTTCCTCAGAAAAAACATTCTAGTATACCATAATTTCTACGGATACGTACATATATATAATGCAGTTTGACCGCAATTAATATTCTATGTTAACTCAAAATGGAATATATGAATTAGATTTTTACAAGACTGAAACAGTGAAAGTTTTTTTACTCCACATTTTCTTAATTAGTCCAAACAAGTTGTATGGACATTTGAAACTTTGAACATATCGTAAGATTCTACCTTAAGTTTTCGCATTGAAGACTTAAGAATATGCGTTTTGTACGCTTACTTTCCTCCTTCACTCTGAATAAAATGTTAATAATTCAAAAAAAGCTGACACGTCTTCTTTCTTTTGATGATACGTGGAATTAAATATCAGTATAAAAATCGAGGAAAATTATAGGTACATACCATTCAATTTCTTCACAGGCCAATTGCAATGAATATGCAAACTGTTTTCATGTGCGATCATCCATTGGTGTAACATCATCCTTCAAGACGTTGCGACATCTTTTGCCCTGGCTTGTGCGTAATGTGGTCTACCAGAGGAAGCAGCAGCCATGCTCACATTTATCGCCCTCCCATCCCTTTATTAATAAACTTGTTTACTTTGTTTTGGGTTATTAATAGGGGGTTGACAATACTAGAATTAAGTACAACCATTTTTCTTGTTATGTAATTTTTGTTCAGTGGGTTTTATTTTTCTGTTCGTTTTTGATTTAAAAGCTTTTGGCATATTGAGATTTTACTGGATTTTCTTGCCAATTGCGTTCATTGTAACTTCTAGAGGGGGGGGGGGGTCCTCTGTAGATTTAGTACTTTTGTAGTGGATAGTTTTTAATAAGGTTACAAGGCTTTATCCCGTAGTCTTCAGTCATTTTCTCATCTAGTTTTTACATTCAACTTAGTAAGACGTCGATCTCTGTGCTGCCTTCTTTTATTACCCTCTACAGTTCAAAGACAACCGCCTATCTTCGTGTATATTTGGCTGTGTGACACCCCTAAGCCAAGCTTGCGCTATTTATGCTATTTGTCAAGTGTAACCAGGATTTGAATATTGTAAACCCAGCAACTGTATACAATCTATTGCCTGGTGGCCCATTCCCTGTCTGCAAAAAGGAGACAAAAGTTTGCCTTCCCAGTTGCCATGAAATGAATTGAGAACACTTTGACTTCGTGAACAACATGGAAGGTATACAACCGAGTTTTCATACCCAAGACTTGGTGAACATGAATACCAACATGACCTCTGAAGGAATTGCACATTGTACGAAGGTCAGATTAATGGTAGGTCAAAGTACAAGGGCAAGACAGTAATATGCATGCTGTGTATTCTTGTATCTCATGGCTATGCACAGCTTTTAGGAAATATCGGTTCCAGAGCGCGATTGAAGGACTAGAGTAAGCCGTCAAATTTTAAGTCGCAAGGAGAAACTGTTTGGTGGTAAATGGGTGAAAAGACGGTTGACGTAAGTTCATTTATTGAAAGAGACCTCAAGTCCATTTCTGTATGATTATAACTGTTCAGAGATATCAATGTGCTATGTAAAATGACACACCTCACGGACGACCTATTTTCAAGATATATTCGTTCAACAGAAGCCATTTGCCTATGTTCCATATGAACGATGAGGTGGCTGCAGAGTGAGGATGCTACTGAAGAATTAAGGTATCTACACTTGCTAGTCCCGTCATCGTACAGTTGTCCCAGATTTCAAACATCGGTACGCATGATACAATCTAATTCTCTAACATTACAATATACGTGACAACCATTGATTTCAATTCCTTAGAGGAACGCTTCAGAGCGTTTGTAAGAAAAGCTACTTGACAAAAATTTGCAGATTACAGCTAGGCTGCAGCAATATTGTAACTTGCTCGTATGGTACAGTCTTTTGTAAGCAAACAATATAAGGTAGCATGACATTTAAGTGGTCTTTTCAAACCAAGGAGTTAACCATTAGATATGGGATACTGGAGCATAAAATCAAAGTGTCTATACCATCATTGTAGTGTATTCGATGTATTCTCATTAGTTTCTCTGGAACAAAAATTTATGCTGAATCACATAGGCAATTCGTTTTTTTCTGAACTTGACCAGATACGTTAGAATTTTCTCCTAGCTTCAATATTAAATGGTTTAAGTATTACATGGTGACAATAGAGGTTGCTAAATATAGAACAGGGCGTGTACTTGTACTGAAAGCAATGTGTGCGCTCATAATTCTTTACTAAAGTTTTTGCTGGTTTTGTTTAAATGCCAATGCTCGTCTGCATTTCATGAAATGAACAGTACCATTATACATTTCTTTTCATGTTCCCGACTTTGCCATTATCTGTTCGGTTGTTACATTGACAGAAACTATGGCAAAAATTCACCCACGGCATATCATTGGGCAGCTGATTCAAAACGCATTAAAGAGAAAGACTGGTGTACGAGGGCTGACGACTACTTATATGCAGCAAACACCGATACGAGGTGAGTTTGTTTCCTTCTACAGTGTCATTTCAGTATACATAGGAACATGATGTATTTGACCGCGCTTGTAAACTTTGGCAAAGTCAAGTTTTCAGTCACTCTGTGTGAAACCGTCCACGTTACACAATGGTGGGTAAGCACGACCGAGCACATCGTGGACCCTGACAATCCGAGGTAGGTTTGCTCGGAAACGAAGATCGATGCAATTTTTGGTTTCAAATTCGGCAATTTTCGGCGGGAAAACCACCGCCACCAAACTGATGCGGCCGGGAGTAAGCGATTAAGCCGATGGCAGTCAGCAGAACTGTGGTTGGAGACGTAACATAAAGCCATGCCATGCAGAACTAGGTCAAACATGTGCTTGTATTTGTGTGTGTACGAACGTGTTTTTCATTGAACTCCACAAGTGTTGAAGCTCTAAATAGGCCATTTTCATGACCCCTATTTGGCCTTACATCCTGGTATTTTCGCCGGTATATATGTGACCAGTCAACATTTACCCTTTGGTAAGGTGAATTAAAGAATTTGTGCTTCGAGTAACCCCAATTACCCTGGAATAACTTGCTGACCCCCGACATATTTTTCGCATTTTTTAAAGAAGTTGGGTAAATTCTCTTAATTTTAAAATTATCTCATGGGTCTCAGCAAAAAAAGGAGATGATACAAAGCCTATTCTAATTTTCGGCGGCATGTTACTGAAAACACTATCATTTTATTTTGCCTGAGACAGAAAAAGTATTTTAATTTGTTCTAAGATGACTTAGAGTCACAATGCAATGAAACGGTAGACTATGCAGAGTTTGAAATCAAGTGACAGACTCATATCAACAAATATATCAAGCTTTATGGCCATATAGAGGTCATGCATGCGGTCAATACTTGAACAACTTAGACGCTCGCTATACGCTATTGAAACGACCATTTAGTGGTGAGGACGTGTAAGCTGAATTGTATTCAAACAGAACTCTCTTTTAATCGTTGTACCTGTAACTTGTGAGGTCAGATTTGACCAAAGAAGATATTAACTGAATTTCCACAAGAGATGAAGTCACTCTGAACCTCAATGTAGTGATTCATGTTATTTGAGTAACCTGGATCACTGCCTCCTTGAAAAACGCCCGTATCATGACATCGTTTGTGGAAACAATTTGTGCACTAGACATTAGTTCCTTACCAAACAATGATATGGTAAAGCATAAAAGGTGTATCCCTTACTTCACAGCATTATGTATGTTCTTCACCTCTGAGATCAGTATGTGTAGCTCTTGTATATTCGAATTTAATATAACCGTTTTATAACTCAACCCAGAGTTAGCGAAGCACATATCTCTGTATCATGCAAGCTTCACCTCTATTTTGATATCAGGTGTATCTAGGATCCAAATACATTTAATTTCCCGTCGATACAGCGGGGAAAGGTTGTTTCTTCAGCATTTCATGCAACATTTTATGCACTTCTCTCGCATTTTATCCTACTCTCTAAAATATGAGTCGTCGTTCTATAAAAATTGCAATTGTCACTTGAAACTGATAGAGAGAGAGAGAGAGAGAGGAGAGAAGAGAGAGAGAGAGAGAGGAGAGAGAGAGAGAGAAATATCACCCTGTAAACTATTTTTCACTTTAAGGTCTGATAACTTTCAACTGAAGTCGAAGTACTGTCTCAGCAACGAATAACCGAGGCAGCCTGGTTGATAACGAAAGATCTGCAGAAAAACAACCCGATGGTCCGTCTTCTTCGAATATCGCAAGATATATACTTTCGAAGGAATAAGGCTGTGTTAGAAAAGGTGATGCAAAACGGGTTTTCAGCGATCACCATCGATACCAGTACAGACAAAGTGATTGGCGTAGGTACTGCTTTGTTGGTGTCAAACTTGGACCAGTTTGAGTATTTCCTTGATCCAACTATGTGTGAAGAATTCAAACCTATCGACTGCTGTTTACCAAGTTAGCAGAAATATTTTTCAACATGGAGGAAGTTAAGAACTTGCAGGCCAAAGGGTATCCCTTTCTGTCTCTAGATACCGGCGTCATCACGGGAGATGTCGCGGAACAGGTATAATGACTCATTTTGGACGCTGGATACTTGAGCCTGCTTGGTCGAAAGGAGCCAAAATAGCGTTTGCCAGAGCCAACAATACACACAGCTATACCATGGTCAAAAGAATGGGGTTTGAGGAGTTGAAGAAATAATATACAAAGAATTTGATATCGATGGATTTAAACCCTTTGAAGATACTCAAGGTTATCCTGAATCCGCAGGTTCAACGCTTTTAATTCGTAGACATAAAACTTGATCATTAAAACAACAACAAGTACAAGTTTAGTCGGTTATATTCGAACTCTCACGCTCTAAAATCTTACAATGCATCGCTGGTCTGCAAAATCCTCGTTTTTTATTTAAAAACTGAACATTTCCTGGAGATAGAGATAATGATGAGAAATGAAGGATTTTTACTTTCAAATATAAGTAAACGATGTAAACTGGTTCTCTGGAACGTCACACCGACACCAAAGTCTTGCTGTATGTTTTGCAAAATGATACTCTTCAAAGTTTTCATTAAATGAAAGTATTGGCAAAGATGTGCCTTGTAGATCACTCACACTTCATCGACTTTATATTTTTAAGATGAGATGAGATGAGATGAGATGAGTGGGGTGAGGTGAGGTGAGGTACTTTATTAATCCCCTTCGGGATACAATAGCATGTCCCCACAAAAAAAAAACATAACACGAGATATAAAGACAGTCACAAACAACTGATATTAAAACTGTCACTTTCTATGATAAAATTCTCAATTACAGACACAGATTCCAAGAAGTAAAAAGGACATGCAAGCGACATGGGAAATAGCACGATTGGATAAGACATATACAAGAATTGTGATAAGAGCTCGACATTAAAATTACCAACAAATACTCATCATATACGGAAATATTGAACACACGAGCTCAGAAAGTAGAATTATGTTTGTGACTACGATTATGCAAGATTAACTTCAGCTCTGCTGCAAATATCGGCACATTTGTATTCACAATGGCTATTCAACGGAAAAGCTAGGATCAGAACAAAATGCGAGCGCATATGGGGAATGCTTCCAATACGTGGTCCTCCTGATAGTCTTGCCGCCATTAACACCAATAGGAACTCAAAAGCCAAATAAAGTGATCATACAATTTTAATTGTGTTCTGGCCTTTTTCTATAGTAACTTTTTAATATATCTGTTTAAAACCTAACCAAGTGTGTATTTACTCGTTTATTTAATTACTTTGCACATTGCAGACTTATATCACTTTCCTGATACCATTTCACTTGGACCACAGATATATATATATATATATATATATATAATATATATATATATATATATATATAATATATATATATATATATATATATATATATATATATATTATATGTAACTCCCCTCTGCCCGACAGATATTTATAACTCTGCTTTCTCCTGTAGCGAGAATCATCGTAATAAATTAAAGCAATAAAGTACACCAAGCGACTGTATACCACAAGATTTTGACCTCTGCACGACATATGTGCTTGAGCGATAATGTATGCATTCATGGAGTGAAGTGGTCAGAACCTAGTGATATACCCCTGAGCTGGTTTTTGTGACTACATCATAACATCACATTGAAACTCTGGCGTGCATAGTTGAAAAGGGGAAGTTTTCTCTCGCAGAGCTCGTGAATGCGCAAGTTCTAACCGTGCTTTATTGCAAATATACCATGATTATTTTCACGTGTCGACCAATCAGATCGCAGTATTTGCGCCATCGATATACTAATACAATTTATGATACAGTGCGCCCTCCGTTAGCGGCCTTTATTTATAAGATCTCTGGCAATTCCCTTGTCTGTTTTTCTAGCACCTAATGTTCAACTTGGGGGTGGGGGTGGCGAATCTCGGCAGTGGATGAACAAGTAATAAGTTGTAATATCGATGCCGCATGAAAATAGCTTTCAGGTCTTTCTTGCACATTGTAATCAGATTTGAACTAAATATGCTCTTTAATGTGCTCTGCAAGAATGTACAAAAACTGACGCAGCTTATGATTTTATAAAGTATTATTTCGACAAAATTAAATTTCAGAGAAGTCTTATTAAATATTTAAATTTCACCATAGCTTGAACAAATTCTTGTTTAGCTGAACCGGGTCAAGAATTGAAACCTTTTGGACTGGGGCTTTGAAAACGAAAATCATTTTAACCAAAAGTGACAATTTTTTTCAGTTCTTGATATAAGGTCAGTAGACTTGCACAATCAACTTCAGTTGCAGCTGATCAGCAAATATTTAGATATCGTGTTCCACAATAGCAAAGTAGACAGGCAGACGTACACTCAGACAGGAGGATGGGTCTTGGACAACTACCCCTAGAACGTCTCGAACAACATCAGTCCCTCACGGAAAGTAGCCTTTTCTTGAAATAAACAAATAATTGAATAAAGAAAGAAAGCATTGTCGGTGCCGACAATTCAGAAAGGAATATAGTAACCGTCGGGGCAGATAGTTAGACCAAGAAAGACAGACAGGCGGTGGTACGACACTAGCTTTCATGTTTAAAATGGGACTCCGCGCTAAAATGGCGTGACAGCATTACAGTTGTTATAGCTGCATGTAGCGCCACCTCAGGCAAATGAGTTTTATTCGTTTGTTTCTTCTGAAAAAATATAAGTTAAACTGTTTTTAAGTTAAAAAGATTTAACTAATTGAAGTGAACGCAATACTGCAGCGGTCGCTATATAACTCTCGTTCTTGCAACGTCAAAATGCGGACCGCCATAGTGCGGAAAATTTCGACCACGATAACGTTACTGGTGCAAGCCACACACATCACGATTTTCTTTTGACCATTTTCCAAAAGATTGTATTTCCAAAGTCCGGAGCAATCCATTCAACAAGCAATCATTCCCAACCACATAAAAGTGTGCACATAAAGACTTCATTTGCGGAATACTACCATAAGACCCACGGGTAGTATATCCAGGCATGTTCAAGGCATGTTTAAGCGTTGAGGTAACCATTTTTCCCCTGAGCAATTTACGTTTATTTCTGGCTTGGATCAATTAAATATCTTCTTCAACCAAGCATGTTTGAAGAATTTAGTCCTATGAGTCTGCTAAATACAAAACTAATGGAAATGTTTTTGAACTTAGAAGAGGTTAGGAAATTGCAATCTCAAGGCAAGCAGTTTTTCTTAACAGATACTGGCGCTATGAAGGCAGGTTATCACAGGACAGGAATGGCTTGGCATTTCTTAAATTTGGCGTTTCACATAGCTAGGAAGAGAGAAGTAATCTTTGCGATTGGAAGGTCGAGCAACTTAGCAAGTCAAATATTTTATTCTAAATCGATCGGTTTTCAAGAACTTGGAGAAATTTTGTATGAAGACTTGAAATTTATGATGTGAAACCCTTTCATAAGGCCAGGAAGAAAAAATAAATTGTTCATCGGAATCGCCGCTTCTACTTTGGCATATTTGGAAATTTTTTTTTTTTTGATCGTGGCAAATTCTTACTTCCGCATTACAAATATTTTAGTACTGCCGCTGGTGGCACCCTACACTGTGTCGGGTTTTCGCGGGCACGGGATTCTGAATGAGACTTCATTCGTGTTCGGACTTAGTTGACCGCCAACACGTTGTTGTTACGTCTGAATTTGGCGAATCACGACGCAAAGTGGGTCGATTTGGCCAGAAATTTGCTCGTTTTGTAAAGGTTAGTACATGTCACATGAGTATTAATTTGATCGCCAACATTCGACGTGATGGCCAACAGTTAGTTCCAGAGACGCTATTCAGTGCAGTGTTTGTCCTGATATTACGTTCGGCGATTTGTTCAACAAGATCGTGACAGCAGATGGATGGTGCATCCGATTGAATGAAAATTGCATCGAAAGTATAAAAATTTACGGCAATGACAAAACACATGGTTGCGTCGATGTTAAAGTACGATCTGAATGATGACTATATAACTTCACTCCGATCACAGTACAGTGTTGTTAGACCATTATGTAAAATGTGTATATATAGACAGTGGTAAAGAGGCCAAAACATGGGGCCAAAGTAAAATGAAAAAACTCAGATGCTAGGTCCCACCAGGACAATATTAAAGGACAATACTGAATTGTTGAATTTCAGTGATTTGCTGTACATTTCAGTTTTATTCTGAGAGAATGTTGAAATGCTCAGAATATGTTGTGCAAACACTAACTGTGAATGTAATGGCCTATGTTATTGTTGGGAATATAGTATTGAATTCAGTTACCAGTATCAGTGTTTCTTGTCTGAGATATTTCTGGTAAAAAGGGAAACAATTATCTTGCCTTGTCTGCATCTGTGTAAAAATGCCACCGCGTTTACCTTCGGCCTAAAAAAAAAAAAAAAAAATTTTCGCTCGCCGCTCCTGGGACTTGGTCCAAAAAATCCGATGAACAAGATTTTTTTTTCTCTGGCCTTACCTAGATCTACCATGTAAAAGATCGTAAAAGTTCGAAAATTTTTATGCGCAGGCTCTGACACGATTAGGGAATAAAACATTATGATTAGATTAATTTCGGATATTTCATAATGATAAAAGAGAAAAAAGCTGCAAAATGTGAAGATAATTCGATCTTCCAAGGAGTGCACAGAATTGTTCTTTATTTTTGAGAAAAATTAACCATTCTCTTAAAAACTGAAAAATAAATATCAGGGTTCATTTTGCAAAGTTCCGCGTTTGAAAGCATAGAGTATAATCTAATTTCTACGGATATTTGTAATGCAGTGTGGCAGCAACATATACCCTTTGTATACTCGGAGGTAAAATATAAATTAGATTTACGCAAAATCAAAACAGTGAAAGTTTCTTTACCCCACAGGCTTCTGAATGAGTCCTAACAAACAGAAGCCGAACAAGTATTGAGATTGAACATTTAAAAGTTTGAATATCTTTCATGATACTACCTAGTAAGTTCATCTTTCCAGGAGGATATTTTGTTCAGTAGATTTTATTCCTCTTAACATTTATAATGAAAAAGATTTTTTTATATTTGAGATTTTATAGAACTTTTTTGTCGATTTCATGCATTGTAATTGCTAGAGGCCTTTTCTCTGTAGATGTAGTACTTTTGTAGAAGTTATTTTAGGTTAGAAGGCTGTACCTCCCGTAGCCGAAGGGCGGCCTTCAGTTTTAAAAATAAATTCTCTGTGACTCAAAAAATTGAACAGTGAATTTTGCCTACGTGCAATATGAAGTATGATGTGATTCAAGTGTCCTAGTGTCTTATTAGTCCCCACGGACACCGTCCGGGGGGACTTATAGGTTTGGTCATGTCCGTGCGTGCGTCCGTCCGTGCGTGCGTGCGTGCGTCCGTCCGTTCACGCAGATATCTCTGAGATGCCTGGAGCGATTTTATTCAAACTTGGTACAAGGATTACTTCATATGTCATACAGATGCACGTCAATTTGTTTTGTGATACGATCCAATATGGCCGCCAGGCGGCCATTTTATTACGATTTTTTCATGTACACAGCCATAACTCAGGCATGTTCCAACAGATTTTATTCAAAGTTGGTACAAGGACATTGACCTATGTCATACATATGCACGTCAATCTGTTTTGTGATACGATCCAATATGGCCGCCAGGCGGCCATTTTATTACGATGTTTTCATGTACAGAGCCATAACTCAGGCATATCTCAACCGATTTTATTCAAAGTTGGTACAAGGACATTGACCAATGTCATAGATATGCACGTCAATTTGTTTGTGATACGATCCAATATGGCCGCCAGGCGGCCATTTTATTACGATTTTTTCATGTACACAGCCATAACTCAGGCATGTTCCAACAGATTTTATTCAAAAGTGGTACAAGGACATTGACCAATGTCATAGATATGCACGTCAATTTGTTTTGTGATATGGTCCAATATGGCCGCCAGGCGGCCATTTTATTACGATTTTTTCATGTACAGAGCCATTACTCAGGCATGTTTCAATCGATTTTATTCAGAGTTGGTACAAGGACATTGACCAATGTCATAGATATGCACGTCAATTTGTTTTGTGATACAATCCAATATGGCCGCCAGGCGGCCATTTTATTACGATTTTTTCATGTACAGAGCCATTACCCAGGCACGTTTCAACCGATTTTATTCAAAGTTGGTACAAGCTTATTGACAAATGTCATAGCTGTGCACGGCAATCTGTTTTGTGATACAATCCAAAATGGCCGCTGTGCGGCCATTTTATTACGATTTTTTCATGTACAGAGCCATAACTCCGGCATATCTCAACCGTTTTTATTCAAAGTTGGTACAAGGACATTGACCTATGTCATACATATGCATGTCAATCTGTTTTGTGATACGATCCAATATGGCCGCCAGGCGGCCATTTTATTACGATGTTTTCATGTACAGAGCCATTTCTCAGGCATATCCGCATGTTTCGACCAATTTTATTCAAAGTTGGTACAAGGACATCGACCAATGTCATAGCTATGCACATCAATTTGTTTTGTGATGCGATCCAATATGGCCACTGTGTGACCATTTTGTTACGATTTTTTTATGTCCTGAACCATAACTCAGACATGTATCAAGCGAATTCATTCAAAAGTATTTTTATCACAGACCTAATGAAGAGGACTCTATCCTCTCTGAGGACCTGTAATCAAAATACCCATTAACAAGTGGGGACTGTGTCATCAACGATGACTTGTTGCTGATGAACAGCTGATTAGAATGCTACACTCGTGCCATGTACTAGTCACGTCATCATACAGTCATGCAAGATTTAAAATATCGGTACACGAGATACAATCTGATTTTCCAACAGCAAAATCTACTTCGGAATACTTGATTTTGATGCTGATACGACAAGAGGAACCGGCGATATTGGGTAATAACCGATTATCGGTTAATTATTTATTTCTACATGCACAGAAATTTGCAAATGGTAAGAAAAAGTTTAAATATAAGACTTACTTTTATTCCGTTATGCGAATAAATATAGTAGTTCTTGTGTAAACAGGCTTTATTATAAACTGTACGCAGAAGAACTTGAACGCAAGCGACAAATCTCCATATCTATAAGAAAAATATACCAGTCTAAAAATTGGTATCGTTTATGTTTCGACAACATTCATGTGTGTTGCAGTCACAAAATCTGGTTTTTTTTTAGAATATGTAATTTCTCCATAGTACTAACGGTAATGACTAACACTGCGAGATCTTTCACGAGAATTTGGTCCTGTACGTCTGCTAAATACAAAATTAATGGAAACGTTTTCCAACTTAGATGAGGTTAGGAAACTGCAATCTCAAGGTTGGTAATTTCTATCAGTAGATACTGGCACTATGAAGGGAGGTTATCAAAAGACGGGACTGGCGACACATTTCATAAATTGGGCACTTGACATATCCAGGGTGAAGGAAGTTACATTTGCAATTTTTATTGTGTGGTTTCCAAGAGCTCGGGGAAATTGTATATAGAGAATTTGAAATAAATGGTGAAAATCCTTCGATAACATTGATCTACAATGTAAAAGAGCTCAGTCTTTAATCTTAGCTCCAGTCTTTAATCTTAGCAATATAATTAGTTACATCTGTAGGGTTCAGAACCGGTAACCACAAAGAAAAACAGTATCAAAGTGACTGACACGATGGACACTCGAAACAGAGAGTTTTAACTTTTGCAAGCGAGCAATCCTTAAGCCATTCTTTTTCATGATAAAATAAAGTACAGGTTCACCTTGCCAAGTTTGGCATTAGGTCAATCATTAAATTCGATTTCTAAGGATATTGGAAATCCTAGATGGCCTCGACCTGTCGACGATTAGAATTCGATCTTATGTTTATGTATCGCCAAGGATGATTTTCGTTTTGGAGTTAGTTTCCTATTCGAATTCTTTTCCGAATAAATTGTTACTTTTTCAAACAAAAGCTGGCACATTTTACATTCTTTCCAGGCCTAAGAACTTTTGTGGCATTGTATCCTGCCGGTTTACATGTATGATCATCTTAGTGTCTAATACAGTCCTTGAAGGCATTGATTTATTAAACATTTTGCCGTGTGTGCTCTTAAAGCTGATTAGGTTCTGTTAGACCCGCTAATTTGGGGCGGGAGCGACGCAAAACGAATAATTATATTGTTGTAATCGTGCAACCAACTGTATGAAGTATTGGCATTCACAATACTTATGTTCTTGTTATACTTTAAGCATATTGACAAACTTATTGCGACAAGTCTCCTTAGGATGTACTTCGTCCTTGGTTTGTCACAGAGTTTCATAATCATTTTAATATTTTTTCATATAGTATCAGTTAGTATTACCATTCGATATTGATTTGCTGCCATTGTGTGAAGATTATAATAACAAAGATGCTTTCAGGAATCTAGAGTTAGATTTATTGCAACATTTACTTTTCTGAATTTTAATGTTACAGTTGAATGGCCAAAACTTTCGCATACATTTACTGTCATTTGAAGAGAACAATTTATGACAAAAGTTGCACTTTTACCCATTTTTGTTTTGCGTCGAATGCTTGCCATACCGTGCCTTGAGCTATGGTACTTGTTTTGAGGAAATGACGACTCCTATGTGAAAACTGGCCGACGTATGTTCCGCCGATAACTCCGTGATTAAGTAGCTACTAACTGTCATATGCAAAATGTCACATCCGCTTATTTCCAGTAGTCATATTTGTCAGTATGCTAAGACGATATTGCAGCCATTATTAAAGTGTGAGTCACCTATTATGGGTAGGAGGTTTGACAAAGCCATTGTTGTCAATGCTTGACACGCCTATTCCCATGGCTTGGAATATCCAGCACAGCTTTTCGTGGAAAAAGCTGCATGTGATTTCCTCATCCGAGAGGAGACATTCTGACTCATGCACCAGCTGATTTGGAACGGTCAGGCGAGCAGCCTTAAGTTACCAATAAGTAAAGGGGAAAGTTTATTTTCTAGCACGAAGAGCGACAAAGGGAAGGCTATTCTTTCCCAACCATTTCTGATTATTAGTCTTAATACGTTAGAATTGCCAAGTTATATGTAAAATCTGCGATAACTCAAATCGTATACAAGTTGGCTGCACCAACGTAACAGCCTGTAACAATAGAGACAGGGACAGGTTGAATATGTTAAGGTATTAAACAGGAAAAATTATTTTTTTTGATATACTGTAAAATGTAAACAGTTGCCCTCACACCTTCCTGTTTGCCTGCTAAATCCGTTTTTGTATTTCCCGCTGAAGAAAATGCAAAACATTTACTGCCTTGTCACCCCTTCCCTGAATGCCAACGCGAGAAAGTTTGCCTTCTCATTCGCCAACAAGTCAATTGTGAGCACTTTGTTGTGAATACCGTTGTCGGCAGTCCCTGGGTACTTTTTCACCGATAAAGAAAGAGTGTACAAGCGAGTTGACCATTTTACACCCTACTTAATATGCTATCTTGACCTTCGGAAGAATTGTATACAGCAAGAAAGGTCAGCCTAAGGGCAAACGTCCAGTGCAGTGCATTCTCTCGCCATTTTGGAAACCTGGGTTCTGAAGCCTGATTTAAAGAGTACGCGATTATATATTTCAAGTCGCAGGAAGTGACTTTCTGGAGCAAAGCAGGTAAAAAGACATTTTGCATATGTAGGTATATTCAGACAGACTTTAAGTCTACGTCTACAAGCATAGAGATATCAACGTACTGTTAGACAGACCTGAAGTCTGTCTACAAGCATAGAAATATCAACGTACTATGAGACAGACCTGGAGTCTATGTCGACATGTATAGAGGTATCAACGTGTTATATTTAACTATCTTCCACATTAATTTCTTAAACTGTGAAAAGTGGCTTAAGTGGATTAATTTCTTAAACTGTGAAAAGTGACTTCTGTTACATATGAACTATGACGTGACAGGAGCATGATTATGCCTTATTTCTGCTTAAGAGTTGTAAACCTTCCGATGTGCAGCTGACTCAGAAGGTTATATCTTATTGGTCGATTGTCACTACTCAAAGCAACTAGGGGTAAGATTCAACCTACCAATTTGATATTAGCTTCCGAGATGCTGCACATTAGCTCTTCTAAACTGGATGCCACATTCGTGCCCTGTAATAGTCCAACATCACACAGTCGTGCCAGATTTCAAACCGACATACGACACGACCTCATTCTATTATAACTCCAAACTGTGCGTTGTGACCCTTGATTTTCATTCTTTACATACAAAAGGGACGGTTCAGAGCGTCTGTTAGCAAAGCTAGAGGACACCAGTAAAAGTGCAATATGTGTTATTTGCGGTTAGGCTGCAGCAATATAGTAACTTGATTGTGTGATATTTAGCTTTTAAACAAACAGTACGTTAGAGGTGAACCATTTATATTGAGGGTGTAACTTAGTATCTACTGGATGAACCATTACGTTGGGGGCGTACGACGACATTTGGATAAGGGAGCCATCAGTGATTACAGGGGAGGACCACTTTTAGAAAACTGTTCAAGGGGGAGGGTCACTTTTATAAACCTATCTTGGGGACGGTCACTTTTGACAGAAGCTGATTTTATGGCCAAACCTTTGATTGTCTGTGTGATATTTCCTGAATAGGAAATCACCAACGAAATACGCCGATTCTTTTAAATACGTACACATTATCCACAAGTTTCACAAGCAAAGAAGATGCAGTGGTATCCTACATTAAACACCTTGAACAGTTCAAACTGATGAATGACAAGCGACAAAAACATATGCAACAGGTTGAAAAGTGTATATCAATTATCAAATGTACATAAATGCAAAGATATTCTGAGTTTTATCTTGGAAAAATTGGGCATAGTTCTCTCATAGACTACCATGTACAGTGAATCAACATTTCAGTGAAATTCCAAAATCAAATTTCTTGCACAACCATGAATTTATAACCACTCTAGTCTAATCAAGAACATTAATATCAATAATCAAGCGTACATAAATGCACAGATTTACCTATTTTTGTATTGGAAAAAAATTATTCATAGTTTCATCATAGACTACCATGTATAGTGAGCCAACATTTTAGATGAAATTCCAAAATCAATTTCTTGTATACAAATGCACATGTTACTTCCCACTTCAAGCAAAGTACATTTGAATATATTATCAAACATGTATAATATACAGATATAGCATGTTTTATGGGGAAAATTGTCAATAATTTGCCTGGTAGACTCCATGTATTATGATTTGATATTTTTGGATGAAGCACTATATCAGCCACATATTGCCTTCTTTATAGTTGCGCAAAATATGGTGACCCTCCCTCAAATGCATGAAATCAAAAATGCTTGCGTGATAAATTGCGAATGTCCCTCCAAAAACACCAGCCCTCCACTCCATAATTGTCCCTAACTTACATAACAATTAAAACAATTGTTAAAGTTCGACTGCTGGTTTTGTGAATGTTGTCAAATGACGTCAATGCACGTCTGCATTTCATGATAAAATGTGCAATACCATGATAGATATCTTTTCACGTTCATGTGTTTGCTATAAGAGTGGTTCGATAGGGTTACTATTCATATAAATTATATTTAGTTTAAATCAACAAATATTTCATAATGGCAATGGTAAACTCACAGAATACAATCAGGCAACTGATAACTATACAGTAATGAACAAAGGTTCGTATGGTGTACGCAGATTGACGACTACTTTTCGGGCGAACAGCGATAAGACGTGAGTTTGTTTACTTCTACAATTCATTTGATTCATACACTTCATTTGACTGTTACACGGCACAGACTGATAGTGTTATATCTTGATTTCATTTGCCCCCTTGGTTATCTCAGGCTGATCTAAGCCATTGTTTTATCGCCTTCATCGATATTGCTCGTGTGTGTGAGTGTGCATGTGTGTGTGTTTCATTGAACTCTGCCAGCGTGGAGGCTCAAAATATGACACTTTCATGACCTTTGCACCAACTTACACCCCTTTGACAATAGCTGTGATCGAATGTGAATGAATTTAACGTGCGTAGTGTGTATATGTGATAACGTTTTTATTAACCTGCCTTGAGTTGAGGGATAAAAACGTCACATTTATGACCCCATTGCCAGTCAACCGTCATCATTTATCCCTCTGGCACGACAGAAGTGGTTTATTTTATTCAAAGATCAGATAGCGTATACGTGCTAACTAGTATAGTCGGCTGTAGGAGAGTTTGACTCTTACTAACATACTGATACCAGCATAATGACAAGATTTGAAGTTCGTCTAGGTCCATGCAGGTGGTCATGGCCACTCGTTTATTGAAATAACAAACTCAGACTTGTAGCTGAATGGTATTTTGACAGTTTGTGCATGTGCAAGTTGTGTAGCTACCATAAGCTGAGAGTTAGAATGTAAGAGTAATATAACTTATTTGAATTTTCACCCGGGATGAACCCATCCTGATAAAGTAATTTGTGTTTTTATCTTTTAATTTATGTGGTCTAACAAATACATCTCGTAACGAGGTCCGTAGGGGGAAAAGAGAAATAATCATCGCAAGAAATGTGATTTTGGAATTTCACCAAAATGTTGATTCACTATGAATGGCAGTCCATGATGAAACTATGAATAATGTTTTCCAATACAAAATAGGTAAATCTGTGTATTTATGTATGCTTGATTATTGCTATTAATGTATTTAATTAGACTACGGTGGCTACAAATGGATGTGTGCAAGAGATAGGATTTTGGAATTTCACCTAAACATTGATTAACTATACATGGTAGTCTATGAGAGAACTATGATCAATTTTGTGCAAATGTAAAACTAACAATATCTGTGCGTTTATAGACATTTGATAATTGACATCACTTTGCAATCTGTCCATATGTTTTTTTATCCTTCATTAGTTTTAACGAAGCTTGTCAATATTGTGTATGTATTTATAAGAATAAATGTATTTTATCGGCAATTTTCCATTCGGGAAATATCAAATGGATATTCAAGTTTTGGCCGTAAAAATAATCTTTTGTTAAAAGTGACCCTCCCCCAGAGGGGTTTATAAAAAGTGACCCTCCCCCTCGGACAGTTTTGTAAAAAGTGACCCTCCCCCAATTCCCCTGGACCACCCCTGTAATTACTGAAGGCTCGCTTAGCCTGGAGATTTGGCCTTTGATTGTTATTTATTTTCACTGCATCAAAACGCAATAATACAGATAAATTCGCTATAAAGTTACCTGTTTTATAGAATAATACACGTGATTTCACATGAGTCCACATGAATGCAGGCTTTCTGAATTCAAGCAATGGATTCTTGACTGTATTTATCTGTATATGCACTATTCAGCTAAAATACAGGCAATAGTCCATGCTAATACTATAAGCATTATTGGGTTTCCTTATAAAATTTTATTCTGTGCACCAAATGAAATTTCTTGTTTGGATCCCAGAAACATGATGATATAGATGCATATACATGGCCTAAACATATGTGTGCACAGTCAGCATTGTTATTGTTGAAAGTTGTATTTCATGCCAGACAAGATTTCCTTTGTCAACCAAAATACACCCACAAGCAGCAAGACATGCAAACCACTGGCAATTTTGACAAGAAATTGAAGCAGGTACACAGTTTTAAAATACTGGAAAAAATGGCTGTACCTTTTTGCCATTTTTCAGTATTTTAAAATGTGTACCTGCTTCAATTTCTTGTCAATATTGCCAGTGGTAATTTATGAATATCTTTTTCTTTTTTCAGTATTTCATATTTTTGAAGACGTGCACATATATGTTCAGCTTTGATGCATGAAAAAGATGACCCTCCGCCATAGGCTTGCATAAAATTTTATGACCCCCTTAAAAAATGCTTGCGCAAAAATCGCCGACCCACCCCTCTGTAATTTTTGTCCAGTCCCTTAGAAAAGCTAGAGGACAAAATATTGCGATTGATAGCTATGCTGCTGCAATATAGTAACTAACTAATGTAGTTTAGTCTTTATAAGCAAGCAATACAAGGTAGCAAGACATTAAAGTGGTCTTTTTAAACCAATGGGTGAACCTTCAGACATTGGGGATACTGGAAAGTAAAAGCAAAGTGTCTGTACCATTATGATTGTAATTCATTCGATTTATTCTATCTAGTCTCTCTGGAGCAAACTTTTGTGCTGAATTACATAGGCAATTCTTTTTTTTCAACTTGACAAGATACGGTCAAATTTTCTCTTATCCTCAATATTAAATGGTATAAGTTTTACAAGGTGGTGATGGAGGTTGCTAAATATATAACACGGCGTGAATTTGTACTCAAATGGCTTCTTGCCGGTATGTGAGCTTATAATGCTTGACTAAAAGTTTGTTCACACAGTCAAATGTCAATGCATGTCTGCATTTCATGACATGAACATTACCATGATACATCTCGTTTCATGTTCCCGGCTTTGCGTTGGATATGGCGTATGATAGGCTTACAGTTTCCTCAATTTCATGTTCGTTTATTAAATTGACAGATTTCATGTTCGGTTGTTACATTGACAGATTTTTAATTATGGCGAAATTAATTCACCCACGGAATACCATTGGGCAGCTGATCCAAAATGCAGTAAGGAAAACGACTGGTGTAAGAAGGCTGACGACTACTTCTCCGGCAAACACTGATATGAGGTGAGTATCTTTCCTTCGACAATGTCATTTCAGTATACATAGGTACATGATGCATTCGGCCGCGCTTGTAAACTTTGGCAAAGTCCACTTTAAATGTCTGTCTCTATGCGAGGAACCGTCCGCGTCCAAGTCTGCTGTTGCTCTAAAGTGAAAGAATTAAACTTTTGCTCAAACTTTCCTCAATGAAACTTTCGACAGTTCTCTTACCAAGGCAAGAATAAAAATCAGGGATCATTGTGCAAAATTTGGTACAAGAGACAAGACAAATTACCTAAGATTTCCTGATATTTGATATTAAAAAAACGCTATCCCTGTGTTAACTCTACTGGGAAATATAAAAGTATCGATTTCGAAAAACTTAGACGGTGTAAACTTTTCTTTCATCAAGAGCTTTAAATGAGCCCCCATCAGTGGTAAGTCGGAAGAGAATTTTTAAATTTTGAAAGTCCGAATTTCTTTCCCCGTTTCGCGTTCTATGTACCTTAAGCACGACCAAGCACATCGTGCACCAAGACGATCCTAAGTAGGTTTGCTCGAAAATGAAGATAAACGCAATGATTCGTTTCAAATTCGGCTGTTTTACCGGGAAAACCATCCCCACAAAAGTGATTTGGCCGGGAGTCGGTGATGAAGCTGATGGCAGTCACCAGGACTGCGGTTGGATACATTACATAAAGACATGCCATGCAAAATTAGCTCAAATATATGCTTGTATTTGTGTGTATGAACGTGTTGTTCATTGAACTCCACAAGCGTTGAACCTCTGAATGGGCCTGTTTCATGACCCCTATTTGGCCTTACATCCTGGTATTTTCGTAGGTGTGTGACCAATCAACAGTCACCCTTTGGTAAGGCGAAATAAAAGAATGTGTGTTTCGGGTAACCCGACCTCCCCTTGAAAAACCCTCTGACCCTAGATATGTTTTACGTATTTTCCAATAAACTTTTGGGCAAATTCTCTAAATTTTAAATCATTTTATGGGTGTCAGCCAAGAGAAAGAAAGATATAAAAGCCCATTCTGATTTTCGACGGCACACTATTATTTTTAATATGGCCTGAGACAGAAAATGCATTTTAATTTGTTCTTCGATTATTTAGAGTAACAATGCAAAAATACGGTACTAGTAAGTAGACTATGCAGAGATTGAAATCAAAGTGACGGACTCAATTTGAACAAACATATCAAGTTTATGGTCATACTGATGTCATGCATGCTGTGAATACTGGAACAATCTTAATATGCCCATATATGGTCAAAGGGCCGTTGCTTGGTATTCAAATTACCCATGTGAGGGCGCTGTATTTAAAAAGCGGCCACCCGCTTAAAATCTGTAATTGGTTAGATTTTCTCTTTCCATGGTAACTGTGGAAGAATTGGAACAGGTGACTGTATACCTTTAAACTTTCGGTCATTGAAACAACGGTTTAGTGGTGATAATGTAGCCGAACTGTATTGTAACAGAATTCTCTGCCGGTCGAGCAGGTAATGTAAGTTGAGAGATCGAATTTAAACCAAGAAATTGCTGAATTTTCAAAAGAGACGAAAGTAATTACACATCCTCAGTACAGTGATATGCGTCATTTAAGTAAGTAACCCGGATCACTCCTTTATTGATAAACGGCCGTGTCATGACATCATTTGAGAAATCAATTTGTACACTAGACGTTGGGTCCGTAGTTTGGAACTTGGGCGATATGGGAAAGCAGAAAGGTGCAGCCGTTACTTTCCAGCATTATGTATGATCTTCACCTCTGGGATCTGTATATGTAGTTCTTGTATATTCGAACATACGACCCCCATCTCTCGAAAATTCCATAAACGTTTTATAACTCAACCCAGAGTCAAACGAACCACATTTCTCCATATAATGCAAACTTTACCTCTATTTCGATGAAAACTTTGTCTAAGATCCCAATATTTTTAATTTCCCATCAATACAGCCGGATAGTTGTTCTTTCAATATGTCTAACAATTTATTTGTGCACTTTATATGCATTAAACCCTCAAACCTACACTCTACATTGTGAGATGCCATTCCAAGAAGAATCGCAATTGTCAACCATTGACACGTAGAGACAGCTACCGAAAAAAGTATCATGCTGAAAACATGTTTTTTCATCTTTTAGATCTGATAAGTTGGAACTGAAGTACGAAGTCCTGTCTCAGCAACGAATAACCGAGGCAGCCTGGTTAATGACGAAAGAACTGCAAACACATAACCCAATGGCCCGCTTCCTTCGAATACCCAAAGATATACACTTTCGCAGATACAAGGCTCAGTTAGAAAAGGTGGCCCAAAACGGGTTTTCAGCAATCGGCATCGATACCAGTACAGACAAAGTAATTGGCTTAGCTACTGCTTTGTTAATGTCAAACTTGGATCAGTTTGAGTATTTTTTTGATCCCACTAGGTGTGACGAATTCAAACCTATCCGACTGTTAGCTTCAAAGTTAGCAGAAGTATTTTTCAACATAGAGGAAGTTAAGAATCTTCAAGCCCAAGGGTATCCCTTTTTGTTTATAGATGCTGGCGTTATCACTGAAAGATATCGCGGAACAGGTATGATGACTCATTTTGGACATTGGATACTTGAGGCTGCTTGGACGAAAGGAGCCAAAATAGCGTTTGCCAGACCAAACAATACATACGGCCTTAGGGCAGTCAAAAGAATGGGGTTTGAAGAAGTTGAACAAATAACATTCAAAGAATTTGATATCAACGGACTTAAACCCTTTAAAGATATCCAAGACGATCCTGAATCCGCAGGTTCAACGCTTGTAATCCGTAGACTTAAATCGGACCATTAAACAAAAACGAAGACAAGTTTTAACAGAATATTCAAAAGTGATTGATATTCGAACTCTTCCTCTCTAGAATCTTAAAACATATCGCTGGTCTGCAAAATTCCAGTTCTTTGAAAAAAAACCAAAACATTTCCTGGAGATAGAGATAACGATGAGAAATGCAGGATTTTTACTTTCAAATATCAGTAGATGATGTAAACTGGTTCTCTGGAACGTCACACTGACACCCAAGTCTTGCCGTATATTTTGCGAAATGATACTCTTCAGTTTCCATAAAATGAATGTATTTGCAAACATGTGCCTTATAGGTCACTCACACTTCCTCAACTTTATATCTTTAATAAAAGATAAGATAAGATAAGATAAGATAAGATAAGATAAGATAAGATAAGATAAGATAAGATAAGATAAGATAAGATAAGATAAGATAAGATAAGATGAGATAAGATACATAATTAATCTCCTTTGGGAGATTGGGTTGCTCGCAAGCAAAAACAATAACAAGTCACCACACAAAAACATAACACGAGAAATACAGATAGTCACAAACAACTGATATTAAAACAGTCACTTTCTATGATAAAATTCTGAATTATACACATATATTCCACGAGGTAAAAAGGACATCCGGATCCGGGCGATTTGGGAAATAGCACGATAGGATTAGACACACAACAAGTGTAATAAGAGCTCGACACAAATTACCGACAAATACTCGTCACATACGGAAAATGTTGAACATACGAGCTCGGAAAGTAGAGTTATATTTGTGACTATGATTACGCAAGATAACTTCAGCTCTGCTGCAAATATCAGTACATTTGTATTCACAATCGCTATGAAAAAGGACAAGGCTACGAATCAGAATAAAATGCAAGCGATATGGCAATGCTTTCGATACGTGATCCTCTTGACAGTCTTGGAGCTATCAACACCAATTGGAACACAAACGCCAGATAAAGTGATTTTACCAATTTTATTGTGTTCTGTCCTTTTTCTATAGAAACTGTTTAATCTGACTATTTCAAACCTAATCAATTATGTATTTTCTTGTCAGTATACCGCTTTAGGTATCTTTTTCATTACAGACTTATATCACTTGAAGTTCCCTAATACCATTATTAATTCATTAATTATTAATTAATTAATAAATTAATTAATTAATTGTTTATTTAACAAGATAAAGTTATAAATGCAGGAGAAAAATATCAAGCATGTATTGCAGTGAAAATATAACCTTATTTAGTTTAGACCATAGAAATAGTCAACAAGAATTAGTCGACCCACTATCAACCAATTGCAGTAGCCGATGATGTCATAAAGGGCTTTAGTAAGGACAAAAAACATGTTTGAAATATAAAGAGATAATGAAAAATACAGTAAAATAGATAAACAAAAAAGTAAAAATACAAGTTGTTCTGTGTTCATCATATAGCTTCTTAATTCCACTTTAAATCGCTGTCTACACGTTATTTGCTTAAATGAAGATGGCTGAGAATTCCAATGTTTGATTGTGTTGAGTGACTGCAAGCCTTGTTCTGGGAATACAGTAATTACAATGCTCGACTGAACATGAAATTTCACAACTCTCCTCTGTCCAACAGATATGTATAACTTTCCTTTCCCCTTTAGCGAGACGCATTGCAATAAAGTTAAGCAATAAACCACACCAAGTGACTGTATACCACAAGATTTCGACCAGATTTCGAGCGATAGTGAGTGCATACATTGAGTGAACTGGTCAAAATTTGGTGATATACCCGTTCCTTAGCTTGTTTATTGCTTCTATATAACAACATCAAATTTAACTCTGGCGTGAAAAGTCAAAAGGGGAAGTTTTCTCTGGCAGAGCTCGTGCATGCACGTGTTACAAGGGTGCTACTTTGCAAATATACCATGGTTATTTTCATGTGTCGACCAATCAGATCACAGTATTTGCGATATCAATATACTGATACAATTCAAGATACAGCGCGCCCTCTGTTGGTGACGTTAAATTATAAAAGTCTCTACCGCATACAATTGACGGTAATAGAGGACAAAAAACAAAAAACATCAGTTTTTCTTCTTTTCCGTTTTTCTTAACACCTGATGTTTTTTGGCGAATCTCGGCAGTGGATGAACAAGTAGTTAGTTATAATTTCAATGCCACATGAAAATAGCTTACAGGTCTTTCTTGCACATTGTAATCAGATATAAACTTGATATGCTCTTTTGGCAAGAATTGTTGAAAAATTGACGCGGTTTATGATTTTATAAAGTATCATTTCGACAAAATTGTAAATTTCAGAGAAGCTTTATTAGATATTTGCTACCCTAATGCCCGCCGCACACGAGAGAAATAAGCTGAGCAAAGTTTCATTCGAGGCTGTTTGCTCAGCTAGTTTACCCTCGTGTGCGGTCGATTTTCCGTGAGTTTTTGTCCTCGTGAGGCGTTGAGCAAAATATCCAACCTGTTTGATATTTTTTACCTCGCCAGGCAAAATGCTCACCGTGTGCGCCGGACAAAGTCATTTTACTCACGCCTTTACACTAAAGCGCATGCGTATCCCGTATCCGTGGCGGGGTTGACCTTTTGACGACCGTATAGCAACGCACGCTACCCCGCCAACAGATAGCTGCATTTCCACAGCTAATGTCGACAAGTACCGTCGCAAGATTTTTCTCTGAGCGGACCTCTGCATGCTGTCCTCTGGAACTTTATTATCTGCTGTGCTTCACTTCGTTGAGAACTTTATGTCTCTGTTTTTAAAGTCAACAGACCTTACATCATATAGCGCAGGATAATTGCACCAAAGTTCCACCAATTTGTCCTCCTACTAGATGACATCACTGGGGCGGCCATTTTGTATCGTCATGTGATTTCAACGCATGCGCTTTAGTGTAAAGGCGTGAGTAAAATGACTTTGTCCGGCGCACACGGTGAGCATTTTGCCTCGCGAGGCAAAAAATATCAAACAGGTTGGATATTTTGCTCAACGCCTCGCGAGGACAAAAACTCACGAAAAATCGACCGCACACGAGGGTAAACTAGCTGAGCAAACAGCCTCGAATGAAACTTTGCTCAGCTAATTTCTCTCGTGTGCGGCGGGCATAAATCCCTTCACTTCATTCGGCCTAGAAATTAATGGATGTAAATTTCACCATAGTTTGAACAAAGTCGTGTTTAGCTGATGAAGGCCCATATTGAACACCTATTGCCTGGTCATGAGGGCTATAGCGCCCGTCTATTACCCCGAGGGGCCGTGTGTTACCAGAAACACATCGCTATTCCCCGAGGCCGTAGGCCGAGGGGTATAGCGATGTGTTTCTGGTAACACACGGCCACGAGGGGTAATAGACGAGCGCTATAGCTCGAATAAAGACCAGGCTATAGGTGTTTTATAACACACCACACGCTCATGTTGTATAGTTATATAGTTTTTAATGTGTTTTGATATTTTGCACCGCAACAATCCATTGTGACAAGTTTACTGGACGATGTTTCCACAGCGGTTTCAGTTGTACGTGGTACCACTTTCTTTCAAAAATATTCTAAGCATACCTGGCGACATCCTTAGTTGCACTTTAATCTTTTCCGTCAATGAGCTGTTCAGGTTCCTACTCTGTTGGAATGTTGGAAAATGTTGGAAAATCTGTTTTAGAGAGTGTGTCGTCACCTATCCCGGACGCACATCACGTTCTAGTCACCCGCCATTGTTGCAAAGCTGCAGACGACACTACGGTCACGTGACCGGGCACTTTTCCAAATTTGGTCCGAACTATTTCCCTAGGGAAATAGCTTTTCAAAAAATACCCTCTTCAGTCTATTTTGTCGATCCGGTTGGGACTAGACGTATCTATTTTCTCGTCACGTGACGTATTCTGGCGAATCGCTACACGGAATCAGCATTCGAAAGCTATTTGACACGTGGCTGCAAAAACGGAAACTATTTTGACCAAAAGTGACCATACTCTTTCAGTTCTTGATAAAGGCTCACTACACTTGTACAATTAACTTCAGTTGCATCTAATCGGCAAATATTTAGACATTGTGTTCCAAAATAGCAAGGTTGACAGGCAGACGTACGCTCGGACAGGAGGATTGTTCGGGGACAACTCCCCTACCAGACAACTGTCCCCTAGGACAACCTCTCGAACAATATCTGTCCCTCCCAGAAAGTAGCCTTTTCTTTAAATAAATAAATAATTGAATAGATAAAGAAAAACGTTTTCGTTACAGAACGGAATATAGTTTCAATAGAGCCGTGTTGATCTTGACTAAATCTTGTGAATATTGTTGAGGGTAGCACACTGTAGATCAACTTTTTTAGTATGACATTAGCTTTCGGAGACAACAGTCTCCTTCATCAGATGTACTTGCAGAATGGACAAAGAAGCAAAAGGCCAAATGCATCGTGGGTAATGGACAATGCCTAAAGGAGGTGTCAATGTGAAACAAAGAGTTTGAGGAAAGGTGTAAAAACACTGTTGAATGAGGACAATGGTTGGAACAACTGGGGCAAAATACAGCCAACATAGTTATTTGTAATGTGTTAAAAATCCGTAATCTCGATTGAGTCCTTCTTTGACACAGTCGAAATATTGTATGATTTTGAGTTCTTCAGTCTCTCTGCGGATGGTGCTTTTACTATGAATCTTTCTAAGTACAGCCACACAGAAATCATTGATAGAATGTCCGGCCAGGTTAAAGTGTTCGGCAACAGGTTTATATGTTTTGTTGCTCTGTATATCGAACTTGTGATTGTTGATGCGTTTCCGCAGTGGCTGTCCCGTTTGGCCTCCTGTAGGCATTGTCCATTACCCACGATGCATTTGGCCTTTTGCTTCTTTGTCCATTCTGCAAGTACATCTGATGAAGGAGACTGTTGTCTCCGAAAGCTAATGTCATACTAAAAAAGTTGATCTACAGTGTGCTACCCTCAACAATATTCACAAGAACGGAATATAGTAACTGTCGGGTCAGGCAGGTTTAAACTGGGACTCCGCGCTAAAATTGTATGAGAGCATTGTAGTTGTTACGGCTGTATGTAGCGCCACCTCTGGCAGATGAGTGCTATACGTTTGTTTCTTCGAAAAAACTATTAAACAGTTTAAATTAATAGTTTTTTTCGAAGAAACCAACGTATAGCACTCATCTGCCAGAGGTGGCGCTACATACAGCCGTAACAACTACAATGCTCCCATACAATTTTAGCGCGGAGTCCCAGTTTAAACCTGCCTGACCCGACGGTTACTATATTCCGTTCTGTAACGAAAACGTTTTTCTTTATTTATTCAATTATTTATTTATTTCAAGAAAAGGCTACTTTCTAAATGTAGTGAAAGCAATACTGCAGCGGTCGCTATATAACTCGGACGGCCATAGTGCGGAAATTGTCGACTACGATAACGTTTCTGGCACAAGTCACACACAACGCGATTTTCTTTGGACCATTTTCGAAAAGAATTTGTTTACCAACGTCCAGTTCAATCCATTAAGTAAACAATCATACCTGACCACACAAAAATTTTAACACAAAAACTCAATGTGCAGAATACTACCATAAGACCCAGAGGAGTATATCAAGGCATGGTTAAGCATTCCGGTAGTCTAAGACTTGTCCCCCATGCACGTGTGTGTGAAAAACCGCAATCTCCATATTTTTCTCATGGCACAGTGCTAATGATTCTCCTGTACAGCAGTGCTTGAATTAAAACTTTGTTTTTCTGCATCAGCTATTGATGAGTACTTTTAAACGACTAAATAAATTACAATGAATACCTTCATCACCCGTCCATAGAATTTGAAAAATACGATGCTATAGAATGAAAGGTTCGTAATGTGAGAAACTTAGAGAACCCAACATTCATAGCAAGATTTATAAATCTCATTACTTTTTGACCTCTGATCTCAATAAAACCAGCAGTATAAAATTGAACCCTGGCCACTATTGTAGGCCGACATATTCTTAGTTTTATCTTGCACCGTTCGGATACTGATCCTTTTTCCACCGTAAAGAAACTTAGGGACATAAATATGCAATGCCATAACCTGCACTGTAACACTACAAAGCCAGTCAGATTTTTGACAGCGTAACGCTACTTTGTTGCAACTGCCTCCTGTTAATGACCCTTTGCACAATGATAAATCATGGTTTTTATCACCGATGACGTTTTCAATCTTTCAGATTATTTTGTCATCGCACTTTTAGGACAAACTTCCGCCACTGTTGTAACTCAGCATGGCTGCTACAACTCCGTTACTGGTGTTACTGCTCGCATTTGCTTTGTCGTGTTCTTCCCAGCATACTGCTATAACTCTTTTTTTTTTTTTTTTTTTTTTTTTTAATTAACAATTAATTAATTAATTTATTAAGTAGCTTGCAATCTGGAAAATGTATTTTTGTTAATTTAGATAAAAATTTATTTCATTTCGATAAAGATGTGTTGTTTGGGTGCTGCTATTTCCGTCCAGAATGTATTTTAGATAGACTTGACAATTTTGAAAATCAGTTGCTACATTTATATACTGTACATTCAGATAGTTATGTTATAGTGGGAGGTGATTTCAATGCCAGGACGGGTACGGAGGCTGACTTCATTTTGGATGACACTATTGACCACCTTCCTTTTGAAGATTCTATGTATAACCCATCCAGTTTTCACATTCCGAGAAATTCAAAAGATTTGATTTTGAATGAGGCTGGCAAATGCTTACTTAACATCTGTAAAATTTTAATCTACATATTGTTAATGGTCGTCTTGCCAATGACAAGGTTGGTAATGTGACATGCGTAACCTCACAAGGTTGCAGTGTGGTTGATTATATAATGATGTCACCAGAGCTTTTCAATTATGTAAACCGGTTCGATATTCTCTCCAGGATAGAATCGGACCATTTCCTGTCAGCTGTTATATTCATTCTGCAAAAGCTTACACTCAAAAGAGCAAAAGCTGTGTCAATGACCGTTCACACTCTATTCGTTATCACATGTCAGAGCAATGCAGTAATCTTTCAAAGAAAAAATCACTTCTATTCATGTACAGAATCTTCTTGAGGAATCAAGAAACAGTTTACCAAATACAAATAGTGCTATTTTGAAAATTAACGAAGCGCTCCAGATGGCAGGTGCTGATGGTCGCCAGCAAAAACCACGAAATCCGAAACTGATTAGACAGCCATCTTGGTTTGGAATTCCCTGTCAGAAAGCAAAACGATTGGTGTGTGACAAATTAAAAATTTTCAGACAGACTGGGTCAACGATTGCATTGGCTGATTATAAAAATGCTAGAAAGAAATTCAAACAAACTTGCAAATGTAGCAAACAGGATTATCAAAACAGAGTTAGAAACCAATTTCGAGTTGCTGCAACAGGGAATTCATCTGAATTTTGGTCAATTTTGAAATCTGTTTTAAGAAGTAAGGGAGGATATACATCCAGTGATATTAGTATTCATGAGTGGTATGATTATTTCAGTTCATTGTATCAAGAATGTCATGATGTCACTCAAGGGGATGTAGAGTTTTTGCATTCTGTAGAAGAAGAGATAAACTTGTATTCAGATCTAAGGGAAGTAGACGATGACATATATGATGACGTCAATGATATTCTGAATAGCCCAATATCTGAGAATGAAATTTTGATTTGCTTAAAGAAAATGAAATCAGGTAAAGCTCCTGGTCCAGATGGGCTACCTGTTGAGTTTTACAAATATGCAGCTGACGTTATTTTACCTGTTCTAGTTGAAATTTTCAACTTTATTTTCAATTCGGGAAACTTTCCTTCTGAGTGGACTGTTGCAATTGTCATCCCATTATTTAAGAAAGGTGTAAAAACTGATGTCAATAATTATAGGGGTATATCTCTCCTCAATGTTCTGGGGAAAATTTTTACCTCCATTTTAAATAGTAGACTAACCAAGTGGTCAGATAAAACAAACATAATTTCTGATTGTCAAGCTGGATTCCGAAAGAATCACAGTACCATAGATAATATTTTTGTTTTACATGCTATTATCCAAAAATACCTGAGTATCAGACGTGGGAAACTTACTGTCTTTTTGTTGATTTCTCCAAAGCTTTTGACAGAGTTAATCATTCTCTTTTACTGTACAAACTCATGTCACTTGGAGTCAAGGGAAAATGTATTTTATTTTACAATCTATGTATAGCAACATTAAGTCATGTGTGAGATGTGGTAATGTAACATCAGAGTATTTTGACTGCCCGGCTGGTGTGAGACAAGGCTGCATTCTTAGCCCACTTCTGTTCAGTCTTTTCATTGAAGAATTGAATTCTATGTTTATGGAATCAGGTCACATGGGTATTCAATTGACGCAAGATTTATGTGACCTTTTTGCTTTGCTCTATGCAGACGACATTGTCATCTTTGCGGATTCAGTCAGAAATTTACAAAATCTTATTGACATTCTTTACAATTTCTGCTCGAAGTGGCAAATGAAAGTGAATCTGGAGAAAACAAAGGTAATGATTTTCCGCAAAGGTGGTCATCGAGCAAGATTTGAAAATTGGCAGTTTGGTGGCACTCCAGTCAATGTCGTCTCATATTACAAATACCTTGGCTTGCTTTTATCTTCCAGAAATATCTGGTCGAAAGCTGTACAAACACTAGCAAGTCAAGCCAGTAAAGCCCTCAATATGTTGTCAATTACCCGACGAAAGCTAGAATACTTACCTTTTCATTCTCATTTTAAATTATTCGATTCAATGATTTTACCAATTTTAAGTTATGGATCTGAGATATGGGGCTTCCAGTATTATGATGTTTTAGAGAAAATCCAGAGAAAGTGGTGTCGCCAGTTTCTGGGTGTACCACGTCAAACAACAAATGAAGCTGTTATGGGAGAATGTGGTCGTCTTCCAGTATACTACCATACATTAAAACGTTGTATTCGTTTTTGGGTGAATCTGCTTGAGTTATCTCCTGATAGAATCCCAGGGCAGGCATATAAAATGTTGTACAATCTTGACAATTTAGGCAGAAACACATGGGCGAGTTCCATAAAAAATATCATGTTTTCATATGGGTTTGGATATGCGTGGATCTCACAGGAAATAGGAAATAAACAAGTATTTTTATCTATGTTTGACTTGAGAATTGTAGACACTTTAAAACAACAATGGAAGGGCAACTTATCAACAAAACCGAAACTACATGTATATAGTCAATTCAAGGGTTTACTTGAACCAGAGAAACATTTACTTTCAAATTGTAATTATAAAGCTATTCAGATTTTTACCTGTTTTCGATGTTCGGTTCTCCCTCTAGCAATGGAGGAAGGCAGACATCGTGGTATTGACCCATCAGCCAGACTTTGTAAAGTTTGCCAAATGAATGTTATTGAAGATGAGTGTCATTTTCTTTTGGAATGTCCAGCATACAACAATTTGAGGATTCTATATTTGCCTAGCTTTTCATTTGTAGAACCAAATTTCAACAAGTTTGTGCAGCTTATGAGTTCCAGCCGTTCTAATGTGATTATTAATCTCTGTTATTTTGTACAAAAAGCTTTCAAATTCAGAACAAATCTGTTGCAGCAAGAAACATAATAATACTTTTATATTGTTTGTATCCAATTATGTGTATTACATTGTAACTCTGAGTTTATTTCGTGTATTTCTACCTGTACCTTTTATACCTGTCATTTACTTACAGACTATTATATTTTCTGTAACTCCTTTGCATATGGCCGGAGGCCTAGAAACGCAAATAAACGTGCACTGAAACGTGCACTGAAACGAAACGAACGAGCTATAACTCTGGGTGTGGAAAATGGCCCCTATGAAGTAGAGTGTAATGAGTATATGTACTTTACAGTTGACGTTGTGGAGCCATGCATGGACCTACGAGTACAGGTAAGCTCTTAGCAAACTGAACCCAATTGTAACACAGAACCCATGCTTGACATTCTTGTTCATTGTACCACGTAACATTCTGTTTCTGTTATCTCTCGCTTCTAGTACGTCATATAATTTCGTATTGAGTGATAAACACATAAAAAGAGAAAATATCGACATGGGATGGATCTGATCTCGGGCATCGATCAGCCGCAGTCAGCTAGTACACAAGTGGGTTTCAGTTGGTCATTTTCTATAGTTTTTCATCTTCTCATAGACTATACTGATTAAAAACATGACCTGCCATATTGAAGGAAAGACTTGTAATTCTCATGTTAGGCTAAACATGAGCACGAATTTACTTAAGAAGACATTATACGATGCAGACACAAGTCAAGATGATTCTGAACATTGTTTCTGGAACATCAAATGAATGATTTGGTATGGGTGACACAATTTTTTTAAGGTAATATGCACCTCGAAAGTGAAAGACTTAAACTTTTGCTCATATTTTCCTCAGTGAAACTTTGAACCATTCTCTTACCAAAACAAGAATAAAAATCAGGGGTCACCGTGCAAACTTTGGTACTAGAGAGACAAATATCTTGCGATTTCTCGATATTTGAAATTCAAAATGGCCGCCATCCCTGTGTAAACTCTATGGGAAAAAATAAAATTTTCGATTTTCAAAAAACTAAGACGGTGAAAACTTTTCTTTCGCCAAGAGCTTCAAAATGAGCCCCCACAAATGGTAGGTCAGAAGAAAATTGAAAAAATTTGAAGGCCCGAATTTCTGTCCCCGAGGTGCGTTCTACCTTAATGAAGTCAAGAATATGACCCATACTCGTTTCTGGTTCTCGTGATCGCAGTCTCTTCGTATGGGGGTGGGGGATTGTGGAGTAATGGAGTAATACGGCTCTGGTCTAAAGTCCCCTCATAAAAACATTCCTTATTTCAAAATGTTTTGTTGACCATAAGTTATCGTCATAGTATGAACTTTTACACAGACATAAAGATAGACTTAGATTCAAGATTTGATTAAGCCCTTCAAATCTTTTCGCGTATGGCGCTCTGAAACGAAAAATCATTTGTGCATAGGGGGACTGCATACCTCGATATATACTTAACGCACATGGAGCACGAGCTTTCACATCTGTGGCTCAACGACTTTGGAATTCCTTATCATGTGACATTCGACAAGTATCCATTGTGAACAGCTCAAAGCATAAATTAGAGACTCATTTGTTTGTCAAGGCGTATAAGATGTGCACTGACTCAACCGCGCCTCTGAGAATAACACGGCTTATTGATTTTTACACGTTATAAAAATTCTTGATTGATTGATTGATTGATTGACTGATTGCTCATGGAATATTTTAAAAGAATGTTTGTTTCAAACTTGTACTGGATAATTTTGTACTGATTTCTATTAGGTTGTTTTTTCTAAAACAGCCGTGAGTTGGCAATGTCACTCGACGAATAGGTTTTAATTCATTATGACTTAGCCACCCCTATCCATAAATTATCTATATCGATATTAAAAACGTTAAGATTATTGTGCCATTTGGCATTTTGAATCTGCCTCCTTGAGTCAACAGCAAATTGTCCGTGGACAAATACCAAATACTACACAAACAGCATTCGTCTATACTCTATAATGTCTCGAGCACTATTTCACCATGAAACATTTTCACAATAGTAACTTGGCAATAAAACTTTACTTAAGGTATTTGGAAGAGCAGGCGAACCCAACCTGTATGTGTCCAGATACCCTACACTGTACCCAACAGAGGAAAGTCTGGCGTGGACTTCATACAACTGGGGAGATGAAAACCTGACCATTTCCAGTTGGGATCCTTCTTTTGAAGTGGGAACATTCTATGTAGGTGTCCAGGCATTTTGTAGTGATGAAGTGCAGACCGGGTTTGAAGGTACGTCACACCATTCTATATTAAAGAGCCAGCAGCTGTAATTTTTTTTCTGAGTTTTGCACTATTTTTCTTTTTTTAAAAGTCGACAACAGTTTCCTGTTCTACTTCGATAAGCATACTGAGATACACAGTATATAGCTTGTCAACTCAGCCTGTACATGCGTAAACTGCATTGTTATTGTCGACAAGTGAATTCTAGTCCGGACTACATTTGAAGGTAAACAATAGCAGTGTATTTTAAAACGTACAGACACTGTTCTTGCCAGCTTAAAAGAGAGTGTTTCAACATGCCTTGGCAGTGCAACAAGAACTTGCAATTGACATACAAAACAAAAATACTAAAATGCATCAAAAATCACAGCTGCTGGCCCTGTCAATAACGTCCACCATTTCCTGAGTACTTAAATACAAAATCACCAATTGACATGTTTTCGGTCAGCTTTAAAAACAATAATTTTGTCACTTTGTTGACCGAAATATGATGTACTTGGTCATCAACTATGGTTTCTTGAAACTTATTAACAGTACATTTGTTGCTACCGAGGTTGCGTGTTGTTTTAGCGAAACAATGTCAAATGGAAAAGTGGCCATATTTATATGTCTATACTATTGAACAGAGACTCAAAGGTAAATGTTGCATATATTGGTCTGTAGTTGCATCGTGTCAGATTGAGCTTTAAATAAAAGTCGCCTGGCAATTATCTCTTGTCCTCTGGACACAAGTATAACATGAATTTTTTACCTGAGATGGTTAGTTACCTCACATTCATAGCAAGATAAGTTGTTATACTCTCTCGCAGAACATATTACTAGTATAGTTTGAGGTAGAATATGCTCCTCGAAAGTGAAAGACTTCAACTTTTGCACAAACCTTCGTGAATTAAACTTTCAACTACTCTCTTACTAAATTAGCAATAAAAACCTAGCGGAAAAAAACAACTAGCGAAACAAATTACCCAACATTCAAAATGGCCGTCATTCCTGTGTTAACTCTATGTGGAAAATGAATTTTTGGTTTTTCGAAAAACTAAGGCGGTGACAGTTTTTTTCCTTCAAGCGCTTTAAAATGAGCCCCCACAAGTGGTAGATCAGAAGAGAATTGTAGAAATAGAGAGTCCGACAATCTGCCCCCGAGGCGCGTTCTACCTTAATATCCTGAATTTAATCAGAACACAAACAAATTCCATGTGCGCTCAACCTGCTTTAGATAATAGGTTGGAATAAACCATTTGCGGTTCCGGGTACAACGATTGTATGGAAAAAAGGGCAGACGTAAAACTTGTATATGCTTAGTATTGTTTATTTTTACAGTTTTTTTTCCAAATACAAGAAATTATTCTGTTTTACCTTTGGATTCACGGGTTTCAGAGCAACTTACGCAGAATTGTCTTTGTCTTTGTGACAAAAGTTGAGTAAAATCAATTCATGTAAAAGGTATCCCATAATAGTATGTGCCTCTCCTAAAAATATTGAAAACGGATACACGAACCTGTCAAAAATTTAAATTACTTTACTCTTCAAATAATTATGACAAAATTTTTACCCGAACATACTAAATTTTGATAATACTACAATTGCTGGGTAGTTTGTCTACCGTTTGAAAAGTGCAAAACTTATAACAATATCGCACTCGTGTATGGAAAAACACCATAGAATTCGTTTACAAAGCAAAAACGGTATTGTAAATAGATCAGCTCAAATATTGTATGCATTATTATTTGGCAACCTACTGTTTGCCAGGGCTAAAATTTACGATGATTTATGTTGGCATCACGTTAAATTCACCGACATACTATAAAGGCAAATTCACTGTATCGCTTTGCATTTTTCCTGTCAGATGGTTTGAAATCTAATGCAACTTATGTAAAGCTGCTTTCAGATTGTTTTTTTGTGTCTGGAGTTGGGTATTAGTTGCTAAAAAAGGAAAACGAAAAAAAACCCCAGAGGCCTCCTTTTATTTTTGGCCAAAGTCAACAATAACCTTTGCTTGTAATTGCTTTGGTTCGTGGTACATTGGTGCACAAACAGTAGTTCGTGACAAAGGTCAACTACACAGATTTTTCAGTTGGCTTGTAATTTTGCGGCTCAACAATGTTTACACTGAAACCATGGTTAAAATTGTTGTACTGAAAGCTCACTCAATTCACCTCATTTCTGCATAAGATGTCCTTCGAAGATAAAACCAAGACTTTTTCTATATACAATTTAAGTAAATTAAGCAACGATTGAAGGTCAATTTTCTGTTCTGGTTGTGTCCACTCTACACACATAAGCCGTTGCCATGCCATATATCAGTTTAAATCTTTTGACCTTTCCCGCAAAGTCAGAAAGGTATACTGCCATTGCGGTGAATTTATGAGAAACATTTCAACAGACCAAAGTAAAATTGTCAAAATTTAGGTCTCACGTGATCGACTGAACCAGAATGATATTGCTGTGATACGATTCTTAAAGGGGGGATTTTGAATCCCATGGATGGAAGTGGGCGGCTGCTCCGCCTTTCATTTGAATACGGCCATATAGTATGATAATGAATTCTGTTATAATTAACTGCGTAGGCTAATTACAAAAAATGTTGTTGGGCGATAATCCCGATATCCTGAGCATATTTACTTCCTTGAATCATCATGTGAACATCGGCTTCACAGTAGAGATGTTACATACCACCAGAGACGAACATTTGAATTGTAGCTTACAGCCCATACCGGCACTTCTACACTTAATGCGATTTGTTCGTTCATAGCCTCGCTCTCCAGCACCAATGAAACGTTCAATCATAACCAGCATATGATGTCGTTATACCGGTCCCTCATAATGAAAAACCTTGCTTCTTTCTCCATGATAACTTGTTCCATCGCTTTCATTGTTAATGTGTGAAAAACATTACTCGAGCATGCTTGATTTGCTCTCTGAGGCAAGGAAAGTAAAACGCATGTTTTTTAACCGGACCTCCTCTAATTTGTAGCAACCGACCTTGATAGCTGTGCCTCCCATACGCTTGTGACTGCCGTCAACATCCTGCACGCTGTTCGCAATAAATGCTAGCTACAATGCCAGATACTAACGAAACAGGCGTAACGTGAAATCTTCCTGATTGTCATAAGCAACGCTTGCGAACAGTGACGAAAGTCACGGCTATTGCCTAGTTCGAATATTACCTTCCGTGACTTTGAAACAAGATCGTGTCAAATTGGCCATTACATAAAAAACGGACCTGTTTCATTTTAAACTATGTGGACAGACACAATTCCTCAACCAAGTGTCTCGGTGAGTCAACTGAATGCCCTTCGAAGGGAGTGTTTAGTTATTATGGCCGGGGGTGGGCCGGCAAATTCTTCCTGCTCATCAGTCAAAATAAGTGAACCCCCCTACCCAGTGCACCAAAAATTTGATGACCCCCTTTTAAGATGACAAAAATTTCATGACTCCCCCCAATTGCTTGAGTAAACCTTCACACACAAACACCTCAGGGGGTGATAGAATCGAAAAAAAGATTCTCAGAGTTTTGCAAATGACCCCCCTTACAAATTCACAAGGTTTTAATCATTAAATTTCCCCTTCTTACTTGCTATAAATTTGAAATTAACCCTCAAAGGGATTTGACAGAATTTACAGGTGAATCGCAATACTTTTACGCAAGCATGTGTGTACAAAATTTTGATATTTGGATTTAATCAATTGTTGATAACCTTGACTCTCTTTATATGGTAGTGTATGAGAAAACTATGTTACAGTAATACTTTTTCAATACAAAACTAGCAATATCTATGCATTTGTAGACATTTGATAATTGACATAAATGTACTTAATTGGAATAGGGTTGTTACAAGTAGTATGTGTACAAAAAAATTTACTTTGGAATTTCACCAAAAATGT
Source organism: Ptychodera flava (assembly GCF_041260155.1). NCBI lineage: Eukaryota > Metazoa > Hemichordata > Enteropneusta > Ptychoderidae > Ptychodera > Ptychodera flava. The sequence goes on from NC_091928.1 coordinate 16,265,021, forward strand.
TCATCCACTGTACATGGGAGTCTATAATCAAATTGTGAATATTTTTTTCTATTGAAAAACTTACTATACTTGTGCATATACAGATGTTGGATAATTAACATAATTGTACTTAATTAGAATATGATGGTAAAGGTGCATATTATGTGTATAAGAAACCTGACTTTGGAATTTCACTGAAAATGTTTATCCACTATACATGGGAGTCTATGAGGAAACTATGAGTATTTTTTTCCAATACAAAAGTAGTTAAATCTGTGTTCTTATGTACTCTCGATTATTCATAATAATGTACTTAATTTGACTGGGATGGTTACAAATGGATATGTGTGTCAGAAATTGGATTTTCGAATTTCACTGAAATGAAGATTCACTGTACATGGGAGTCTATGAGGAAACTGTGAATAATTGTTTTCCAATATAAAACTAGCTAACTCTGTGTATTTATAGATAATTCATTTTAAAGTACTTAGTTAGACTAGGATGGTCAAAAGTTGATATGTGTGCAAGACATTGGATTTTGGAATTTCACTGATATGTTGATTCACTTTACATTGGAGTCTATGAGAAAACTATGAATAATTTTATCAATGATAAAATAACTTAATCTTTGCTTTTATAGGTATTTGACCATTGATACTAATGTACTTGATTCAAATTGGGTATTTAAAAGTTCAAATGTGGACAACAATTATGATATTGGAATTTCACATAAAAGTATGATTTCACTTTTCATGGTAGAAGTCGTCTACAAGTAACTGATATTTTTTCTGACAAAACTTGCTATATCTCTAATATGAAAGTGATAGGAATTGTTCATAGCCCTTACAGTGAGCTCGATTCAAAATAAGACAAGCCTCAGAGCTGCCAAGGCAAGATGTTCATGTGACAGATAATTATAATTTTGTTCAGGTCTACAGTCAAATGACTTCAGAGAATGAAATCATGCCGCGAATCATTTTTATCTCCCAGAATATTTCTGAACACTGAAACTGCGTTTTGACGGGACGGATACTTATGAAAATTAAGTGACCCCCCCTCTGAGCTGTTTGAAAAATACATGACCCCCCTTTTCAGTTTTCAAATTTAAGGTGACCCCCCCCCCCCCGGATTTTGCCGGCCCACCTTCGGCCGTAGTAACTGAACGCTCCCTAAAGTGCCAGATTAAACGACGACATGTTACTTCTTAGTTCGACAAATCATATTTTCGGGGTAATGTTTCACCATTGGATTCACGGAAAGAAAAAAGACGAAAATTGTTAAGTTCTGAAAAGTTCCGCTATGTCAACTTTCCCCGTATCAACCTTTTCAAGTGAACATAAAATGGGTGGTTAGTCGAGGTCGACGAGCGAGAAAGAGAACAAAAGCTTTTGCTTTCTGCCGGCCTAAGATTAATATGAATATGGAAACTGCCCGTATGTGAATGTTTCCTAAGGTGAAATTTTATGAAACACAGTTTGCCAAAGTGCCTGTGTGAAACTGCACATCTTATACCATTGATGATTCTGGAATAATTAGTTTATATAGCTAATTGCCAGTGACGGGACCATAAGACGAGGATTGGCACATTTTAACGCCCTCAATATTGCCGTAAAAACTAAGATTTACACGTCGGTGGGGGTCTCTGCTCACGGCCAATGCTGGCAACTAGCAACAGTTTCAATTGTATTTCTATGCGGTATATACCAGACATTGAATAAGATAAAATGAATTTAATTTATAATACACGTAACTCATATTCTGCTAAAACAACTTTGGCTGTCATGAATAATGTACACCAGAAATATCTCAGTATTTCGTCTTTTCAGCTGAACATTATCGTCCAAAATGCGTCGAGCATTTAAGTAGAGGTGTGGGTTAGATATGACACGTCATGTGAAAGAACGGGTGTTTATGCTCTATTCACACATAAAGTAATACATTTTTCTGTATATTGCTTACTTGGTTTGCTTGTAAGGTGCTGTATTAACTTATAATTTGAAATACTGCCCAACATAACAACACATTGTTCTATTGTTTACCCTGTATATTATTTTATCAGATGCAGTTGTCATACTACTGGTAGAAAGTGTTCGGTCAGTGCATCCCGAGTTGAATGATATCTCTGAAAAGCCTGTAACGGGAACTCTTGCTGCGGAGGGATATCACTATTACAAGTTCTGTGTACCGCGAGAATGCGTGTCTCTGGAGGTAATACTGGAAAACTGTCTGGATCCCGAAGCGTGTCCAACCAGCTATGCCTGGCCTGAACTGCTCGTGTCGCATAGTATCCCGAATCCGACAATTTATGATCTGACATGGAAGTTGGCTACTGTTGAACGCCGTAAAGTATCCCTCGACCCATCTCATCCTAATTTCCACACGGGTCATTTCTATGTCGGTGTGTACGGTTGGTGTACTCCGGCGGAGCACTGTCCGGATAAGTCGGCGTGTGGTCCCTGTGAATATGCAGAAAACACAGAGTACACCGTGACCATTCACACAGAGGAAATCCCTCAGGCAGACTGCAAGCCGAAGACATACAAGTGTGACGTCATCTCCGAGGGCAACACTGTCCTTCTCGATACTTTGTTTTGTTGATGTCAATATCTGCTCGTGTTTTGCATTTGATTTTGTAATCACAGACCAAGGCGTAATTGGTTACCTAAACCAGAGCATTGCACACTGCATTATATTCTGCAGCAAGTAATAATCCTGGGGATGTACTAAAATTTATGAAAGGCAATAGGCACGTTATTAATTGCAACTCAGGGAGGCATCATTGATCAGTATTTGACTTCTTGATACCTGTTCTACGTAAATGAAATAGATACATGTACCCATCAAATACAGTCAAATTGTAAAGATTGTTGTTACAAATACGGTTTTCTCAAAGGTTAAACGTCGACAAATTGCAACTCGAGATATGCAATCTGTGATGGCAATATTGTTTTGTAAGATTTGAAAGTACTTTACTTTTCCCTGTAAGAAGTGATGTAATAATTATTTCAGGATAATATGTTTACCTGATTTAACCGCCGAGTGATGACTGTTTAATTAATATTCATCATGTAATTAACATTCATGTTGTTATATGTTCCAGCCGGTGGCATGTGTGTGTACCTCTTATGTAATAAATTCAACACCTATCACAGGAGGATTGTCCATTATCGTCATTTTAGGAGCGTTATAGACTTAAGGACTTCTTAAAAATCTTTTTGTTTTTTTCACACACAGAACACATACTTTTAGTGATACTAATTGTGAAATTTATTAAACATACAATTACAATTCATTTGAAAATTTGAGGGTGTCACCCTCGTTTTGACAAATTAACTTGAGAGGACTTCGAACAATTGTGATTTTAAAGGAAAAGTGCCTGAAACTTTTGATATTTTCATAATATTGTTTTACTAAAGTTGTTAAACATACACTTCGTAACTCTGAGCCTCCTTTCTAAAGTATGTTGACAAACAAGGAATTTGTACGATATCTGATGTTGGTGCTGACAAAATATGAATTTTCCTCCGGACTAAAATTGAGTTGTGTACAACAACATGAGACACTTGTTTACACTTACTATTTTGGCCATGTTTATTACACAAACATGACAATACGGATAGAATCAAATTCATAAAAGTATGAAGTGCCTGAAAAATAAGAAATTTCCAATTATTTCAAAATGGCTGTTCATGACGAAAGTAACCAGAATCATATCAGAAGAGAGTGAATTTTATCTGTATTCAGATGACGTCAGCGTGATTGTTAACCTTCGATGACCAAATTCTTTCTATACATGTAGCTACTGTCATTGCCTTGTTAGGTATGGAGGCGCTGTCACCAAATTTTGTCACACTTTGACCTCGTGTATGGCCACGTGGTTTTGTACTTGTGATGAGCTCTATCCGACTGTATCAACTTCCTTGGGTTCATAAATAGATAAGAATTCCGTCCAAAGTACCTCCTTGCGAATGTTATGGTAAAGGATTTCGTTGTTGTGCAACCATATATTTATGTATCTACTGAAAGTCTGTAGTGTCAGACTGTGCATCCTATTGGGGGTTTGAGCTTTAGGGAAGAGTTGATAAAGTTAAACGTGTCGTGTTTCGTTCAGTAGCACCTCATTGACTGCCGAAAGATTTCGAATGGGCTGACTGTTTCTCTATCGTACATATACGTAGCTGTGAATTTTAATAGATATATTGCATGGCGACGAGAGAGTAGTCATGCACTTGATGCGATCTATGAGAAAGACGGAAGTTCAACGTGAAAATTATAGTTATTACAGAGACTGCTTGTATTTCTTCAGTACACACTCGACTAACCAGATTCTTTTTGAATTATCAGTGATAAATGGCGCCGGAACAGACTTTCAATGAGGTCTTGAAAAACCACAAGAAACACCGTCGATACGAATAAGGAGTTAGAGGGCCTGGCCCAATTTGCATTTTTCGAGTGTTACAATTGTTGCAAATCAAAGGAAGCAGTTAGAAATATTGTAATTAAAATGCCCGTCTTACCTTGCTGAGTTTCTTCTGCTCGAGTCGTTTACCACCAAGGAGAAATGCTTTCTCGAACCAGATGCTGTTGTACATAGCCAATTTTGGAATGAATATCATCATAATTATGAATAGCATGAATCGTTTAAATTGATTCAAAGCAGTAAGAAAAGTCCTTTCCAAGCACGGCAAGTGCTGCATCAACAACACTGTAAAGAAGAAGCCAACCAATTCATGCTGACTATTGCTTCCTTTTTATTTGCGAAACATGAAACTTATTTAGCAATTAAAATCTGCAAAATGCAACAGCAATGATTCCGTTCGCATGAGAAATGGTAGAAATGACAAAAAGTCAATAATTTTACTACAGAGCTGTTGACTTAAAATTTCTCGGTATTTGACGTGGGTTCTCGCGAAGCATGCAAACAGCGTAGATATACAAAGGAATTGTTACTCATCGGCTGGTCCTCACAACAACGTATCATGGCTTGAATTGCGAAAATGTTGTCATACATTAGCTCAATGACGTGACGTATCTCCTTTACACGTAGACACGTTTTATTCATCATTGAGAACAGCTAGATGTTTTCCCCATGAAAAGATCGATCGCACGAGGGCGCTCGTTGGTTCGCTTCAACTTTGGCCTTCCAGGAGGCCAAATCAAAAAGCGATCTACGCAGATAGGTGACATATTGCTTAGCGATAATCAATTAAAATGAGCGTATACAACGTGCCGCTAGAAAGTCACTAGCTTCGTCTGATGTAGTCGAAGTTTCCATGCTGCCGGGATAATTGGGGGCGCTATACTCAGTTGATCTCTTGAAGCTGACAACTTAAAATCCGCAAGTAATCTTTCACCTACCATAAGAAGCATTGTGCGCTATTATTGATGAAATCATTCTTAGTAATGATTTCCTTCGGTTATTTGAAAACAAAGAAATCGTCTGGACACACTCCCGCGTATTCAATTAAATTATCTTTGATCATACCTAAGGACTGGGCTGCAGACAGTCCATAGACGCCATCGTCAGATAACATTATTTTCAATATGAAATTCAGTCTTGAGATGTGTATTTTTACGGCGAGTGTATTTAGTCTTAGACCGCATGACCAGCTTTTAGGACCCATATAATCCTCTTCATATCATTGTCTACATACTATACGTATCCGGGTGAACTCTCCAAATGAAGAGTAATTGACCTTTGTTCCTTCTCATTCAAGAGCATCGAAGTTCCGTGTAACCCCTTCGAGCTTCAGTTGCCATGATGAGTCAGTCGCCATGTGAGCCCCCTTTCTAATCATGTACTGTGTTACCTTTGTAGCCAGGAAGGTGCACATATGTGTCTGTATCGGTGGAGACGCTTCTGTACCATGTTACAGAAGACAGCATGGACGACAGTATGGATAATTTTAGCCGATAAAATTCTTGTAGTTCTTACATCAAAGATAAAGTTTTTCGGGTTTTTCACATGCCAAAGACATTTCCTCGTTACCGATGACACAAAGTATGCTATCCAGCTTCACTTAAGCACCAAGTGCAGAAAGTTCGTTGACACTGCATGGTCACTTAAGTTGGCATCAAGTTATTTATAGATTTAACCTTTGCTTTTCCGCCAGATGCTCAATAATTTGGAGTTGAGTAATTACATTTCTCTGAGGAGGATGTTGATTGAAATATCAAGTTCACTCAACAGGTAGCTCTCAAACCGGATGCCTTACTGCATCTGAAAAGCCATTCTATCCAAAACATTCAATCGCAGATAATATTTATTTCTGTATTTTAAATATTAAGTTCAAGTGCCTCGATGACACTAATTTAGTGTCATCGAAGCACTAAAGCAGTGTGTAGGTAGGAAAGTTTGTAAAAACGTTTGAAGCAAATGTTGAAAAATATGTATCATATTCCAGAGAATAAAAGGCATTGCAGTAAGACAGCTATATTAAAAGTTGTACCCAAATCTTTATCTCATTTAAATTCGCGAGAGCTGATTCAGAAGGACGAGAAGAAAAGTAGACGGATACGGGTAAAATTGAAGAGATCAAAAACTTTTCTAATCTCCTCCTTCGTTTTTCAAAATGACATAGTCGATGTTCACCCTGTATTGTAAAAGAGCTATCACTTTCAAGAAAGAAATCTTAAAGACAAAAAGTGCGCCGTTTGCTCCGCAAAATGGGGAAAAAATGATTTCACAAAACAGCGATATCTTGCGGACCGCAAGATATCGCTGTTTTGTGAAATCATTTTTTCCCCATTTGTTATGCAGGCGGGTGTTTCTTCTTCGTCGTTTCATGTAATTTTTGATATTTTATCTTCTATATACGTGGAATTCAAAAAGAGGACAATGTGACTGAAGCGAACTCACCAATTCAAATATTTTGTGAATATGTAGGCGCGGGATATTGTCACCGTACGATTATTTTAGCTAAGTTGTCGTTATCCCAATCGTGTCACGTTTCTCGATGGAACGAGTATAAAATTTTGCCAACATGATACCATCAAGCGCGTATACAATTTGTTATTTGTCATCATAGCTGCAAACTTATTTTGAAGCGACAGTTAATATCGAAGTACATGAGTAATGTCAAGGTCAAGCTCAAATAGGATGTTGTCCTGATACGGAGCACGAAAAGCCAACGATGAAACGTTACAGGAAGTCATAAAAGTGACCGGCACTGTGCCATGTCACGACATCCCTGCCGAATGAGCCAGCGACATCGGAAAGTTACCCCGTCTGATCAGGTCCGCCTCGCGTCGGCAAGAACCTGACAACGCCTTTGATCAATGGCATATTTCCAGCAAAGTTCCATATGCGAGGCCAATGACACGATGAGCTGATACTCAGTGAACAGTTAGATTTATTACACTTCGAGCGAGCGAAGTGATTAGCCATAAGTCGAGAAACCAGGCCCTTTTTTATAGAGTCGATTATTGTCCATTTTTTATTGAACATCTTCTTCTATTCCTCATGGTAGATGTTCTATTCCTCATGGTAGATGTTCTATTCCTCGTGGTAGACAGTCTCTTTGACCTCGGTAGAGCATGTCCAGGCTATACATAAGACCTACATAATCCGACCTCAGTCACATGACGACGCGGTTTCAATATTTTGGCTCGTATTGACCTGTCTAAGACTCATTGTGTTATTAATTTATCACACGTGGGGATTAAGTCCTGCAACCGTCTCATTGTGTTTGTCAAAACTCCATCTTCCCTTCGTTTTCCAAAACACACTTTTTTTCAGTCTGGTGAGAACGACGATGATGCTGATATGATGACCAGTATCTTTCTGAGCCGTTAGCTCACTCTTATGTCCTCTCAGTTACATGACATGCTTACCAAAACAAAAAAAACCAACAGAGATACTTCAGTTCATACGCGTACATCTAAGTGCTTGTATTTTAATGTGCGTCTTATTTTTATTAGATACATCCATGATGTCGAATTGCTTCATTTTAATTTGATGCTTGTCGGATTTAGCAATGCGAGTCGGGACAGATCGTTCGGACAAATATTTTGACAGATATTGGCACTCTCATTTCCCAACACTTTTCTGGTCGACCACTTGTAGGGGGCTTATTGTAAAGCTTTTAAGAAAAATTTACACTGTCTTAGTTGTTTTAAAACTTGAAATATTATTTACCTCGTAGGATTATCTCAGGAATGGTGGCCATTTTGAATTTCAAATATCGGTGAATTTGCACATATAACTTCGATTTTTATTCCGGATTTTGCAAGAGAATTGTTGAAAGTTTCCTCGAGAAAAAAGTTTGAGTAAAAGTTAAAGTCCTTAACTTTCGAGGCGCAACCTACCTTAAGCGATGTTATACTGTGGTACTCTTATTAATTTTCTTCTTCATCGATCGGAGGCATTCGATACCGGATGTAATTTCCTTCAGAGTGACGCGTGGCCACACCAACTTAAACTTGGTTGTTTATTCAGGTGTGCACTTTTGCCAACGCAAAGTTTTCCCATAAATCCAGTAAGTTGCGCAATCGGGGTAGGTCTTGGCTAAAAAATTGAACTTCAGTAGTATGTGTGCGTTGGTTTGTCTTGAAAATAAACTTTTCATAAAAATGAAAAATATAACTAAATACTGTTGCTCATTCTTCTTGAACGAAGTTGATTTCTGAAATTATTTAGTCATAAAAATAAAGTATCCTTGACCAGACTTGACGTTGAGTCCGGTCAACAACTTGGTCTATTGTCCTAAAGTATTATTTGCCAGGGCTAGACATTGACGTAATTAGTAAAATTCGAACTGAGATTTTCTCCTCTGATTATCAGATTTCCGAAAAATACCAAAACTACTCGAACGACACAAAAAAACATTATATTTTGAAGTTGGTGAAATAACTACCAATATATCCTATTTGTAACTACAAGTCTCGCCTTCAGTTATAAGCAACGATAACTGTATGTAGCGACACTCCGGTTGACGAAAATGACCTAGAAGAGAGAAAGTCACCCTTTGTGTTGGTGACGTCATAACTGCCATTTGTCCGGTAAAACAGCTGCAGGCCGCTGCGTGAAGATGCCGTTGCGCCACCAGGGCCGTTGCTTTGACAATGTTATTAATATCACGCCATGTCTCTTCATGTACAGCTCCATTTACTGCACTACTTTAGATATTTTCTAAAACTTCCTTTTCTGAAATACAAGCATGATCTTTTTCTTCTATCCAAAATCATGGCGAAAGAAGTTTTTCGACTTGTCGGCACAATGTGTACGCGTTTAAACTGATGAAATTCTTGTAGTATGCCCATTGGGTGTAGGATATTGCATCATTGTTCGACTAGAGTAATACGTGTACACTGATCTCACAAGAAGCAACGTTTTCGATGTCTCAATTATGTAAAATTGAAGTGTTTCTTGAGCCGAGACATCCATCGTGAATGTAAGCGGTTTTCTATATTATAACAGTTAGCTAACTATCAGTGTCCGTGCTATTCAATAATAATAATAATTCTCAATTCCAGAAGGTGAAAATGCGCTTACAGCCGTCAAATTCCACCAGTTGCCTGTTTCTAATGAGAACGCTGTCAGGGCCTAACACTCAGCGTATTGCATTGGCTCTTTGTTTCCTGAATAATATTCGTCAACAAGTCATCCGGTACGTATGACGCTTGCTCGATGTAGAAAGCATTACTTCAAGGTACTTCACACAAGAGAGGAAAACGAACTTGCTTTCACGCAGTTAAACACGCAATGCTTTTTACATGAGATATCATTTAAAAAAGAGCGAAAATGAAAGACTTAAACTTTTGCTCAAACTTTATCAAACGAAACTATCAATCATTCTCTTACCAAATCAACGATAAAAGTCGGGGGTCACCGTGCAAAGTTCGGAACTAGCGAAACAAATTGCCCAACATTTTGCCATTTTTGAAATTCAAAATGGCCGCCATCCCTGTGTTAACTCTATGGGGGAAATTAAATTTTAGATTTTCGAAAAACCAAGCCGGTTAAAAGTTTTTTTTTTCTTCAAGAGTTTTAAAATGAGTCCCCACAAGTGGTAGATCAGAAAAGAATTGTATAAATTCGCGAGTCCGATCGTCTGTCCCCGAGGCGCGTTCTACCTTAACTTTGAAGCAACAAAACATTATGCTTTATTTGAATCTTAATGTGAACCAAAAATCAAAGTAATGGGGAGGTTAATCTTACAAATTAAGATGGGTACGAATAGTTCTTATCTGTTATTAGTTTCTCTTCAATCTATGGCGTCAATCGATCGTAAACTGTGCCGCAAAATCGGTATAATAAACGTAAGTTCAGTCTGAGGCTGCCACATTCTTTCTCCGTCTTTTGCTTCTTCTGTCAGCCTGTCCTTCCCCAGCTCTCTCTCTCTCTCTCTCTCTCTCTCTCTCTCTCTCTCTCTCTCTCTCTCTCTCTCTCTCTCTCTCTCTCTCCAATGTTTTGACTCTTCTCAAGTGTGAGAACATAAGAATGCTCTTCCTGGTATACCATGGTTGTGATGTTTCCCACATCGTAGTCGTCAATCCAAACGTTCTTCGGTTGCCATATTCCTACATAAACTTTATATTGTGGTTTCCGAGCAAGCGAGTTTAGGGAACGTTTGGGGGAGAGTTTTCGATTCGTCGAGTCACTTTGTGACGTCATAGCAAACTTTGAATCACACTTCATAAGAGGAGCTTGTACAACATGGTATCGTCACTTTTTCGTTTCACTGCTGGCTACTTATAATTCTTGCTAGTCGTAGCCGTTTCTATAGTTTTAGCTCTTGCTACTCCTAGCTCTATACCTAGAACAAAAAGGCAAAGAAAGAGATGGCAAGTGAATGTCAATTCGATTGGTTAGAGAGAAGGCTCAGTTCGCTTTTCTACCGCCTTGGCAAATTCATTGGACGGCATCCTTTGCCGTTTCTCACGGTATCAATGATCGCCGCTGGCGTATTCGGCTCTGGAATGGTGTTCTTTTACGAAGATAACGACTTGGAGTATTTATACACGCCTGAGAACAGCCAAGCAGCCAAAGACAGAGACATGGCCGAGCGATTATTCCCTCTGAAAGATGGTGAATTTCACCCCGTTCGACAGACTAGGGAGGGGAGGTATGGTCGTTTAATATTTGCCGCCACTGACGACGGAGACGTGCTACGGGAAAACACCATGCGTGAGATTTTAGAAGTCGATCAAAGCGTGCGCGGTATTGGCGTTACTTTCGACGACGAGAAGTACATATTTGATGACTTGTGCGGAAAATGGGACGGTCGGTGTTACCACAATGCCATACTCCAGCTGTACAACGATGATGGCACCAGAATCAACAACAACAGCTTCACGTATCCCGTTTACTCAGCCGACGGCCTGCTGCCTGTGTTTCTCGGAGGAAGTCTAGGAGGCGCCGAGTTCTACGAAGATCAAGAAACTGTCAAGTCGGCTACAGTCTTACATCTGGTTTATCACTTGAAATACGGTTCCCGTGATGATGATGCCAAAAGCAGAGCATGGGAGCGGGAATTTCTAGACGTGATGTCACAATACGAATCTGAAAACATCGAAATCGCGTATTTAGTATCTCAGACACAAGAATTAGAACTAGAAGGAACAGTCAGCGTTATTCCTCTTTTCTCCATAACATTTACCGTGTTGATAACTTTTTCCGTTTTATGTTGCATCATGGCTGACTGGGTACGAAGCAAGCCGTGGCTTGGCATTCTCGGAGTTCTCTCTGCCGGTTTAGCCATTCTCTCAGCATTGGGTCTGTGTAGCTACTGCGGTCTACCTTTCGTCAATCTAGTTGCCGCAATGCCGTTTCTCATACTAGGTAAGTGTTCATACTGCACACCAAACTATAGCGTTGGTCTTTTCTGTCCCGCAACTCACACAAAAAATCATAATGTAAATTTTAACAAAATCTCTTTTGGTCAGCCACTTATGGCGACTGATTTTGAAATCTGCGGAGTAAATGAAATTTTCCCGTCGAACTTCACGTGTTGGTAAAGTTTCAGTTTTTTTCTCTCATCCCAATGCAACGTTGCACAGTGACCCATGCTCTTTGGTTATCAAGGTGAATGGTGTAACATCTCCTAGGAGTAACTTTTGACAAAAATTCAAAATTTATGTTCAAGGTAATACGCACTTCGAAATAGGAAGAGTTAGACTTTTGCTCATACCTTCCCTATAGTTCAAGTTCAGGTGCACACGTATGTGCACGTTCCCTATAGGAAACATTAAATCATTCACCTTCGAAATCAAGAACAGACATTAGGGGTCGCCATGCAAAATTTGGTATTAGATATACAAAATTAATAACCCCAAATATTCCGACGGTTTGAAATTTAAAATGGCCGCCACCCCTGTGTTAAATCTGTGGGAAAAGCTAAAAGTTTCGAATTTCAGAAAGAAACCTAGGCCGGTGAAAACTTCATTTACTCCAAGAGATTCAAAATGAGCCCTTACAAGTGGAAGAAAAACAAAGTATTGTCAAATTTTGATTGTCCGTATGTCTGTCCCCAAGGCATCTTCTGCTTTCAGTGTTGTCATCAACTGTGTACACGGAAAAGCTATATTTTCTCCTGTTTAATTTTGTAATCTTGGCTCAGCGACCAAATTTCTACTAGTATACGTAAATACGCCCTTAACAAAAACACAAAAAAGCGATACATCGATGAAGATCTGAGACTAAATCCTATCCATTGCCTTGATTTAGGTCCAATTAAACACGCACTGTATTACCATTTAACTTACGATGAAGTTCGGGTTGCAAAGTGATGATGTCTTCGCGTGATAATATGTGGGCCTTGCTAAAGTTGCTCTCGTATGTGTAGATGATTGTGTTTCCACCCACAAATTTTAATGCTACAGAAAACAGTCAGTGAAAACACTAAATGGGAGTTAGTAAAACTTTTGAATGTGTAGCTGTGCAAAACCGAAAAACTCTCACATCAAAGTGTTCTTTTATTTGGGACAGGTATTGGTGTGGACGATATGTTCATCATGATTGCGGGCTGGCGGCGAACTTCACCAAGTCTCAGCGTCGAGGAACGGATGGGGCATGCATATTCTGAGGCCGCCATGTCGATCACAATTACCAGCCTGACTGACGTCATAGCTTTTGGTATCGGCGTCACGTCATTTTTCCCTTCGGTGAGAATTTTCTGTATCTACACCGGCATAGCGGTGTTGTTCGACTACCTCTATCAGATCACATTCTTTGGTGCGTGCATGGCTTTGATGGGTGAACGAGAAGCGGCCAACAGGCACATCATCATATGCAGGACAGTTCTACCAAAAGAAGAAGCGCCCTCTACGGCATATCGGATCCTCTGCGCCGGCGGTTCCTCGGCGCAGACACCGCCAAAGGAAGACGAGAACCATCTCATGACGAGGTTCTTCAAGCAGTACTACGGTCCGTTCATCACATCCATTCTCATGAAAATCTTGGTTGTTGCCTTATTCGCCGGTTTCTTTGGGGTAGCCGTGTGGGGTTGTTTACAAGTAGAAGAAGGGATACGGCTGGAAAATTTTGCGAAGGACGACTCGTACGCAGTGAGGTTCTACAACTTGCAAGATGAATACTTTCGAGAATATGGACCTGCTGTTGCCATAACAATTAATGATGAAATTTCTTACTCTGATTCTGGCGTCCAAGAGGCAATCGATGGCGTTATTGCAGAATTTGAAAGAAGCGATTTCTTCCGTGGCGCGAACTACACGCAGTCTTGGTTACGCGATTTTCTGTCGACGGGACCTACGTATATACGTAAACTGATGAGGTTGAGTTCGTTCAAAGCCTACAGAACTCGCTTTTGAAAGTCCGACCGATGCCATACAAAACTGACATCAACTTCAACGATGACAACACCAGTATATTGTCCTCCCGCTTTTACGTATTTTCCAAGGACATCAACACTATAGACCGCGAGCGGGGAATGATGATGACCGCTCGAAGCATCGTACACAAGTCGGTCATTAATATGTTCGCTTTTCACCCGGCGTTTCTATTCTATGAGCAGTACATCGCCGTACTACCCAGCACAGTCATGAACATCGGTATCGCCGCAGCCGCCATGTTCTTGGTGTCGATAATTTTAATTCCCCATCCTCTCTGTTCGCTGTACGTGACGTTCACCGTGGCCTCGATATCAACAGGTGTCATTGGTTACATGTCGCTATGGGGAGTCCGCTTAGATTCCATTACGATGATTAATTTGATAATTTGCATCGGTTTTAGCGTCGACTTTTCGGCACATATGGCCTACGCTTTCATTATATCACCATGCAAATCTCGAGACGAGCGCGCAACGGACGCCCTGTATGCCTTGGGTTGGCCAACCCTACAGGGGGCGCTGTCCACCATACTCGCTGTGGTCGTGCTGTCGTCATCTCAGTGGTACATTTTCCGGTCGTTTTTCAAAACTATGTTTCTGGTTGTGTTCCTTGGAGCCGTTCACGGCCTGTTGTTCCTGCCTGTCGTCTTGACGTTGATTGGTCCAAGGAACGCCGTAAGAGAACCAATCAAAGAGCCGGGAAATCCGTCGAGCGAGCGCAACAGTGCTGCACGCGGTTGCCAGGGACGACAGACACTCCGTAAAAGTTCAAGATCATGACGAATATCAAACCACGATCAAGAAAAAGAGAGTACTTCTTGCACAATTGTGCCCTTGTATCACGCAAAACCGTGGAGGTAAAGTTGGACCATGGATGGTGGAATCGGCTCCGGAAAGAAGCAAAGGTCCTGGTCCGTCAAGTTTCGTCAGTCCGCAACGACAATCAAACGAGGTACACCATTTATCAGGTACAAGATCGTATTCAGAAGGGAGTTTAGAGGTTTTTGAGCTTGATTGCCGACCGAATAGAGATGAAAAATCATAGAAAGCAAACACTAATATGTATCTTCATCAAAAATGATATATTTTCTCATGATAAGATATTCATAGATATATACATACATACATATATAATTATGTATGTATGTATGTATGTATGTATGTATCAGTGTTTTCTCTGCATGTTCACTGAAGGGGCAATTTCCGCCCCATTCATCAAAATTAGGGGGCAGACTTGACCTGACATTTTAGGGGGGGGGGGCAGAAAAACAGGTTACCATATGTGCTTGGGTCACCATCATATGGGCGCAATTGCTTGCTGTATTTGTGCGCGATTTTCGCGCTGTCAGTAACTTTTAAAGGGCATAAAGTGGCTCGAAATGCGCACTTGCAATTGCGAAGTCGAGAGAAAACCCTGATGTATGTATGTATGTATGTATGTATGTATGTATGTATGTATGTATGTATGTATGTATGTATGTATGTATGTATGTATGTATGTATGTATGTATGTATGTGTGTGTGTGTGTGTGTATGTATGTATGTATGTATGTATGTATGTATGTATGTATGTATGTATGTATGTATGTATGTATGTATGTATGCATGCAAGCGTGCGTGCGTGCGTGCGTGCGTGCGTGCATGCATGCATGCATGCATGCATGCATGCATGTATGTATGTATGTATGTATGTATGTATGTATGTATGTATGTATGTATGTATGTATGTATGTATGTATGTATGTATGTATGTATGTATGTATGTATGTATGTATTCTATACAGACATTTTATGTGCAAGCGAAATACGGTTTCATTCTGTGAACTTGCATCATGGCACTCATCTTAAATGTCCCGGATAGAAGTCACAAGTTCATGACAAAACTGCGTTTGAAAACCGTGTACGATGGGGTGCAATTTCAATAATGTAAAGCCACAGTAGCCTTGGATTTTGAAGTATGTTTCATTTTTTTTCTTTTTCATATACACTTTCTTATTCTACTCCCAAAATCATGTCGAAGTGCTCATTCCAACTTACACATTAATACAAATAAAATAAACAATTTACGTATGTCCAGTACAAGTTGCTTTAAACAAATCACCTTTTGGTTAGTTTTAATTAAAGTTGGACATGACGATGGTAAAGAATGAATGTTTTAAAGGTATACTGTCACCTGTTCCAATTTTGCCAGTTATCATGGCAAGAGAAAAACTGACCAATCACAAATTTTAAGCGGCTGGCCGCTTTTTGAAAACAGCGCCCTCACATGGGCATTTTGAATACCAAGGAACGCTCCTTTGACCATATATGGGCATATTTAGATTACGGGTGACTGAATACCTTTAATTATAGTCAGAACGATGAGATAGATTATACTGTTATTAGGCTTGTCTTGTATGGTAATTTCATGGGCTTTGTAAAGTTTCTGTTATCAATAAAAGGTAACATGTAAATTCTAGCTTGTTGACCTTTGTTGATTAATTTGATTCGTTGATTAATTTTATTCAGTATTTACCAAATTTAGTTGGAAAATAAAACTTCGGCACTCTACCACTGATTGTGTTTTTTGTGTTACTGCAAAGTTACACCGGGCTTATCGTATCGTGCACTTATGCTATCACCGTGATCTCAGTCAGCTGGCACGTTCAGGGACAAAAAGGCAAGAAACCGACGGTTTTGGAACCAAGGTTCACAATGTGACCATCAGATATACCAAAGATGATAGCCGGTTGTATTATTTGACAGTTGAGCCGAGATCTGATCTTAGTACCACTACTAGTGCTCCAAAGAACATTGCTGGATGACGGGTTATTACTTTGTTTATGTTTCATAATAAAGGATTTACCTCTCAAATCATGATTTCCGGCGACTCATCGTACCACCCCTCTTTACAGCCTATCGTCGTCTTGTCAACCAAAGACAAAAGTTCTTTGTCTGTGCGTCAAAAGAGAAATTTAGTCATCGTAGAATGGATCTCCACTATCATCCCAGGCAACCACTGGGAAGGGTTCGTTGATGTAGGATCCCTCGGGGACGACACAGTGGTGAGTGTCAGGCCAGGTAGCCAAGAAGACGATGGCCATAATGTGCTATGCTCCGAAGAAAGCTCTGGGAATGGACACGAGCGAGAAGATCAAGTTCTGGTACGAACAATATTCACCGAGGAGAGCCACTATTTACAAAATCAAACTCCGTGGTTCTGATTCCAATCACGAAACAAGAGTAACCACGAGATGTAATATTTTTTGAACATTATCGATAGCCCACGACAACCTGAAATCCAAGTTCGTATCCTACAGATGTATCGAATTCCTTGATACCGAAGTGATGCACTCTTCTGCCAAAACCATTTGACAATGTCGTCAGCAAGAAAGATCGTACTTCTGATACCGTGTCATGGTAAAATGGCAATATCTTGACACGCTAAATCATAGATGTAATTTAAACACGTCGCCTGAATGAATCATTCTCCTTATCCATTTTCAAATGGTTTCTCGCATCTTAACAAAACCCACCATCTCAGAAATATAACGCGCCTTAATAGCCCGACCTGTTGTCTTTATTGTCATGTTGAATTATTAGAATGTATTGGAGTTTTTTTTCAAAAATACTTACAACTTTTAGTTTAGTTTTCAATGTGATTGTTTTTAAATATATCACATGATGATATGATGGCTATGTAGGTAGATTTAGCCCTTTGAGTGTTGTAATTTTTCCCACAGAAAATTAGTGCAACACTGTATAATTTGTTTTTGCCACTAGGGGAAGTTAAGAAGTGCATTTAAAATTCATGTCATTGGTTGGGGAAATTCTGGGCTGACGAGCATTTCGGACACATTAGCAACTGTTTGAAAAGTGTGTGCCACGAGTACTCAGTTTGACCTGTATGCTGAAAAGCACTGATCAAAGAGTTTTCAGTAGTTATGCAAAATGATGTCAAGGAAAACGAGAATTGTTTCCTTGACAAAAACAATTTTAAAACCCGTACAATTGTACCGTCGATAGCACTATACATGCCAAATTGGGGGTAGGGTCGCTGCCGTGGGAAATAACGTACCTCTATTTCCTCCATTCTCTGCTTGCATCATATGGACTATTGACCAGGGTAATATATGTTGATAAAATATCGACTTTTGATCCCTCTTTTCAGTCAAACATATCTTAGGATTCCTCGCTGACATGCTTGGTAGAAACTGTGCAATTTCGACGTCAGTATTAAATTTAGTCAAAAGTGTAGAACCCCCCCCCCCCCCACAAGGCCTTTAACGTAAAATTGTAGAGTTTGTGGATTGCATTTTAAACTATTCAGAGGACAGCCGTACTGACTTCGGAAGTAGTGCCATTAGGCCCTAGAGATTCATAGTCGGTGATTAGCTTCATTAGAGAATCTATGTTTGTCTGAATATAAAAAAATAATGAAGAACGGGAACATGTCTTTATTTGGTATAGGCAAGACTTTATTCGGATTTATTCTTAGAATAATTCATTTTGTATCAGTGTTTCGGTGCTTCATTTTCGGTTTGAGCTGTCGCGTCGAGTTTTACTGCCTCCTTTGACGACATTCCGAGTTGTTCAGCTTGAGCCAAGGTTCGAGGCATTATTTTATCTTTGGTTTCCGGCAGCAACAGAACGCAAAATCCAGACAGCAAGGAAAGAATCCCAAATACGATCATTGGAACTGTAACGCTGTAGAAAGTCTGGAAATGTATGAGAGGTGAGAACACAGCTATGAAAAGAGTCGAAACGCACGTGATAAGATTACATTTATCAACATTATTATCTGAATTTATATATCTCTTTGGTTCCGTAAATTTCTTAGCAACGCATTTGCTTCTTATATCCTTGAAGTCTTTTAATTTTTGCTTCTTGACTTTTCCATTACGAATGACAAAATTGAGAAATAAAGCATAATTGATTAATGTACCGTGTACGTGATTTCACTACTTACCGCATACACCGTTAGGGGCGCTAAAATACCACCAAGGCTGGCAAAGAAGGCAAATACAGCCAGTCCCATATTTCTGTAAAGAAAGACAGATTTGTGAGAATAAATGTGCAATAATATGTATGACGAAAATGAATTCGTGGATTTATCAGTAATTCCATGAACGCATGATGTCAAAGGTCAAAACAAGTGCAAACACATAGGCCTACATAACTTAGACGTCCTCTTAAAATGTCAAATTATGAAATATCTTACTTTGTAAAAGCAGTGCAACATTGGAAACTGATCGTTTTAAAACTTATATTGGAAGAGCCACTTAAGCATCTAAATGCCGTCACTGGGTGTCGAATCCACACCCGGTAGGCATGAAACACATGCGTGTAGTCGAGGGTCCTGGGCTGCTGTGCACGTTTTCGCCAGTCTAGAGAGGCTAGCCTTACAGCTGTAACAGACATACCTGAGCAGTGTCGGGTACAGTTCAGGGGACCACACGTAAATTGTACCGAAAGCTCCTGTGACGCCGAACTTCCCAATTAACAGAATGATGATCTTCAAAACAAAGAGATCTGGAATTGAAATTGACGAATTTTTAATGACATGAAAGCACTGGACAAAATAAGTGATATCATATAGATAGTAAAATGTATTCGAACGCAAGTAACGCCCCTCCAGTGACAATTTCCGTAAATTAAACTACGTGAAAATAAACGTATCGAAATGTACATGTCACGACCACTGTAGGCATGAGTCGCTAGTTTTGAGTTCCAGTTCCAGTGAGAACCGTTTCTTCACTGATAAGAGACAAGTCATTCATGAATTGGAATTTATTATCTACGTTTGTACTTATGACGTTAAAATCGCCTTTGCGTCTCTTTTTTCACGTGGGTTCCATCTTATGGTCTACTGTAAGCTTTTGAGGACTGCAGACGTGCGCCAAAATGTGTAGATTTTGATGAGTATGGTAACGCACCGTCGCCGTCTGGAATGAATATGGCACTGCCACACGATACACCACTGAGGAGTAGAAAGATGCAGGTTGGCCATCGTCTTCCCCACCTGTAATGAATCGGACCGATATCACTTAAAAAATGCAATGATTGGTCTGCGAGATCCTATAGGTCTGATGACGTCATACAAATACGTAAACTCCACTAATACAAAGACTTACTTTCGCTTCAAGTCGTCAAAGTTTTATCTTTAGTAGCGATCAAACAGAGTAAAGATTATATCAAAACTTGCGAGCGGATCGAAATTTCCAGTTTTGCACGTGAAAGTTGTTCAAAACATGGCTGTCGTTCCGAAAATGTCACGGGCGGGACGAGGAACGTCATGCAAAACTCTGCTACGGATGGCGTTCGGTGAAAACGGGATATTGTTGGTGAGAAAGTCTCGTTGTTTGGTGAGATTGTCGTTCTTTTACTGTTATTGGCCAATTTATTCATCCTTTAGTCATCAATATTTCAAAAGTGACGGGGCACCAGGCTATTTCTGTTAGAATTATTAAACCTACCAGACGATGAACAACATGCTCAGGGCGTAGGCGGGGATTTCAACGCAGCCAGTCAGGAAAAACAAAGCGTGTACACTTCCCTGGAAGTTACTGGTGTTGTAAGATAGACCATAATATACCAAACTACTCACAAACCTATTGCATTTGTTCAAAAGGGACAAAAATAAATATTAGTGATGTCACTTACAAAGTGATGGACTGTTTTCAGGAGTTGGATATTCATGAACCATGATAAGCGATATAATAATTTCTAGCCTGCTCTGGACTGATGGTTCCCTGACATCCTACCTTCATCTGTGTCTTGAAGAAATACTACCAACTAAAGCAACTTAATTCAGCCTGTTCACTCCAATTCCATGCAAACAGCTCCGCATTTGCCACTGATAACAATAGGTTTGGACCAAACCATGGTGATGGTAAGGGTAAGGCAGAACGGACTGCCACTGGCACTGCTAGCATGCGATGTTGTTTAAAGTCTGAGAGCGATGTAAATGGATGAACAAGATTATAACGAAGGGCATTTAAAAGGGCCTGTATGTAGTTGGCAAATGGACCATAGCAATATAGTAGTGAATGATATTCAACTTGTTCCATACGCGTTTTAAAAGTAAACCTGATATTAGGAGACTCGACATATATGCACATATTCCAAGTTTATAATGATCATTCTATAGATTATCGAGCTTGCGCGCTCACTGATTGGTGATATGGAACAGTAACAAAGAGACGAGCCAATAACAGACAGCATTTCAATGGGCTACATCTTTTCGGAAAATTTAAACAATAACGTACCATGCAAACGACATGACTGTTGTATATAGGGCCATTCGTCCTGTTTTCAGTAAATCCAAGTAGTTGTACGACGGGTCCCCTTCATTCTCGACTGACAAGACCTTGACCGTGGATTCTGCACTTGCATCGTTGTTCGAGGCAGTGTGCTGTGTGCCGTTGGGTGTGCCGTGGGACGAAGGGACAGCATTGTCCTTGAGGGCGCTGTCAGAATGCACTGTGCCGTTTTCCCTTGAGTTCTGTTGTATGTCATCCAGCTCTGATTGGAAGACATGCATATGTAAATTGGCTTTGGAAACCAGTATAACTGTTTTCGGCCTTCAGTTATGAATCGTGCAAATGAAATGTGATAAAATATGGGCGTACATATTTGGATGTAATTCCCTCCAGTATCTTGGTCAAGCTTGTGACATGGTACATGTGAAAATCATGTCGAAACGAAGGGTAAAAGAAATCAATGAATACACTTTCACGGTGAACATTTTTAGTATCAGTAACTTATGGAATGACATGATCTAATATTCTGCTGCACCAGGCGTTTATTTTACTTCCAAGCCGGAAAAAAAAAAAAGACAACAAATATTTGAAACAAAAAACTGAAGGAATATATTCACTATATGGGGACCTCCATGTATCTGTGGTTTTAAGCAACAACTAAAAGGAATTTGGACCATCTAATAATCATTATTATCAATTATAAATGGTTTCGTTATTCGAAAGAAATGAAATGTGAAAGTCGCCCCATTTTCTCCTACATCAAGCCTATTTTTTCAAGCTCTTCTCGAAAGTCAATAATTCTCATGTTCAATAGTTGTCAGCTCCGCCCCTGCATCCCCAAACCATTGTTTGTAAATGCGGTCTCCTTATCATTTGGCACGGTCTTTCCTGTAGTGCCTGTTGGACGGTCACTGACCTCATACTCAAATGATCCACCGATTCTGATGCTTAAACAAACCATGTAACAAATTTCGATAGATGTTCTGAAAGGTTGCGCCAGGGTTAGGTCATTTCCAGTCAGACCAGGTCATGTAAAGGTGGTGAACGGAACGATGGCGAGTTCTGCTGATTTGAGTAACTGTCGGTAACCTGCCATGATCAAACGTTATGATCGCGTCAATCATCCCGGCAGGCGGTGTCCCAGGAACTTATCACTGTAGCAGTAAACAGCTTGGAGCGGCAAAGTATAGTATGGTGACTGACCATGGCCATATCATCAAGTGGATGCAGCACGTAGAGATTGCAAAATTGATTATGAAGATTTCTATTCAGCTTGTTGATAAAAAAGAGTGACATATGTCACACAAACTTTGACCTATCGAGTTATAGTGATGCTGGTATTTATTGGTTCAAAGAATTCTACATGATAAAGATTGGGTTAACATATGGAATGCCGAAATACAACATGAAAAACAAATAACTATGGTTATTTTCGCCTGTAAAATGCAAGTCGCTTTCATCAAAGTATTGTCACCCGTCATCAGTGTCGCTATGTATTTATTCATTAAAGTCCCTAGTATCTGTGTCTATATTGCATTTATTCATTCATTAATTATTCATGCACATGGGAAACCGTTTCATGCAGTTGATTAAGCTATTTCGTGCACACGATAAGCTATACCTTAGGGACCTTTTTATTGTTCCCATACGTATGATTCAAATTTTACAACTGGGTAGCTTTTTATAAATTCACTGCGTTGGCCATACGATGTCCAGACTTCACATGAAGCTTTAAAGGCGGTCATATTCTGGAGTTCACCAAAGATGTTACCTATACTGTTAAATTTGGCGACAGTATATACTTTCGCAAGTGTATTACCAGTAAACACGTATGTGTCAATAAGTACGTACTACGTGGTATAACAGTATTTTGAGAAATTCAATATACATGTATAGATAAACATCGTATGAAAAGTCACAAATATTGAGACTTCAATGAAAGAGAGAACATCGTGGTCGTCTGTAGGACGTATCAGTGAATTCAAAGCGCAACAAATTTTGACGCATTTATCATATGTACACCAGTCAATGTTTTCCTAATTTTTGCTAAAATTTTGCTAAAAATCTGTAGCCAGTGTAATGTGATGTCCATTTGGTCCAAAATTATGAAAACAATTACATAAAAAAATCATAAAATTGGTAAAATGTTGCACCAAAAGTTTTTTGCGGGAAAAATTACAGCGCTCAAAGGGTTAATATATCATTGAGAAGGCTCGTATTCGTCGACTTCATGGAAGATACGTAGACAGCGATTGACAAAACATACTTTGGACTACACAAACAGGAGAACAGAGAACAGAAAGATAAAAATAGCGCTTAGCGTAATTATCGCGCCTCGAAAATAAAGGACTTAAAATTTTTCAAACTTTCCTAAAGAAAACTTTCAGCTATTCTCTTTCAAAACCAAGGTATAAAAATCGAGGCGTCACCCAGCAAGATTTGGAACTAGAAAATCAAAATAGTCGATATTTACCGATATTTGAAATTCAAAATTGTTATCCCAAAATGAGCCCCCACAAGGGGTGGAACAAAAGAAAATATTGTAAAAGTTTGAGAGTCCGAATATTTGTCGTTAGGGCGCACTCTACTCTCAAAAAGACTTTGTGTGCTGCACAGTGGTGTGGTATTTAGTATTATCTCTTTGTTATAGTGCTTAAGTTGGTGCTAAATGTCAAGGAGAGTTCGTATTTCTTGACACAAAACCCCACTGAAGGAGTGACGTCACCATTCACGTATAGAATTATTTTACTCACCACCATCGTCACTCTTGGCTTCCACTGTCAACACATTATCGGGTAGTGTAACTTTGTTGACTTTTGCAGCTTTGTACAAAATAATTTCCGCATCTTTCACTCTCCCTTTTGAGATCAACCAACGCAGCGACTCAGGTATCACCCTGCCATAAAATTTGAAAAAGATGGGGAATATTTTAATCTCCGCTTATCAGGTAATAATTGTATGTGTGTTTTTTTTTAAGTTTCATCAAAAGACAAGACAAATGTCAGTACTTGCAACTTCATTCCATCGTCTTACTTACTGTTAGCAAGAATGATGCTTGCTTGACAAATTTTCAACAATTATTAATGCAACAAGTTTGAGGCTATCATGCAATCTAGTCGACAAATGTAACCCCATCGATCTGAATTCACTCCACCGACCCAATCATTTGCTAAACGCTCTTATCCAGTTTGTATTACATATACTCCCCCATTTAATGAAGCCGATCGCCAGTGTGGGTTCTAATTTTCACGTTGAATCGACCTCTACGCCTTGTGTCATTTACACAGCATCGGCAACTCTCAGATCCCATCAGTCAAAATGTGAGACCATACCACAAAATAAAAAATACCGCAATTATACGGTGTCGCTCAAATTTGATCAGAATTGGTATATACGAGTATGGGTTACCAATGATCAACAATAAATGGTGTTTCTATCTGTTCAGTGGAGGAAAATTCTACGTTGATGTTATGGCAATGATTTCTGCACAGTACAACCAGAAAAACAACAAGAAATATTTAAACCAGAAAAACAAGAATGACAAAAGTAATTAAGGTCTAACTTTAGGTACTGGAGGTCAACTTTAGCAACATGCATAGCAGAAACAAGCCCCTCTTAGTTTAGTATAAACGGTCTTCCCCCATCTACTGTCTATGGTTGCAGCTGTAACAGTTCATAAACAATGACAGGAAATGAGTCAAGATCAGTGGAGTTTGCCTGTTTCTCACTGGCATGCCTCCTGCACATTTGCAGGATTTCACTTTTTCTTACCTCATTTGCACATTTTTGACACTGATGTGTTCATTTGAACAAATTCACATGCTTAATGACATTTAATAATGTTCTATCATAGTATCTTTAATGTACATAGCAAGTTTCATCAATTTTGGTCTTGTAAATTCAAATATATATCCTTACTTTCAAAAGGTCATTAAATATGCAAATTAGGATGTGGATGAAGTAAACATTCTTAATGACTTTCAATAATGTTAAATCATAGTATCCTCAATATGCATACCAAGTTTCGTCAATTTTGATCAAGTAATTTCAGATATATACGCCTAATTAGGAAATTTCATTAAATATGCAAATTGGTAATTATCTTTCACATCACCCCTTTAATAACTTTCACAGCTGATATATCTTGATGTGATCAACATTTGTAGCAAATCTCATCAAATTGCGTGCAATCGTTCTCAATGTATATCCGTTTTTTCTAAAATCATTAATTATGCAAATGAGCAAAAAGTAAGCAAGCCACACCCACCAAAAACTAATCAGTTCTTACCATTTGCAAACTGAATCTATGTACCAGATTTGATTCTGATCTGATGAGCCGTTTTTGAGATATTGAGCCAACAGACAGACAGACCCACAGACAGACAGACAGACAGACAGACAGACAGACAGACAGACAGACAGACAGACACACAGACAGACATCGCTGCGACATATGCTCACGTGTGTCAACACGTGAGCAAAAAATGGCAATCAACGAGCCGTCCAATCACAGCACACCTCAAGTCTCAACACCCGACTTACCAGTAGTAGTAAAAAGTTAGAAGTGCAGGGGCGGAAATGGCGATCTGGAACGCACGCCAGTGCGTGAACACATACGCTATCGGCGACAGTATCATTATCCCCAACGCCCAGCACATGCAATTAAGAAAACCTGCATAGACTCGCTTGCTTGGCGTGAAGAACTCAGTGGCTAGAATGAACTGTGACAACATAACGCCCTGCAGAAAAACATGAACCGAGACAAGACTTTGTTAAACTCGACATTTCAACTATTTTTCAAGAGTCATGGCTATGTGTGTTTTGCCACGCTATCTCCTTCCTTGCACACCAGCTATCAAATGCAGTGCACTGTGACTTTAGTTGTGTGCACATGTATTTTATATGTTTCAGAAGAGTACGACTGCGACAATCAATTTAATAGGAAAGTGGTACAGTAGGTTAATCTGGCACTTGATGATAGTCAAACTGTTATTAACTGTACTTTGCTGTTTCCTGCGACCCTGCTGAGAAACGGTGAACCTCGTGCAATGCGTAGGCTATAAATGTCACACTGTTTGTATATCTTGATAAGGACATCATCTATATCTCATTCTACAGAATACAAAATCGCGGGTAAAAATGTACATGTTCCGTCTACACTCAACATTCATTGCCTTTGCTTTGGGTAAGCATTGCGCATCGTGTAAGTGCCATGAGATCCCTCAGTAAAAACTACATTAATATATGGGGAATTCGATTCCAACATGGCAGAAATCGGATTTGAATATAATCTTTAATTCTTTATCTGACTTTTGTATGTTATTCTACAAATTGAATCCAATGTCTTACCTGCTGAAAGAACCCGACGAAGAACCTCAGAACGCAGAACGTAGCGAAGTGTTGACTGAATGCCACCAATATACCAATAACGCCTTGTATCCACATACATGCCAGAAAGGTCGTTTTCCTGCCGAAATTGTCCGCGAAGTGACCAGCTATGAAGGATCCTACCAGTACACCGATCATGTAGATGGATGATGAAATCTGTGACAGGGATGCTTGGTCGCACACCAAGTCCCACTAAGGAAGAGTATAAAGTGAAATGTCAGACCTACAAAAAGCATCTATCATCTTTCTAACTTAAAGCTTTTCCGAATTTGCAGACCCTTCAATTATCAATGTATCTTTCAGAGAGCATTATATTTTCAAGCAAAAAGTTTACTTTAATAACTTAACTCAATTTGCTATTTTCGTTATTTTTTCACTCGGGGAGAGGGGTGACCCTAAAACAAAGGGGAAAGGGGAAGGGGAATACAAAGGGGTTATGACCCTAAAGCGAAGGGGGAGGGGGCATACGAATGGGTTATGATATTCACGTTGTAAGTAGATAAAACATGGATAACACTATGCAAAAATAAAATATTGTCCTGATTTTGATAAAAATATGAAAAAATGAAATATTATCCTGATTATATCTTAGCAGTTATCAACGTTGTTGTCTTATAGAGTCGTAACCTAAAAGCGGTTGGGTTCCTCCCTCGAATTTTCCACACTGTTAAAATTTATGTAAATTACTCAAATACTAGGTAAGCTAGAATCTTCCCTCTTGGCAATGTGGTCAGCCTACGGCCCTGTCTAAAATTTGCCACAAGATGTGTATTGATATCGATTTTTGCTAGTTGTCTATTGATTATTACTAATGTCTTCGGATTTCTATAGGTTGCTTGATGACAGACAATATAAGGTTTTTTAATCAGCTTGTACCACTGACCTCGGTAACTATAGTTTCCGACGATTCGTAGTACCAACCCTCTGTACAGCCTGTGGTAGTATTGTCAACGGAGGAATTTACATACATGTAGCAGTTATCGTAGATCGGCTCGCCGTTATCATCCCAGTCAGTCACTGGTATGGTTTCGTTGATGTAGGATCCCTCGGGGACGACACAGTGGTGAGTGTCAGGCCAGGTAGCCAAGAAGACGATGGCCATAATGTGCCATGCTCCGAAGAAAGCTCCGGGAATAGACACGAGCCAGAAGATCAAGTTCTGGTACAAACCATAGTCACCGAGCAGAGCCAATGCATCATCTAACTCCATGATTGTAATTCCTGTAATGGCACAAGTACAAAAGTAGGCTACAAAATCCAAGTGAAGAAAATTTCATCTCACCAGTTTCCTGACAAGCAGCCATCTAACAAACAACGTTATAATTTTACAGCTGTATTACAGTCCCAACAACAAGAATGCTATACTGCTTTGTGAGCTATTCTCTGCGTCAGGAGTAAAATAAAGTCGTCGCTGATGGTAAAGTCCCGCTAGCACCATTAATTGACATGCACACGCACACTACAATGCAATGTCTGTGTACCAAGTATGAATGAAATCTGTTCAGGGATAGTTGAGTTATGGTTCAAAAACATGAAAAAATTGCGGCCATATTGGATCGTATCAAGAAATAACTTGGCATGCATATATATGCCATGATAGTAGTTTATCTGTGTGCCAACATTGAATGAAATCGGTTCAGGGATAGTTGAGCGGCCTGGCGGCCATATTGGATCGTATCGCCAAATAAATTGATGTGCATATGTATGCCACAGTACTTTATCCTTGCACAGAGTTTGGAAAAAAAATCGGCTCAGGGGTGACAGAGAAACGGCTGCTGACGGACGGACGGGTGGACTGGACCCAATCTTTTAAGTCCCGCCAGACTGCGTCCGCGGGAACTAATCACTGCACAATGTATTTCCGCTTTGTCAATACCAGTAGATTTTGCGACGGCATGCCCCAGATTATTACTGATGATTTATCCGATTATCAAGTATTGTGGCCCCAGATGTTTTCTACATCTAAAAATTCCCTGGCATTGCCAAACTATAAAATGATAGCAATAATGTAAACAAGCAAACTTTGCTTCGCTTTGTAAATTATGTTGTACAAAGTTTACTTTCATCCATAAAGGTCCGGGAGATGACACATAATTGCCTAAATTGTAACACGTGAAACGTTGACTATATACTACAGTTCATGAACAAAGCCTGTTACATAAACCAACACAACTCAAGTTTGCTTTCACCATGTTCGTACACGTGGTACAGGCAACGACCATGGTGGTATCATTTCTGGTATATGTAAAAAAAAAAGTCATCAGAAATTAAAGAAATGACCTGAGTGAATCAGCAGATAGCGATCAGTCGACTTGTTCTTTTAAGCTGCGAATTAGACACACACGCTGTGAAAAGACGGTGGTATACAAAATTAGATCTTTTCTAAACTTTTTCATTATCATGGCAACGGCCTCATAATTATGCAATTAAAGACACCGAAATCTAACCAAATAATCATTTCAAAATACATGTGTCTGTCAGATACAATCATATGTTTTTCAGATCGCAGACCAGTAGACGAGCAGACAGACAGACAGGCAGAGAGACACTTGGAGACACTTTGGCCGCTATTACAAAATATCTACCAAAATAGGGCATCAGAGAAATCTATTTGATTTGATCATGATCTTACTTATTAACTAAAAAAAGAGCCTGGGTAAACACGCGAAATGTGGACTTCATCCACAACGGCCTAATTTTTCTACTTATAAGCATTTGACGCTTTGAGGGTTCGCAGAATTTGTCTTCTGTCAATGCTTGTCAACGGCAGGTTGAACTGATTAAATAGGTCAATAGGGTCAATATACAACTTACATGACTTTATAAGTTAAATATATATATAGTCCTGTAATAAAATAAAAACCAATAAAAGTATTGCATTTTGAGTAACTGCGCGTAAACATAGGGCCAACATATAGAACCCAAGCCTTAGAGAAAACCCGCAAATGTAGACACGAAATATCGTGCTCGTATTGATGCTTAACTTCTGCTGTCCTCCATTGACGTACATCTGCCGTTTAACTGTGGTTTACCCCATTTTCACTGCTCCCCTCCGGTGAAAACATCCTTGCTCATAGTTTTACAGACTAATAATTAGATCCCAGGGAGAAGGTGCAAAAAGACCTGCAGATTCTAAAAAGACCCCTTGATTTGATAGAGAAAAATACGGGGAGCAGAAAAATGTGCATGCTCTGTCCGGTCAAAATAGTGCAAGGCCATTTTATTCCAAGACCGATATCATTTATGATTTCTAGAACTGTTCACGTATTCCTTCAAGGTAACGTTTCCAAGATTAGAGTTCCATTTTTCCAGCGCAAGGTGTAGTCACTGACATGATGGAGTGTGCCAACGATCATCGCGTTTATTATAATACAGAAACTTGGAATCATTTTTTAATGAGTGTCTATGCCTATTTTAACGATTACAGAACTTTGTTGTGTCGACTGGAGTATTTCTTCTTTTTAAAAACAACACAATTACAACCTGACTTTCCGAGTAAGCAACGCTCTCTATGGCATTCGGGGAAATAAACGTGTCTTTATGTTTTTTTCTGTCTCCATAGACATTCCAGTGAACAGCCAGGATATTCTGGAAGTTATAGATTATAATTTCTTCAATGTAGAATTGAATTCTTTCCTGTGATTTTGAAGTATACATTGTTGATGTTGAGTTGATATTGAACTACCGGTATAATCTGTAACCCATGCTTAGAAGTTATCATAGTTTATAAAATGTCTTTCACAAATTCAACTGTTTCCCGTCAGGATAGAAGGCGTTAATTATAGATTTTGGTGATACAGTTGAAGTGCTCAAACGCATTCGCCAACCCTAAAACGATACTGTGACTTACAGTTTACAGAACCATCTGAAATTACATCACAGAATCTTATTCATAATACGCCAAGCTGACTTTCTAAACTCTGATCACATCATTCTATGGAGCAGCAACCTCCGTTGAGACGGCACTAATGTTACACTGGTACAGTTCAGGGAATCATATCATAAACAAATCGACTGTGACATGTTTGAGTGACATTTAAAATAATGGCAAAAATGCAACAGATCGGACGGTCACGTGTGATCATATAATATGAGGATACATGTTAAACTGGAAAACACAACTTTAGGTGTCATACAGAAAATTGCTTTCATTACTGAGTAAACAATTTGCCATGGTTCGACCACTCCAATCAATAGAACACCGACAAGTTCTACATTTCGATGGCATCAGCCGTTCCAGAGATATCTAATGAACAGTCAGATAGACAGAGAGACACACAGACAGACATCTGAGGGGAGAAATGCTGTTGAATCGTCCGTTCTGTCCTCGTCTGTACTGCCTGTTTGAATACAACCGCCTGCGGAGACATTCTGTCTATAATAATCTCTGAAGGGCAGACTTTGGCAGAAACCCATTGTTTTGCGGTGATGATGCATCATCCAGGCATTGGAATTCTGAGATAAAAAGTTGGGTTTAGATCAATTTATCTATGACAATTCAATAATCAAAATATTTGATTAACCTTTGAACTAATGGCTGACGTGATGGCGAAGCATTCATAAAGTTGATGTGATTTTCGTAAGATATTGTTAAAATAATGGCGTACGCCGTCTTTATAGCAATTCGACGAGTGCATTTCGACGACCACAATGAGAACTGGCCGCGGCAATTAATGATAATTCAGTCAAGAGTTTCAGTCATTGATCTAAAATTTGTATCTCGAGAACGAGCTTGATCTTTCTCAGGGTTGGCTTGCCCTCCTTTTATCTATTTGAGGATAATGTTCGAAAAACTGCTTTACGACAAAAACAACCATCGGTAGTGTAGTGCTGTCTCAATTATTTTCAACATTTTCCTTCTCCATGAGAGAACCGTTTCTTGTCAAATATTAACTTCCTCATGTTAGACTCCGCAAAAACTGCAGAGTTGGGTGTTTCAGTGAAGAAATTTTGGCTCAATAAAAATTGGATCTAGATATCAAAGCACATGACGTTCACGATCATCATAACGGAACGCGACGAAGTACGCTTGCAGTTGCTCTTCCAACTAGTATTTTTTAAAATCGCTTACAAGTAACATCCTCAAACCCCCGCTATTGATAACCCAATGCAACCGAAGAAAACCAAAACCAAACAAAACTCCGTGGTGACGATTTAGTTTTGAAAGAAAAACGACCCACAAAAAAAAACACGGTATACAATGGTCCATGCACTGCCCGATGTTCACCATAAAATGGTCGAAAAATGCATAGAATGCACAGTACTGGCCTCTGAATGCAAAAGTGCAAAATGACTCCCGTGTGAAATTGTCCAACCTACCTGGACGAAAAGGTGTCAACGAACAGAAAATGTCTGGTATGTGTAGATGCCAGCTCTAAGAAATCCGGTCTTGTGTAAACGATGACCAATTTTACGGACACTCAACGAAACACGTCATCGTCGATGACACAGTCCCCCTAATTGATTGGTAATTTGATTACAAGTCCTCCGAGGGCGAGGATAGAATTCTGTTCATTAATTAGTGTTGTGATTAAAAAGTGCTGCGATACAGATGGGGCTTTATGGCCGCCAATGAGTTCCATGGTGGTGAATGGTGAAAACGTAAAACCAATCTGGGCTCCACCCCTAAGGGGTGGACCATTTGATATCCTGGGGGGGGGGGGCTTGGAAGATTGGTGGAGAGCCATTATTTTTCCCCACTGCTTCACCGTGAATTTTTTTTTCTACAGGGCATATGCTGGCAACTTTTTTTTTTCACTTTCCCTCTTCGAGATATATTTTTTTTTTACCGAATTTCGGTGCAATGTTTGTTTGCTTGGTTTTCACACCCAGTAACAAGATGCTGTTCTATCGCACACAGACTACATTCAAGAAACTAAATAAAGATATGTAAATACGTGTACATTTTTTATTCACTTTACAAAAACATATTTTTAAAATCATGTACATTTATGGCATTTACCTGTCAGTGTTGTCCTTACATTTAAAAGTAGCCGGGTAATTTAAGAAAGTAGACCGGTGGACTGCGAGGGAGCGATGCGACTGAGTGGCGAGTGAGCGTAGCGAACGAGGGGGGAGAGAGCGCGAAAAATGAAATTTTGGAGTGGAAATGGTTTTCTCTGGTGGCATCTGAGGTGACATTTACAGACTGAAACAGTACTTTTGTTGTGTGTCTTAGACGTGGCTCACATACAACAAAACAAACAAACATGATTTTGTTTTGTTTGTATTATTTATGACACACTTATGGTTTTATTTGCAGTGAAGATGTAACATTTAATCTTAAATCACCTGCTGTCTGCTCATTTCATTGCCCATTTCCCATTCTTCATTACCACATAGTAGTTTCCCCAAAACCATCAAACTCATTCAATTCTAATCAAAACACATTCGCTTTTGTTAAGAAAAACATTGGTAAGATAATTCACTATAACAGTGTTCGCATTTACGAATAAAACATGCGTATATAGAAAACTCATAACAATGAAAAATGTGTAGAGAGTCGATCCAATGCGTAATAATATTACGCATTGGATTGAGTCTCTACGCATTTTTTCATTGTTATGAGTTTTCTATACGCAAACGATAATAGTAAAATGTTTGCAGGCTGTCTCTCGTCTTGTGGTATTTTGACAAAATCCATACATTCAGATTTACACATTTCTGGAAAACACTGGTGAGCAATTTCAATTTCAGCATACCGGTACTTCCTCTAATCAGAAGGTCATGTATACTGTACAATTGTTCATATTCAGTTATTGTTCCTCAAGCTTGAAATGGTTTATGCTTTATAAAACTCCAGTGCTACTGCTTGATTTTTATTGATGCTGCAGTGTGCATCGAACAATTGCCAAGATTTTTTTTTTCTGAGTCGCAATGGTCCATAATTGTTTTTCCATCAGCCACTTAAGCCAGATTTTTTTCGAGCAACTCCACCTGGCATCTTTTTTTTCCCAAATCTTCCAAGCCCCCCTCCAGGATATCAAATGGTCCACCCCTAATTAGAAAAGATCATGAAATAAGTCCAGTAGGAATTAATTGACAGGATATTGCCAAACATTTTTTCATCCTATCATAGCATTGACAGATTATCACCTGTACCACATTTCATACAATGTGATGCAGTGCTTCTGGACATTCATCCTAAAAACAAATTCAATATGTATGCAAATTAGCAATTAATTTAAACGATACCACTGAGTGTCGATGAATTGTGTTACAGCTGTGTGAGATCAACATCTGTACCAAGTTTGATCAAATTTCATGCAATATTTATGGACATATCACGCTAATTAGGAAAGTCAATTAGATATGCAAATCTAAATTTGTTAAGATGACGCTGTTAAACATCTTTATTCACTGTTAAAGCAATGTAAGCTCAATATCTGTACCGATTTTAATGAAATTGATGAACCGTTTCTTGATATAGACTAATTACAAAACTGTATTAAATATGTAAATCAGCAGTTAATTGGCATGCTACTGTTACATATCTTAGCACACCATTACATTACTGGAAGATCAACATCTGTACCACTATTTATCAAATTTGATGCATCATTTTTAGGCATATCAAGCTAATTCTGGAAGTTCATTAAATATGCAAATTAGAATTTATTGATACGATACTTCGTAATGTCTTCACACAGTATTAAAGTACTGACAGATCAACATCTCTACCATGTTTCATGAAATTTAATGCAGTATTAATGCATTAGGAAAGTTCATTTAATATGCAAATTAGCAATTAATTACATGATACTGCTAAATGTCTTTGTAGACTATAGTAGGACTGTGTGCTGAAGATTTTTACCATGTTAAATTTGTTGCAGTATTTCGAGACATATCAACCTAATTACAAAATTTCATCAAAACATGCTAATTAGTAATTAATTGAAACAATATTGACATTTGTCATTTTGTGCTATTTGAAATCTGTATGACCAGCATCTGTACAAAGTTTCATCAAACTTGGCCTAGTCGCAAAAGAAACAGAGCTCTCAACGGTAATTATGCAAATTAGCACTAAACACGCCAAACGAAATTAAATAGACGTGCATATGAGTGCCTTAGTGTATTATGCTTGTACCAAGTTTGAAAAGAGTTGGCTCAAGCATGTCTGCGATATCTGTATGAAAGGATCCTTAAGCCCCTGTGGATGGATCCTGGAGCCCCTGTGGATGGACATCAAATACAGGATTTCAAAACAAACGGCGTCATGCGGCCGTTTTGGATCCGTTTACACAATCACTTGCGAAAGAAGGTTAAATTTTGTACAACTGCTTCCTCAAGAAAAGGAGAATCTTACTGTGGCAATTCCAGTCTGAATTACATATTGCAGAAATCGATTCTGCATTTACAGTTGTGAATGCTATTTCGGATAACTTCCCGGAGAGACGTAATAAATGTTAAACACAAATATATTTGAAGCACTGCAGATACACCTAGAAGCCTCCTCCAAACAATGCTGTACGTAACTTTTAGTTTGTTCAAAACCTTTGATTTGTAGTTAAAGCTTAAATGGTAGCGATAAATATTTCCACAGTAAACAGAAAACACTTTCTTGACATCAGTAGAACAGTGTTTACATTGTCTCAATAGCATATTGGCTCCAATACAGAAAGTACGTCTTTGTCGTTCAATATCGGCATTATCAGCCTTATCACTAGTAATAACATGCCCCAAATTAATGTGATAAATAGCAAATTTTATCCTGTTAGTCTATGTTACTCTTTTATTACACGAGTGTGAGAAACAGTAATTTTTCTTCCATTAAAAACTATTCTTTTCGTTTTTTTTATGTCATTTTCTTTACTGTAATCTTCACATACATGGAGGAGATACTGTAAACCCCTAGTTAGTGCTGAATGACAAGTTTTACCCTGTTACCTATTACAAGAGTACGAGAAACGGTAATTTTCCTACCATTAAAAACCATACATTCCGGTTTTTTGGAAAGTCGGAACCACATTTGTCCTAAAGGAAGCAATAACGAGCCACGACACAAACTATGTTCAGAAGGACATCCTCATGAAATATTCAGTAGGAACTGAGACAACCGATTTGCAGAAAACAGTCAAACCCTCCCGTCCACGCAGTGTCTTTCCGAGGCTATCTCTCTATTCCACCGGCTGTTACACTGAATGTAATTGGGCAGGTTCATTCACATTCATTCACAAATACTGGGGGTGGGAAAGGCTTGAGAAATTCAGAGGGAATTTGAAAGTTTTAGGCCAAGTAGAGGGGGTTTGAAAGGCTTGCACTGGGTATAGGGATCTGAAAATATTTTTCCCTGTTTTTTGAATTCTATTTTTTTCAGATTCCACAAATTGCTAGGTAACTCAATGAAAAAAAAAAACATTGTTATGTCATCCACTGGCTCTAATGTTGATAGTGATTAAACATATTCTGAAATCATTGTATAGCTTTAAATGACTTTTATTCTGAAAAAAATCTAAATAGTATGAATGCAATGGAATTTCCATTGGAAACACAACACGCAGACTTTGTAACAGGAGCAGGTGTTGTAATTGTTGACATTTTACATACTTTTGTTCAATGTATAAACCAGAGTTTCTTGTTCTATTCCCTGTAGCATGTATTAAACACCAAGAGTCCACTTTACTTCCAATATCAACATAATTAAGCCGTATATTGTAATTTTTACGATTGAATTGCAGGCCAGGTTAGTACTGACTGTACAGAATACCAACTGTTGACAAGCCAAATACTTGGTTTAGGGAATATTGAGGACACAAAAATATATAAAATATCAACAAAATTGCAGCTACCATCCCTTTCACAACATCTTGTACAGGCTGTATTCAACAATGTGAATACTTTGGCGTCTCAGCATTGTTTGTGAGTAGATTGCTCTTCAGAAAGAACAAGTAATTGTCCATATAGAGAGTAGCTGAGATGTGAATGATCAGTGGCCATTTTTCTCAACAATTATATTCTGTGTATCGACATCATTTTCTTGTACCAAAGCTTGTTGACGCAACCAGAGTATGAATATGCAACAGACTGGTGTTATCGTGACACTGGCATTTCAATGTATGGCTTGACTTGAAATGTTGAATATTTCAACATATTTGGAATTGCAACAAGACACTTTGATTGATACGTAGATCAAAATAGTTAAACGTTTGGCATATAATAATCGGGATTTGAATATTTTGATGATATATAGGGGCCAGGGCTCGAAATTAACTTTTTATACTGGTAGTCCACGTGGGCTACCATTTCATGGACTTTGGTAGCCCCAGGGAAAAGTCGGTAGTCTGTGGACGCGGGACTACCGCTAATTGCGAGCCCTGGGGGCATTTGAAATGCTTTTGAGGATTTTAAGAAGGGTGTAAAACGAATAAAGTTTTCAATTATGGTCCACCCCCCACCAGACTTTGTGAATGCAGCCTTCATACCCATGTATTGCCTATTCGCCATATACAGGTCAAAGTGGTCACTACTTTGCGACGAATAGTAAGTCGTATTTTTATATGATTAAAAACCCAATGAACAGCTCTATGGTGGCATCGGTACTGCCAAGTAAATTGTTCACTCAGTCTGATAGACGTGTAGACTTAAAGATCAGTCACTTGAGGGGGCTCTCTACGCTACCTAGAGCGACGAACTTTCAGTCTAATCACAGTGGTGGGACTGTGGTCTATACTCGTCAACTCGGCCCACTTCTGGTTAAACATTTACTTTCTATACATTAGCCGACGCTCCTTTTCGCGCCAAAACAGTGGCAGTACAGTCAAGTGATGTGCACAAATTAATATGAAAACTGCTTTGTCAAAGGTTGCTCAAACACTGTTTATGTCTAGAATTATTTCCTTTTTTTCACTTTTCTGACCATTACAATCTCTGACAGATATCTTGTTTGTTGACCTTGAATTCATTGCCTCAGTCAGAGGGTGGTCACGTGACACAGATATGCTCGTCTCGTGGAATTCAAACACGTGTAGCAACTACAGCTCCCACATCTATACGTCGACACTTGGGTTGCCCTTATCCGAAATACTTTATATACATCGATCAGTTGCCTTTCCCTTGGATATGGATTGCACATACCTCATCTTACCTTTCTTCCTTTTTTCACTCTACAATTCCATCAGGGTGTTATCGAGACACAAAAACTTGAACATCACCTTGAATTCGCGGTATGAGTCATATTTTTTCTTCTCAGCAGGGTAAAATAATTGCCCAAAGGTATTATTGCCTGTGAAAACGTTACCAAGCGAACAGTTTGTTCACTTCAAGTTTACTGCACATGCGCTGTCTACGGTTCGGTGTTGTTGATCTTTTAGACTGAGAGCCGATTGGCTGCTGGCACAGACTTCGATTCAACACGTGGGTTTTCAGTGTTCATTATTTTAAATGTACAGCTGTAAAACTGTTAAGCTATTACGATTTTTCAAACTACAACCGAGGAACCGATTTCGGAGATAAAACTCCTTTACAACATGTGAAATTGTAACGTAGTAATTACCTGCGAGCTGCAGTATATGGTAGTACATCAACAGTTGTCTGCATTACGACCCCGCCGGTAAATAACACAGGGACTGTAAATAACGTGATCATAGTGATGCACCCGAGTGCAAACAAAAAACGTTGCGCTTGCAAAAAAGAGCACATCGTTTCTTATCTGCACGTCCATATTCCCTCAAACGAAGCTGCTTATTATAAAATTGATTCATAGTTTGCACACTGCGTTATCCCTATTACAAAAGTTTCACACACGGAATAGTATGACCTCTCACCCTTAAACGAATTAAGATAAAATTTAACACTGATCTGATACGCATGTGTATCTAACTATAGTCACAGACAGTTACGAAACACGATGCATAGATCGTATTAATATAATGCATTAGTGAATTAATCCCATGTTGAATTCATTTGCAATTTTAGCCAACGACCGACTTAAAAATCCCCCTGTCCTTCGACAAAGACGAGGAAAAAGCTGCGAATGTCTGTTGTTATATATGTGTTTATCAGCAGGGGATTGCTGCACGTGCTAAGTTGAGTTGCCGTGAAAGGTGCGTCGCATCAAATATAAGATCGCATTGTGCAAGTGCAAATCCATCCACATTTAGACTAT
Source organism: Ptychodera flava (assembly GCF_041260155.1). Lineage (NCBI taxonomy): Eukaryota > Metazoa > Hemichordata > Enteropneusta > Ptychoderidae > Ptychodera > Ptychodera flava. Next base: position 16,303,522 of record NC_091928.1, read on the forward strand.
AATAAGAGATTAGAAATCGAGTGGAAATCAAAACTTACCCTTTAAAATTCGGATTTTTCCTTCATGACGAGTGCGGGTTCAAAAACATAATCTCCTCAGAACATGTGACGTGTTACGCAGCCGATAAGAAATCAAGAGGACTCAGGTTTAATAATTAATAATAAGATGCAGTAAGTACGCTCATAAGAGCCAGCGGCCAGTAATACGGTGTCACTCAGTTGTACGCCGGGACCAGTCAAGGAATTATTAGCCATAACAATCGTGTACATTTGTTTACATAATCAATAATCATGTTCATCGTTGATAAAAAATATGATATTATAAGAACCGTCTGATTCGTGCGGGTGTCAGATTCTATAGTTGTTCACACAGTTAAACTTGCATGATCACAATATTGCCTTCGCAGTCCCGCTGTCAATAATTACGGAGAGATTGTGCACAGCATAATGACAGAAATATCATATTTTCATCAACCATGTTCATAATTATAAATTTATCGATAAGATAAACATTTTTGCACTTTTTTATTACTGATAGACCCTAAGCTTCCGGTCTGGCTCTGTGCAGTTGTTTGATCTTGAAATCTGATCTAGAATGTATCATTAAAATTAAACTCCATTTTACAAATATATGAAAAACAACTGAAAACACAGTAAACTAATTTCGAAATCTCCGAACAAATTTCCGAATCTCCTTTAACTTGAAATTTTCTCACAAGATATTAATGTTACTATAATAATGAATATAATTGTACCATAACTGGAAAGTTCTTTCACATTCCAAAAAATGCCATTTTAAAATTCATATTCATTAAAACATTCAGCTGAATTTTCAGAAGAACAGAACAATTCAGAAAAAAAATCAGCTGAATCTTTGCAAATCGGCTGAAAGTTGAATGGAATTTTCTAATGATTTCAAAAAAATCAGCTAATTTTTGTCAATAAACAAGATATGCAGCTGATTTTTTAAAATAATATCTAAAAATCCAGCTGACTGTTCTGTTAACAAAGAAATATTCACCAGAATTTTTCAGACATGGAAAAAAGGGCTGAAAAAATCAGCTGAATTTTTGACAGATTAATGTGATCCCAGAAACTTCACCTTAAGTTTACGCTGATCACATGATTTTTGGAACAGTGTGGCACAAATTTTGGGTTAAAATTTACATTTTGTATCATGTTTTTAAACTCCTACCAACATACACTCGTGACGTCGTTATAAACATACAAGTAAGAGTGATGTTATTTTTTGGACTTTGGAATTCCGAAATTAGTTCGGATTCTGTTTGAAGAAGTTCAAACACGGTCACTCTCTTGTGGAGTGACCGAGACAAGACATTCACTCAAAGAACAAGAACAAGGACCGATAACCACGGTCACTCTCTAGTGGAGTGACCGAAACTAGGATCAACTAAGACTCATGCAACAGCGGCTGGGCCTGTAGGCCCAGTTATGGTTCCGTATTCAATAAATAAGTTCCAGTTATACATCAGCACTCGTCGTCAGTTCCAGCTTCTTTCCTTTACGTTATGACATGGTGGAGAATCCGTATTCAATAAATAAGTTCCAGTTATACATCAGCACTCGTCGTCAGTTCCAGCTTCTTTCCTTTACGTTATGACACGTCCTTTGATTTGTTTTGTCTGACAATATTTTATGAAACTTCCATATAAAGATATAATGAAAAGAAATACAATTTTTTTGAAGTTTGTCAAAGTTGCATCGGCAAAATAGGAACCCATTGAAATACTCATAACAAATGCGAACTTACTTTGTTGACAGTATTATCAGAAAGCACAAAATTTGTCAAAGACATTTTCAAAATTAAAATAGATGAATCTTATCTCTGCGATTTATTGGCTATGTGATTCCATCAACAGTGATGTCTTACAACCTTGGTCAAATCTTCGTCTTCTTCTCTTCTTCTCCTTCTCCTGAGAGAGAGAGAGAGAGAGAGAGAGAGAGAGAGAGAGAGAGAGAGAGAGAGAGAGAGAGAGAGAGAGAGAGAGGACTGTGTGTGTATGTGTGTGTGTTCAGCGATCTTGTTGATCAGTTATTCAGTTTTGTGAAATTTTATTTTTAACCTTCGCGATGAAGATAATTTGCAGTCAGAGTTAAACGAGGAAAAGGGCATATTAACGCTCAAACGCAAAGAACAGATCGTTGAGGGCCGATCAGTAGTCCGATTACAATATATAAGATGATCCTTTAGCCATAGTGATCGCGTGCTTCAACATTACAAATTGGCAAAGAGAAATAGGTTGTCTGCCCGGCTCACACTTTAGAAGACCTATTACACAACTGTAGACGTACAGTGCTTACTTGGCTCTTCAATAACATAACCATACAGATTGTTCTCAACGATAACAATTCAAAAAAGACACCTATCAAATAATCCTAAAAGTTAAAGAGTACCGACCATGTATTATTCAATTAAATGTCTTTCCCCGTATTCAGTATCTAACGCAATGAGTGACACGATAAAGTACTTTAATTGCCTTCGAATTATTAGCTACCTGGGCTCATTAAGCACTTTAAGATATTATGAAAAAGAGTAGTTACTTAGGGCATGAAAATTCATTACCTCTCGCTACCCGTATTCCGTCTAGGCGTGAGCGAAAGCAAGCTCGTAAGCTTATTTTATCATTACGGATAATTACAGCCTCGTTAAAGACGACAAAAGGAGTTCAAAATGTTAAATGAATTGTAAGCTCCTCTTACCTGGTCCATGCCACTGATTCCAAGGACAGGTGTCGCCAACTTAACTAAGCTGTTCGTGCAAAAAGGTGTCCGTGCGCAGTTTTTCATCGGGCGGGCAAATTTCAAAACTAATAAGCGAGCGGGGAGAATAAATTCGATATTTACTGTGGGCGGGGAAGAGATTTCTTTTTTTAGTGGATGGGGAGAAAAATTTTGACAGTGGGTACCGGAAAATACGTATAGGGAGGGGAAAGCCGTGGTTGATAGAACTTGAGGGGAGATTAAGCGCCTAACTTAGAGGAGAACAATGTGCCAAGGTATACTTGCTAGCTGCTCGCACGGTTTTGCGTTGATCTGGGTTGCTTAGTGGGCATCTAGTGAGCAATGGGGAATTTCAGAAGTCGGGAGAGAGCAGTGGGGAGCTTGAATTGTTGTGGGGAGTGGGGAGCGGGCAGACCATAGATATTGGAGCAGAAGTCACGGTGGGCAATAAAATTCAGTGGGAGGGCACATTTTCTGTGAATGCCAGTGGGAGGGCAGTTACGAACAGCTCTACTTTCCCCTCTAAATTTTAGGCAATATAAGTAAAATCGGCATATCTACCTTCAAAACGTGTTTTGTGATGATTTTGCGAAATTGATGAAATTTACCAATTGGCGGCATCTGCAAGGAGTTCGTGATCGATAATTCTACCCTCGCTCTCACTCACATTCTTTCTTTATGAAATGTCCAGTGAAACCAAATGCTCAGACTATACCTTCAACGTTTTGATAGACCTCCAAACATTCATTTTCTGTCGATGCATTTGAAATAAGCTGGTTACGTCGGACTAATGGGAGTGAGTGGATCTTTACGGAGTTCTAGTCACACTCTAATCTGATTTTCGAAATGGGCCTGCATGACTAGAGGTGAGTATGGCTTTACGGTGAGCGAAGAATGGCCTGCTCTTTAAACTATGATTTTGACTTTACATATGCCAGTGAAATTAAATTCAAAGCAAATAAAATGAATCATCATCCCTACACACTGAAACAGTTGACATAAGGCTTCTTATAATTTATGCAAAATTTACATCTATGACTACTCTTCAAAAGTCTTGCCACAGACTAAAACACTATAGTGTATATAATGTCCCTCAGTTCAGCAATACCCGACATGCTTTGATTATAAAGTGAATTCTAGGTGTAGAACAAAGCGATATGAAACGGAATATAACACTGGACTGCTTCGGTTTTATTCCTAATCTACTGTTCTCTTTGATTCTTAATTTTGTACACAGCAGTTTAATTATAATTATAATTATATTTTGCAGTGATTGCTTATTTAAATATTTATTTTGCAAACTCATGTGATTTAGATTTGTTTGGTCATCATATGATTTAAAACTCAAATTATTCAGTTGAAATATATGTCCTCATAGACCGTAAGTTATGGGAATTTGAATTTACTGATCACCAGTGGTAATTCATGATCGTTGTAATACGACCGACGGGAAAAGGATTACAAATAGATAAGCTAAGGGACTGGTCAGTTTCTTCTTCGGCCTGGTGGGAGGGAGGGGGGCGTCGGACAATTTCTTGCGGACATCAAAACGTGGGTGACCCAACTATTTCAACTTTCGAAAACAGATTGAACCCCCCCCCCCCCGAAAACTGTAAGTTAATGATGAAATTTGTAGCTGGTATGATGCTTTGCAAATATACTTTTAATTTGCAAACATCCAGATATCTCTGATATAGCCTATCTATCTATCTATCTATCTATCTATCTATCTATCTATCTATCTATCTATCTATCTGTATAAACCAATGAGAAAAATCACCCAGGTAGGACTTGAACCCGCGTTTCTAGTAATATATTCACAGCTCCTTAAAACAACTCCTTCGGGAGAATAACCAGTGTAAAATCTGAGGTCTTTTTCGGGGAATATGGACCCGAAGTTCGCGTCGAAAATTGCACTGAATAATGTAATTCGTGGCCTGTACGATGCAAGTGTGTAGTTAAAAGACACACGGGCTCCCGTAATTGAGCATTTCAAAAAATATGATGATAGACCCACCCCATATCACGAAAGTCAAAAACAGGGAGAACCACCCCCACCCCCATCCACACACACCCTGCCCGAATGAAGAAACTGACCAGTCCCTTTATAGCACTAAATATGAGACTAATACAGCTGGCTACAGTACTTTTCAAAACAACTTACATATAATTTTTTTAGAAACACGTGTCAACTTGGACAGCCATTGTACACTGTGTTGAGGGACATACCCTTACATACGTTGGCGAGCAAGCATGCACTCAACTAATTTTTTTTTCACCGATGAGGGCGTGACAGGGGAATCCCCGAATATCCAGACCAACCAAGCAGCCCAGGGAGTCACAGCGTGAATAATTACCATCAGCCTGAACGCACCGTTCTGCTCCGACGCCATGATGGAAAATACGGGAGTTCTCGCGTTTTTGCACCAATTGTTCACTGATATCAGTTAATTGATATATTTCCACAGCATTCGGTAAGTACGGAGCCCGAGATCTTAGAATCGTATCCCATACTCATGTATAGATGCAACAAGTAGTCTGTGTCCTTTTTGACATTTGATTAACACTTAACAGAACAGCATAGCACAGGTACTGAGGTAGGGCAAACCCTTCGCAAAGTACATACACTGTACCTGTGCATGTATTGCTGCGCAGTTTTGAACCACAATGCGTCAGTGTCGATGACAGCCATGTAACTGCGGTTTCATCACCACATTAAAAGTTACTGTGTTATATTACCATCCAAATAACATTGTCAGCATAACAACAGTACTTTCTACGCTTCGCGTAAAACAGGTGTTTGTTAAAAGAAGAGGTATGTGGTGATTTGAGTTAATGAAGGTTGATAAGATATTGAAAGGGTGTCGACGGCACACAGGCGCTCGTAGGTTAGACAGAGTCTAGCTGATCGATCGATCGATCCCGGTGCTCTGCTCTGCATTTAGCTCTCTAAACCCGGACACACCTACGTTCTATTATGAGACTGCAGAGCACCGAGTGCGCGATCGATTGTTCAAGCTGACTGACTACCCAGCCCGTAAGCACTTGTGGTCGACTCTGCGATTTTCATGGTGACTCCTGGTTTTAATTCTTGATTCAAAAGGCAATTATTTAAAGTTTTCTCGATAAAAGTTTGAGCAAACGTTTAACGTTGCCGTTTTGAGGCACATACTAAGTTAAAGGGTAGCTGTAACCTTTTATGATCTTTGTGCTGATTTGTTTTGTATGTCAGTTGCGATTTCATGTTCTACTCGTCAAGGCATACTGTGTACACCTGCACCAACTATTTAGCTTGTCAAGACAGTGTCTATTCGTGTAAAATGCATTGTCATTGTTCACATTGAATTTGAGTCTGGACCAGTGTTCACTTGTCAACAATAACAAAGCAGTGTAGAGGCTGAATACTGTGTCCCTCAACTTGCTTTGCGGGATTGAAACATGAAAGTAGTGAGCTGACAGGTAGAACGTTCCTCGGGGACACATATGATATTCAGACTCTCAAATTTTTACATTTGTCTTCTGAAATACTACTTGTTGGGCTTCATTTGAAAGCTCTTGGTGTAAGAAAAATTTCACTAGCTTAGCTTTTGGAAATTAGAAAATTTTATTTTTCTCCATACGAGTTAACATAGGAAATGCGGCCATTTTGAATTTTAAATATCCATAAATCTTTGGTTATTTGATTCTCTAGTACCAAATTTGCATGCTGACCCCCGATTTTTATTCTTGATTTTGAAAAAGAATGTTAAAAGATTCCTTAAGTACAGTTTGAGCAAAAGTTTAAGTCTTTCACTTTCAAGGTACGTACTACCTTAAAAACAATACAGTAGAAAATTTATCAATAGTCACAACTACTGGCCTGTTGAGATCTCCCACTCCCTGTACTGGACAGATGTACTGGTAGCTTTGGCAGCAAATGGAATGTCAACACAGTAATTATTTTAAATTGTAGTTTTACACAGGGGCCCCATTGAGGTCCCTCTGGAACTGTGGTTTACAAGGAAATCTAAATGAAACAGAAACCTATAGCGTAATGTTACAAATGTGACCATTAAATTTTGGAAGGAGGTGGTCAAACATGGGCGTAAAATATCCACAATACAACATTTTCCAAAGAAAATTTTGAAGCAAACTATAGGCTGGAGGAAAAATATTCTCATGGTCAGATTTTGTCAAATTTTGTTAAAGTTTGAAATGCGACACAAAACATTTGTATGCCCATGTCATGACCATCCCCATCAAAGATCAAATGGTCCGTTGGCATTTTGGAGTGATGACAATATCAAAGTTATAAAGTTTTATAATGTTTTCATGACCACATTTTAAACAGTGCCCTCATCAGAGCTCTCTCATTTGTGGCTCCACAACTTTGGAATTCCTTCATTTATAAACCATTTGATATTCGACAAGCATCCAGTGTGAACAGATCTGTGCAGATATTAAAAGACCCATTTATTTGTCAAGTCATGTACCATACACCAACTCAACCATGCCTCTGAGAAAATTAAACGTGGCTTGTTGATTTTAGTGTGTTTTAAATGTTTTTCATAAATTTGTTTGATTGATCGATCAGTGTAACAATAGTATCAAAATTACACACAAAGAGACTCTGTAATATGAACATAACAATAACAGGATATTGTGTCATTCAAGGGTCAAAGGTCAGGGCTTGTCAATTTAGGAATGGCATCACCTGTCTATTGACAGTGTTGATGAATGGCATATAAACACAAAGTTCATCTGTTTCAAATGGTATGCACGTCAAAAATAATATTCTGCCAGTCCTGATAGGCTAAATGCATAATAAATGTTCAAGGTCATTAATAATGTATTTGATATTGAAATTCAAGTTACTTCACCAAGCAGATACATGTACACTCAACTTTGTCAAAAGTTCCAGACTATTTGTGAATAAAAGGTCTGTTACCTAACAGTAATGTTTAAGTGACTAGCAATGGAAAAGTTTTAGGTGCACAGGAAATTTACTGTACTAGGTGAAAGGTCACTTCTTCCATCATGTTTGCATTGTGGGTTTGTATTGGTTGCCTTTCACAACGACCCTTGACCCATATACAGATCACTTGAAGTGTTTTTATAGTACCACACCTTTGTCGTATATGACACATAAACTATTGGCATGCATACATGTACATGTACATGTACAAATGATTAATTTTCTCTCCAATGATTGCAATGTTGAGCTTGAGACTGAAATTAAATCATGACAAATATGAACACATTGTATTTACCGGGTATGTGACATATTAAATCATGAAAAAACACAATTTCAATGTTAAAGCCCCTTAAGCTGTATCTTTATCCACTTTACTCACCACAAAAATACCTTCCAATCTTTGAAGGTATGTTTTGGATTCCTGTTAATATATATACTAAGGGACCGTTCAATTTTTACGGCCCGGGGGGGGGGGGTCATCTAATTTTTTTTGTCTGACAAAGGGGGGGGGGTCATCTTTTTTCACGAAAAATGCAGGGGGGTCTATATTTTGTTGAACACCGGCGACAAGATTTTGCCCCCCCCCCCCCCAGGCCGTAAAAACTGAACGGTCCCTAAGCTATGTTGTCTTTGAAAATGTCACTATTAAAATCCTTGGTGATGGATTTGGTTGATTAAATTCAGGCACTTAATGTTTACATTTTGCTAGGGCCATATTTGGGTTGCTACTCTTAAATTTAGTTGTTGAGATCTAAGATGTGCATTCCTCGCCAACGTTTCAACCACGTTCTGTGGTCACACCTTCTGTAAGCATTTATACATAAGTTGTGTTTAATTTCACACCATCTTATCAAAAAGAATATGCTAACAGATTCATGTAATAGGGCTTTAACCCTTTGAGTGCTGTAATTTTTCCCGCCAAAATTTTAGTGCAACATTTTACCAATTTTTATTGATTTTTCTGTAATTTTTTTTATGATTTTGGACCAAATGGACATTGTATTCCGTTGGCAACATTTTTTTATCAATTTTTTTGCAAAAATCTGAAAAAAAATTGACTGGGGTACATTTTATAAACACAACAAAAATTGACTTTGGTGCTCATTGCTCAAAGGGTTAATGGGAGAATGTTCTTGCCGTAGAATATTATGTACGGTATGTACAAAACATAAATACTTAAAGAATGGATGTTAAGACTGAAAAATAATTTACCCATGCTATATTTACGACACTTTGACAATATGTTGAGGGGCAGGCATGCTTGTATTTATTTGCCATTTATATAATAAATAGTTCAAGGCAGAAAAGTCACAATTTTACACCATAGCTATTACGTAGGGAGATGGCTCAGTATTCTACAGATGTGATAAATGTGAGCTTATGGTCATATTTCTTGGGAAAATAACTTAAAAGTCTTTAAATTTGAAGTTAGTGTTCATGGCTTTATTTCAAGGGGTGAAAATTATGGGAAAAAATGGTGTTCACTGTTGTATTTTGTAATAGCATTACTTTTGTATACTGTTGGAGTTAACACCAGAAAAGAGGTCAGGTTAAATTAAATTTGTGAAATACAGGCGACTACCGGTAAATTTCTTTATATTGTTGTCAAGTACAGGGATACACATATTTTTGTGTAGCAGTGGCCGTACATATCTCAGAGCGAGATCTATGTCGTTTTAGTAAAAATTAAGTAGCAAATTATAAAGTTGTCATCTAATTGATTATTGCCTTTATGATATAGCAACAGCCAAACAAGTACATACTACCAGTTTAGTAGTTGTACTAGATAACTAAATATGTACCGGTACATACTTTACTCCTAGCTACATAAGTAGTTCTAGGCTAAACAGCCAAACATGTGCTATTACCAGCTAGTAGTTATACTACCGTAAATGGTCAAATTGATACAGCATTGTTGAAATTATGAGCAGTTTGGAATTTATCAACTTTATCGTTATGAAGTAAGATGCATACATATATTATGCTGTCTTTTGTAGACAGTATTTTACCAGTATGTGCAGAAGCAATCTTGAATTTTTTGGATCAGGTCAAAAGTCATTTGATTTTTGGAAATTAAACTGTTACACACAAGTTTACATGGAAACCATTCTTGTATCTCTGTTTTCAGGGCTCTTCGAATGTGTACTTTTTTGTGATAATGCAACATATGGGACGTCTTGTGCTTCACAGTTTCAACTCTGCTTGGCAGGGCTGTGTGTTACCGGCATTATATGGCCTCCCACGCCGGTAACACACAGCCCTGCCATGCAAAGCTAAGTTTCAACCAAGTTGAACTGATAGAGACATTCAAACTTGACAGGATAAAGGATGAGATGTTTGGTGGAAAGGGGCTGGTGCACTGGGAACAAGGGGTATAGAGAGGGTTATTTATAAAGTGTTAGAGAGTGTTATGTGCACAGTATACATGTACATGTACATCACAGCCAAATAAATGCGTCAGGTCTTATGGCTGTATGTCCTGACAAGAGAAAAGTGAATTTTATATTTTGTTTTAAGTTCTAAAATGCATGGGTTTTTTTTTCTGCAGTTTCAGACATACAAGACAAGAATCTACTTTGCAACGAGAGAGGTAAGATGGCTGGAGGAAGGGGTCCTTATGACTATGACATTGCGCCAGATATAATTTCTGTGCACAGTCAGGATAGTGCAATTGTATTGGTAGATGATTACAGAGAAGGGGCAGAGGGAAGTGAAGATGGTCCAGGTAGAGTGCAAGATCATAGCGGCCACTACATGGAGCCTGCACCACACCAAGAAATCCAGCAGATGGATTTGCACATGGCAGTATACCAGGTGCTGCTGCCGATAATAATACAGGCACTATGAGCAGTGGTTATCACACTGGCCCATCACATGCTGCAGTACCTTGTGAAAATGATGTCCATTCAAATGATGTGCGGTCATTCGATACTGAAGAGAGGACAATGCCACAATCTGACCAAATGCCTGAAATGCCAGCAGGCACTGATGGTCGGCAACCTCACCTTCAACCTGTGTGTCCAACTCAAAGTCAACTTCAACAGCGACAACAGCCGGGAGAAATCAATTGCTCTGTGATAAAAAACTGTCTCTTCTTCCTTATTTACTTGAACAGCGTAGACAATGTGACTTTTACAAGGCCAATAATGACTCAGCCGCATATAGACAATCTCACTCTCAATATAGGATGCCAAATGCTCCACATCAACCACACCATGCTGACAGATCACAAGGAGATATACAGCACCACCACCATCCCCAGCCAGGACAAGCAATACAGCATCACCATCAGCAGTTTCATATGCCAGACAGGGCTATGACTGATTTCGAAAGGTCATCGTCTGATCCTTCTCTGGGATCAAGCTCCACAGACATTGAAATGTTGCCTCTGGGACACTGCAGCAGTGAAATACAGGAAGTGTTGCCACAAGGTTTGAATTTTTGCCAACCTGGCCATCAATTTGTGTGCCTACAACAAAGGGGCTTTTACCAGCGCAACAGGACAGAGAATATCGACGAGACGGAGCAAAGGAGGATAAACCTGAGAGCCATGGTCCAACTCCAGGACAAAGTCAATATTTACTTGAACAGTGTAGACAACATGACTTTTGCAATGCCCATAGTGACTCATCTTTATGTGGACAAGCTGAGACATTGTATAATAGGACTTTTAATTCTCAGTGTAGTATGCCAAATGCTCCACATCAACCACACCACCACCATCCCCAGCCAGGACAAGCAATACAGCATCACCATCAGCAGTTTCATATGCCAGACAGGGCTATGACTGATTTCGAAAGGTCATCGTCTGATCCTTCTCTGGGATTCAGCTCCACAGACATTGAAATGGGGCCTCTGAGACACTCCAGCGGTGACAGACAAGAAGAATTGCCGCAAGACTTTCCTCAGCAGAGGCTGCAAGATGAAAGGCGTGAAATGCAGACTTTCTACCATTATACGCAGAATCCTGACCTGCAAGAATACATTAATCCTGGTTTGACCGATGCACAAGACAATGAGTCCCTCTTTCGTAAGCACAACAGCGATTCACGTAAAAGTTATTGTCAAGTGATAATAACTTCGAATACTGACAGTTCCACAGAGCATCTCAGTTCACATGTGAATTATTCACATTCAGCCTTCTCACATGAAACCCCAGTGAGGCCTGACGATGTTGATCAGTCCAATGAAACAATGAGAGTAGGTCGGACGTCACCTATTGCAGGAGAACAAAGCCATGGGCAGCGGACGCCAATCATAGAACCTTCAATCAAAGAGTATCATACTGGTAGGTCACCAGGTTTGGAGTCTTCATCCGTAACAAGTGACAAGCCAAGTTACAATGATGGTTCAAGGTGCCTATCTCTAGATGATGATACTGAAAGTCTGCGTGACATAGAACGTCCATCACACAATGAGGCAACCAGACCTCTCATGGATGAACATCACTTGAGTAAAAGTAGTGCAAACAGGTCAACACCAGATACGTCAACTTCAAGCAAAAATATGGGACAACAGCATGCACAGAAAACCTGTTGCCATGGCAACAATTCCTTGACTTGCTCGGTTGCATCACATCAGCTGGGGCACAAACAACATCAATGGCCGAAAGTAGTGGGTGATAAGTTAAAGAAGCTTTTCTCGAGAAAACACAGCAAGGGTGAAGCCTGTGGTAAAGCCAAGCCAAACACAGGGAAATGGAAAGGGAATGGAGTGGCCACAGCTTCTACAAGTGTCAGGGGAACGGCCCCAAAGTGTCAGAGTATTGGGGTAATGGTTGAGTGTGATCAGCCCTCTTCAGTGCCATCCCACGTTCTGAGGAGAAGATTAAATCGATCAATTTCTTCTGCTTATGAGCATGGATCTAGGCCAAGATGCAGGACTACTCCGTATCAGGAGGGTTTATCTAAACCTGTCCGCATTTTCATCACATACGCACTGTCACAGAAGGAATACGCCAGGCAACTGGCAGCCATATTGAGGAGCAACAACTTTGAGGTTAATCTTGACCTCACCAAAGACTGCTATCAGGAGGAGGAGTTTGATAAATTTTCCCAAGACAAATATGGATGGAGGAGCAGTATTTATAACTCGGTAAGTTCCAGTTAGGCAAAAACTATGATGCCTTTAGTCTGTTGTCTAAAGGTAGAATGTACCTTAGTGATATTCAGACTGTTTTAACTTTTATAATATTCTTTTTTTTCCTACCACTTGTGGGGGGCTCATTTTTGAATTAAATAAAGTTTTCATTGGCTTAGTTTTGTAAAATGAGGAATTGTTTTTTTCCCAATATATAACAAAGCAATGGTGGCCATTTTTGATTTTGAGATGTTGGTAAATATTGGGTAATTTGTTTCTCTAGTACCAAGTTTTGCAGGGTGATCCCCTATTTTTATTCTTGATTTCGAAAAACAATACACTGTAGTTGAAATTTTGCTTTAGGAAAGTTTGAGCAAAAGTTGAAGTCTTTCATTTTGAGACATGAAGTGAACTACCGTACCTTCAGCCTTTTCCTGCCAAGTTCATATTTCACCATCAGGTCAAGTTTGTTAAAACTAGTGAAGCACAGTCTGTCCCATTTGGTGCATTTTAACAAAAAATTGAACGTTTGAAGGCCTCAGAAATCACAGATACTGTAAACATTGATTTTTGTGGACTAAAGCTGTTGGAACAGACCAAGCCAAGTGAGTGGAAATGCCGTACGTATGGTTTTGGCTCAATACTGCTTTTCACTGAGTTGGCTGATGGGGAAGTGATACTGTCTGGCAGAGAAAGGATTAAAGGGCATGTGATGTTGGTTGTTTCTTCTTCATATTCATTATGTGAATCCCTCATAAGCAATTATCATTATTTTGTTTTAGAAAAGTTGAACTCAAAAAGATGTTTTCTGCGATGCAAATAAGCAGCTTCCCTGTTTAACCTGGCCAACCTCTACAAACATATAATCTCTTTAGAGGGATAGTACTGTGGAGAGTAAAGAGCTGAAAAATTTAATCCAAGTCAATCATTGTGGTAATTTTGAGTTTACAGTGAAAACATCAAAACATTGAGTAAGAATGAGAGATCTTAATTTGCATATATGCATCCATCATCTCTCTATCTTCAGACACAAACTCTCTTATGGTGTGTCTGAGATTTCACCAAAAGTAAACGATCTTTTGCTGTTCCAGTTGTCAAAACTGATTATTACCCCAAGTCTCTGTAGAAACTGCTAATGGTCAATAGGTTCAATCATATTTTTTGTAGACACAAAACCTGCATGGTACGTGCCAACTGATGACTTCTGCTAACACAACATTTTTTTTAACCTTTGACTACCATGGTTTGGCCCAGACAGATCGTTGTCAATGGTGATATTGTTGGCTATTCACAGGGAATGTGAGGAGAAATAATTAAATGACCCCCTTCATCATTAATTACATATCTTTCACTTCCTGTTTAGGCAGTAGCTACGTACATTGTACCGGTAGAAGTGTTATAATATTTCTGGTGTGATAATATCAGCCATTTTACCCTCATGTGAAAGCAAGTTTTTTTCTGTTTGTGCCATTGAACAAAATATTCAACGTCGGATATTTTTCCCACACATGGAAAATTCCTTTAGAAAAAAAAAACTCATGAAAAATTTATCTGCACAAGAGAGTAAAATGAGTGAGCAAACAGGGTCAAATGAAATTTTGCTCAACTAATTTCTCTCTAGTTCAGCAGGCAGTTGTTTAATGTAGACTATCAACAGGTTATTTTAGTGGTGTTGTCTGCATTTAAGGTGTTATGTGCTTCGAAAGTGAAAGACTTAAACTTTTGCTCAAACTTTCCTCAAGGAACCTTTAAACAATACTCTTTCAAAATGAAGAACAGAAATGGGTCACCGTGCAAATTTTGGTACTAGAGAAAAAAAATTACCCAAGATTTACTGATATTTGAAATTCAAAATGGCTGCTATCCCTGTGTTAACTCTATGCAGAAAAAATACAATTTTTGACTTTTGAAAAAGTAAGGTGGTAAAAATGTTTCTTTCACCAATAGCTTTAAACTGTGTCCTGCGATGGCACTTCTTGGAATTTTGGAATGTCAAACAAAGAAAAGATAGCTGGATCGACCCTTTTTTGGTCTTCACACCCTCCTGAAAAAATCTAGACAGTGCACCACCTTAGTATGACAGAAATATTAGCATATCTGTATGACAGACAATGTCAGTGAATCTATAGGATGACATACCGGTATATGTATGTGTAAAGTTCTGAAAGGTGACCTCGACATCTTGCCACTTGTCAAAATCACCTCTGCATGTAAACCATCCTCTTCTGTCACCATTGTGTTGACAGTCTGATCTTGTGAGCTCAAAGAATATGGTACTAGTATCTCATCATGTAATTGTAAGAGACTACGGTGGAAAAATACACTAGAAAGGCTGTGTCCTAATCATGGTAACTTTTTGTCATTGATACAGAGTTCATACATCATCGTTCTGTGTTCAAGGGACTACTGCCAAGAAGCTCAGTGTAAAGAGTATGAGTTGGAAGCAACTTGTCTGAGCACAAGGTAGGAAAGCACAATCTTTTTTTGGGGGGGGGGGAGGTTTTCAGGGGGGATGATGGTGATTACTGAAACTAGCATGGCAAATTAAACCCCCATTGCATTTCACTTTGAACCCACCCCAGACCCTTAAAGTTTGGAAGTGCAAAAATCTGACGCAATAATTGTATTTTAACTCGATCTTCAACATGACTCATGGCTGAGGTAATATATTGAAATTTTAAGGCACAATGTACTGCAGTGATATTTATTTGTCATGCATGTTTTAAAAATTGAATTTTTTTACAGCCACTGAAATGAAACCTTACATTGCCCATTGCACACGTACATGTACATGTATAGACGTCATAATTTTCTCTTCCAAAGGGTGAAAAATTATTTATTTTATATATATATATATATATATATATATATATATATATATATATATATATTTATAACATATTCATGTACATTTATCATATAGGTTGTCATAAAGATACCACACAATGCGCATATTAGACTTTCAGTTATAAAACTAGGAGAATTCAATAAAGTTCTTTGTTCTAGCCTTGCAAATCTGGTATGCGTTTATTGCTCTTGTCAAAAAATTTGACAGATATATTGTGATTGATTGTAGCTTTACAGTGTAGGGTCAAATTTATGTATGAACTTTTGTGAGATTAGAGTCGGGGGATTTTGATATTTGCTGGCCTGTTCCCCACCGTAGTTTTGACGCAAACCAGTACTTATAGTCACAATGGTGAGTATTGAACTGTTCACAGAGAGTTGCTGTGAACAGATTAAATTAAATGAGGAATATCGTAAACCCAGTGATTTAGTGCACTTGTAGATGCAAAGTCTCCCCTTACCTAGCACAAACAAAAGAAGTTCAAATAAACTGTATTTGTTATGATTATGTTTTTGTTTGCACATGTCTGATATTTATGGCATTGTGAATACACCATTGGTCACCACAAGCCTGAATTTAGGTCATGTAAAACTTGTACTTTTTACATTAAGAAGTTTCTAAATGTTTACTTCACAGATTGAACTTAACTCTGTCATACTCTGAAAGAATGTTTATGGTCAGATACATCAACTCTGCAGAATCTTGCCCATTCAAACACCAGAGAATGTATACAGTGTATGTATATGTCAAAGGAATAGTGTGCGTGAAATGACACCTGACACCAATACTGGCACCACATTTAATATTATAGGTTACTTTCATATGCCTATCTTGTCTTTAACATTTGCTTTAACTTCAATTGACCATGCAAAAACCATTAGATTTTCTGAGGGGATCTTTCTTATAGTTAAAAAATGAGCCCTCTAAGAATTAATTCATTGATAACGTGAAGGTGGAATGTACCAGTGGGATGGTTATAACACAGGAAAAGCAGGCAAGTTTTCTTTTAAACATTTACTTGACTTAGCATGCCAATCATGATCTCTCTTCTCATCACACAGTTGGTTCTACTGTCAGATGGAGACAGACTTCCACTTGCGGAGGGGGAGTTTCATTCCGGTACTGTCACCAAGATGTGATACATCCTGCGTGCCTTCCTTCCTGAAGACCTGCATACTGGATTGGCCGTGTGATATGGACAAAGAGGATCGCCTCCTGCGGAGGCTGACCAACAGAAGCACAGCACCAAAGCTGGGTGCTCCACTGCCGATACTGGAAATTACTTTCAACATCAGTGGAGTGAAGGACAGCGATGTCAGCCGTACTTCTGCCAACGATGATGCCCGGTCATTTCTCATTTAGAAACTTTGAAAGGATAGGGAAAAAAATACAAACCAAGCATACATGTGTGCTGATATTGAGACAAGTGACTTTTAACAAGTATCATCAATGACATCATCTGTAAAGTGGTGCTTGTGCCAACATCACTGATGACATCATTAGGATAGGGGTACTTGTGACAGCATCACTGATGACATCATTAGGATAGGGGTACTGTGACAGCATCACTGATGACATCATTAGGATAGGGGTACTTGTGACAGCATCACTGATGACATCATCTGTACAGTGATACTTGTGACAGCATCACTGATGACATCATTAGGATAGGGGTACTTGCGACAGCATCACTGATGACATCATCTGTACAGTAATACTTGTGACAGCATCACTGATGAGATCACTAAAACAGTGGGTACAATGTACTTTCTACGGTGTCTCTGATGACATCATTAGCGTAGGGGTACTTGTGACAGCATTATTTCTAATGACATCATTAGCACAATGGAAGTTGTGACATGGTAAAAAGTATACCACTTGTGTGACAAACTCAAACACGTTTGATGACTTTTTTTGCTAATTTTGTTGTTAATATAGTTATATTAATTACAGTTTCTTGTTCTACTCTGCGCAGCATGTTGCGATATACAATGTTCAGCTCAGTCTGTATATGTACATGTGTAGACTTCATTAATAGTGTTTACAGGTTAATTTCAGTCAGGACTAGAATTCCAATTACAATAACGTTGCATTTTGTAAAAACAGATGTTGTGTTGACGAGCTAAATAGTTGTTTCAATATTCTATTGGGCCCTAGGACGAGAACTTGAAATTGACATAGAAAACAAATTAATATGGTGAAAAGTCATCAAAAGTTAACCACACCAGTGCGCACCAATACACTGACAGATATCAAAAATTGAGAAAGTACCCCTTTTCTTACACCTGCCACAGGTGCATATACTGTCTTTCTAGTAACTATAAACGTAATATACCCAATTCCTATGAGCATACAAAGTTGTAAACTCAGATACCATATTGTGCTTTAAACATTTCATTGGTAAATGCTCCTCAAAGTGTTGTCATCAAATTATTTTTTTGTTCAGAAATACCACAGGGGATAGCTTGTATTTGCTGAGTGTTAGATAGCATGTATACAACAGTGGTACCTTAAATATTTTAATTTTGTCAAGAAAGATGGTGTGTATGTAATTTTTCTAAATCAGCTGTCTACATTAGCCTGTACTAGCTCGCTCTTTCTTAAGAAAATATTTTCATCCCTTCATCCCATTTTTGTGTATGTAGCAGTCTAAGATTGCACAGGGGAACAGTGGACTTTGGTCAAGCCATGGTTGTGAGAGGGTTGAGAATATCTACAGTGATAGGGTGGAGTGTGTCAAATTATAACGTACCATAAGTTCAAGTCTTTCAGTTTCTACTTTAGTGCATGAGGACACTTGATAGCCAATTAGATTTCATACAAATCCCTTATTGTGTATCATTAGCTGTAACATTTCAGGTATATTTGAGTACCTTTGTTCTGACTGACGTGAGAAAGTTTGTTGTGCTGACAGAAAGTGATTACACATTGTGTGAATTGGTATGCAGCGCTGATGCAGAAAATATATAGTAGAAACTCTTAACCCTTTGACAACTATGGTCTAGCCTAGGCCCCATGTTTACCAATTGTATGCGTGGATCTGTTTGCACGGAAATCGGGTGAACAGGTCACACGAACTCACAGTTACACTGACGATATCATACACTCATTCAAAGGTTTTTGAAGTAGCTTTTGCTTTGTACCGGTAAATAGTGATTCTTCAACATACCGGTATATGCCATGACTTCAGTGTGACCATACCTACACGTACAGCTATAACAGTGTTAGCCCCACACTTCAAAACAGCAACACCTGCTATAAATTTACCTACATGTATTGGCCACCGATTCCAAGATTTTCCAGCTACAAATATTTCCCAAGCCGTCGCTTGATCAAGAATGTTTACAGTCTCAAGGTTAATATGCATTAGATCAAGTTCTTTCAGTTACAGGTGTATACTTACAAGTATACAATCTATGTGCGTGAACTGTTGGAAATTTGATTTATAGCATGTGTTTGTGTATGTGAGAGAGAGAGAGAGAGAGAGAGAGAGAGAGAGAGAGATAAATTAGGATGGGGCAAGCTGTGCCCAGCAGTATTACAGAATTTTAGAATGTTATTTTCCAAAACCCAAGTCATCCAATTTTCATGGTGACACATTCATGTTCTTTTAAGAGTACTTTGATCCATGGTTATTTTTGTAAATGTAAAATATTTCAAGAATTGAAGTAGGATCAGAATGGCGCAAATCTCACCAATACCACCTTGATTTTAAAATTATGAGTTGTGAATTATGTAATTAGCATACAGCTGTACAGAGTTGATTTGAAAGTGTATCAGTGTTGACATTTCAATAAAAGGCTGACAACATTGAGTTTAAAATACCATGGTTGCTGTGCTTCAATGTCCGACTTACAAAGACCATCAAGATTGGGTATCAGCACTGCAGCAGACACAGCATACACCTGAACCCAGGAGTGAGAAAAATTGATCGATTCGAGGTCTGCGTGCCCCCAAAAATGAAATGAATAAATCAGACGTTGGTTTGTTTGAAGTCCTCACACACCAAATTCACCTATTAATTATTAGCAAAATCACAGATACATGACCCCTACATTCCAGGAAGGTCCATAGCAGAAGCAAAGAAAAATCACCACAAATGCAGGCAGCAGGGCTTCATTTAAATATAACTTAGTGTGTGGTGTGTACATGACTTGCAGTTCAATACACTAAATGGCTCGTTTTTCATCGACTATTGTTCGCATGATCATAGAACCATGGACCTTTTGACCCTACTGCTATCCTAGCACGCAGCAGTGTAGATTGTGTATTCAAAATGAATACATCGTCTTTTTTTTTGCAAGTTACTTCCTCTCTTGCCCATTTGGCTGTACAGTTCAGGTGACTGACCATACAAATGGAATACTGATAAGAATTACCTTCCCGTTCTCAGACTTATGGGTGTGGTGAAAAGCTTACTGCAAGAGCAAGATTACAGTTTGGAGCTAAAAAGAAATGTATTTTCTCACACAAAGACACAGGCTTGTACGGTAAATGTTAAAAACCAGCTTACAACTTTATTATTTTTTTTAATATGTACATATAAACAAAACATCAAATTTACAAATCTGCAAAAGCAATTAAAACTGAAACAATTTATCAAAAGACTTTGGATCAGGCTTTCAAATTTTCACCCAGTGCTCTTACAGGCTGTGTTGTACGAGGGCGCTCCTAGCCCTGGGAGCAAAGGTTAAAAAATTGTTATTGCCCATGTGCTGAATAAGATCCGCCCCAATTATGGACCACAGTTGATTAACCAAACTGTTGAAGTGGGAAGCTTATATAGTGCATAAAAATTCATATTTGGATTTTTTTTTTCACTATGACATCGAAAGATCTGTGGAGTCAGTAAAATCTTTGCAACATTTTTTTCCAAAATGGTTGAGTGAATCTGTCAAACATACCAATAACACACTGCAAAAACATTCTCTACACTCCAAGAGATAGTATAAAATGTCTACTGAGCTATGAAAAGATGATGGGTGCACAGATTCAGATGAGCTTTTAACTGATCTTGAAAGTGATGAAGAATATTAACAACAATTACTTTACAATGTAGCTTCTGGCAAAATAATTTTTGTCTTCATGGATTACAAGATTTCAAGCATGTATACATTGGTGTGCAAATGTACATTGACTTGCCATGGACACACTGACTTGCCACCATTTGTGAGTTTTCTTTGATACAACAAACTTTTACACATCTACTGGTACAGAGTTGATGCAAAGTCATTCCTGACCATAACTGTCTCAAAGAATTCAGAAATTTTCAGGTTCAGAGAAGAAAAAAAATTCTGTGCAGTGGGCAAGATTGTTTCAAACTTAGGTTGGAAGGTTGTTAATTTTTTTCTTATAATTTTTTTCTTTGTTTTTTAAAGTTAATGTGCAAAATGCCTTTTGTACTGAATTTTTTTCCTTACATTAAGTAGTAACATGTAACAAATAGATTTTCACATGTGGCTCCTTTTGTTTTTGTTTTCGTACAAGGATATGTGGCATATATGAGTTTTTGTGTTCATGCAGTGTTCACCATGAGCACTATGTTATGTTTAAAGAACTGGGGAAAAAATAGAATGGAGCAAATCTGAAACAACTGGGTCTGTTGAACAGATATTTATTTGGATCAAATCTTGGACAACTGGGCCCATTGTATAGATATTTTTGGACCCTAAGTCTTTGACAATTGGGCCCGTTGAACATATTTTTTCTCTCGCTTTAAAGGACTGTAAATGACAGAAAAAGGGGATATTTTGTCATGTACATTCTTGTTTCACTTGCGGTTGACATGTTAAGGCCATAAAAACTCTGGAATAGACTTGTCAATCTTACAGGCAACACAAATATTATGTTGTGGCTGATTTAGCAGCTGTTACAATGATTGTGAACGGATATAAATTGGTAGATTAAGGTTGATACGCCTCACAAATGGCTTCTTTAAACATGAAATTTCTTTGTAAATACACTAGCTTCCAGTGGAATGTGAACACTAGTCATCGCTGGCTTTGTGTACACGCATCAATGATTCATATCTGGTACAATGCTCACAAAAGGATTATTCCATTCCATGGCAGGGGGTTGTTACCTAACTAAACTTGCGCTTGCATTTTGAATTCTCTAGTGGTCTCTTCCAGTGTATGGTTCTGTTACATACATGTAGTAAACGACAAGGTTTGAAAAGATCAACTTCAAAGTAAAACAGTCCAATTTTGTATCTTTTCTTTTCCAAATATTCACATAACACGGCAACTGATTTCCACGCATGTATGCCTTCTTTATCAATTTCATTGGTGTATGGCAGGATACAACTAACTGCTGGCCCACTATCCCAGGTCTAGTAAATTTCTGGAACAGCCGGTAAAGTCTTTTGAACAACTAATTTTTTGTCAGGTATTTTGGACGAAACAGCAACTTTAATATGATCTTCCAAAAACTGGTAGAAAGTATAATTTGCTGTCATGAGATAATGTTGGTGGCAGCACTGACTATGCTCAAATAGACAGGACCAGCAAATCTTTTGCAGAGCCAAATGTGTGACATAGTGAGCTTTTAACCCTGTGTTGAAACCTGTGTATGGTTCATAATACATGTATTATACTACATGTAGCATCAACAACAGATTTTCAGTGCAGGAAAAATTCTGGCAATCGTCCAATAAATCTCTTGAAACCGTTGAACAGTGAACATGCAGGGCACTCACAGGATGAGCTGTGCTTGGAGTGCCTTGAAACAGTCAGTATTATGGGATGCCTGTTCCGTACGACTTTTTGAGTGCCTGTATAATGATGGTACATGCAGATGTATAATAACAACAGTAATATGTTATGTGTAATACATCTGTCCATTCCTGTTAGAATGATCTTGTAAAACTGGTTGTATCGGGCACATGCATTCACAAAGACACTAGTGAAATGCAGAAATGTCACCAATACGATATCAATACAATCAATACAATAGTTACCCAGTTACCTCCTGTTGAATGTCTGCCTATTATAACCAAATTTAGTTCCGTACTTCTCTGCAGTGGCAAAGACAATGGGTACATACAAGCTGTTGTATCCTTCAGAACATGACGGAATGAAAGCAAATATGATTTGTGACTTTTTTGGAGGGGGGGGTTGGTTGGTTCCATACTGCTCTGCGTGGCATTTGCAACAGGTACATGCAAACTGTTGGATCCTTCACGACGCAAGGAAATGAAAGCAAATGTGTTTTATGATTATTTTTTTGCAGTGGTGGTGGGGTGTCCTGATGACATCAGTGGGAAGAGAACCACTATCTAACCATTCATCCTACTTCCAGGTAGTCGTTGGACGTGCTCTGGAGTCTCTGGATCTCACCGACAGCGATGCAATTCCGATGCGGCTCTTTGAGTCTCTCTCCAGCACCTCAGACTGGGATAACTCTTCATCATATCTGTTGTACAAAACACATCGACAACTGTCATTTCATTCTCAGTTCAAGAATATCGCACCATTACATAAACAAATAAGAGAAAAACTGTACATATTCTGGATTTAAATTACCTGGTTTCAGTCGATGGAATTTTTAGTTCAGCGTAATAGTGTGAACAAAGATGAAATGACTAATTAATCAATCATTATATTGCCTTGAATATTACAATGAACATTTTCTGAAATTTTCTTCATCTTATTAAGAGTCCATAATTTTTCTTTGCACAAAACATCCCAAAGCTAAAAATGTTCAGCCATGTTTTAAGGGCAGTCAATGCAAAAACGCTATCAGAAAACAGCAATGGCAAATTTTGAATTTGAAAGCGTCAGACAAAAATGTGCATAGAACTTCATAAATATCTGTTGATTTTATAACAGAAATCCCCTAATGTAGGCTTTCCCATATTACTATAATTGCATATGCCTGACACTCTGTTATTTCGTCCAGATGGAGGACATACAAAATGTGATGTGTGAAAGTCAACAAAAAATGCTGAAACTCATATTTTCTCTGAATAATTATTTTGAATACATTCTCAACGAGGCAGTATAATGCATAATACTTGTACTTTGCAAAATAATTCTGATTTACATAATACTTACATTAGTTCATAGTTGCCATAGCTTTCCTTGGAAGGAACTTTATTCCATCTTACACTATATGTAAAAGAAAAAAACACCCATGAAATACAGTTTTTGCTACCGTATACAGCTTTTGTCTTGTGCTTGGGGATGAAGGGGCAAACTACATAATACTGAAATGCACTGTGGGTAAAAAGTCGACTTCAAAAGTTTGAGATGATGATTTCATAAATACCCTTAACAAAAATACAATCACTGGCACGGCAAAGAGTTCTGTTGGTTCTTGAAACTAGCTGAACTTTTTCATCTTTTCATCATTAGACATTGCTAGCATTCAATTCCTGTATAACCTAAAACTTTACATTTGCTTCTGTAAGCTTATGTGTTTTTACCTGTAGAAATTCGCGATATTGAAAATATGGTCCTTCATGAGAATCTTGTGACTAATATGGATAGTACAATTATATTTTACTTAGGTACCTAGAATTTGAGATAAACAAAATGGTAATATTGCTCTAAGTATCCTATTGTGTCAGTGAAATTCTGTCAAACTATAAAAACAAGTGCACGCTATGTTGGGTACATATAATGCGAATTATGTATTAAAAATGTATCCTGTATTCTACGCTATATTTTTACCTAACTCAATGAACAGACTTCATACAAGAAAATGCATTACAGCACACCTGCATTCCTACAGAAGATTTTAACATTGTCATTTGTAGGTGCGCATTTATCATGGTAGGATAATGCTGATACTGTTAATAGATACACAGATTTTAATCAATTGTATCAGTACATCCAGACAACTGTGTAGATTTTCTGAAGCCAACCAGTAGTAAGCTAATGTTTGATGTACATGTAGACTTTAAACCTGACCACTGCACACAGACCAGGGTTAAGGAAAAAAACAAGCCTCAGGGACAGATATTCGGACTCTCAAATTTCTGCAATTCTTTTCTGATATACCACTTGTGGGGGCTCATTTAAAGCTCTCGGAGAAAGAAAACATTTCATTGTCTTAGCTTGTTGAAAATCCAAATTTACTTTTTTCCCATAGAGTTAACATCGGGATGGCGGCCATTTTTGAATTTCAAATATCACAAAATGTTGGGTAATTTGTTTCCTTAGTTCAAACTTTGCTCAGTGACCTATGATTTGTATTGCTGATTCAGTAAGAGAAAGGTTGAAAGTTTCATTCAGGAAAGTTTGGGCAAAAGTTTAAGTCTTTCACTTTCGAGGTGCATACCACCTTAAGGCAGTAAACAGATAGTACTATGGTCATCCAGAATTTTTCATTATGTTCCCAAAGGTTTGTCAATTCAGTCAGTCTATACCATACAGCATAAATACTACCAGAGTTTCTGAATGTTTGAACTATTCTTCTAAACTGTGATAAAAAAACACCACACTCAGCACGACAACGCATCTATCTTTGGAAAAGTATTGCAAATTAGTGATGGACAACACAATACATATGAAGGCTGTCACAGTACATTATGTTGAATGTAAATGTGAAGACAATTAGTCAGAAAATAGAAAACTCACTCAGGTATTTCTCCGTTTGGACAGACAATGTTTAGGGTGTCATTAATGAGGTTGTACTTCATGATTCTGTCATTTGCTGTGGTGGAGGTCAGCGATGGTGACGCATTCACCTGCATGGGCAATAGAGATCAAATAGAAATTGTACTGCTCAGGTTAGTATGCTTCACATGTAAAATGTTACGGCACAAATTATTCTCACTTTAATGTAGAGTATTTGGCGATGGAGAGTCAAATAGTATGTGCTGTGACAGGAAAAGCAAAAGTATTGCAATGTGCACTGTAACTGCACCATGCTTTTCATCATCCACCATAGTTAAGCAAAAATGACCCTTCATGGCCGATGGTGGACGAAAGCAAACTTTGCACAATATATATGAGGCAAAACCAAGTACATTATGGTGTGCAAAGTTTGCTTGGGTCCGTCATGGGCCTGGAAGGGGTAAATTATTTCTATTGTTTTATAGTTTTGGCGAATCGCGCCATCCAGCTATTGGTAAATGAAAGTTATAACAAAGACAGATTTTGCACCAGTTTTTTCATAGATTTTTTATTACTGAACATACTATCGCTGGGTAACCCTCCCCTTTAACAACAAAATTAACAACCGACTCACCTCTATAAGCCATGGTTTCAGGTTATCATCAATGATAATATCATATCCATAACATTCAAAGCAATGTCTATCGTTGGCCATCACACCCTGTGAAAAGATACACAGTCTTCAGTACGTGTACACATGCACAGCAACTTTGTTCATGAAATATTTTGATCTCTCTATTGAAAGTCTGCAGTCCAGATAATTCACCTTTATTTTGTTGTATTCACATCTTACCATCCAAAGAAACAACGGCATGAAATAAAAATTGTGAAATCAGAGAAAATTTTATCAACTTTTTCACTACCAAATTTTGGTTCACTTGTTTTCAATGGGGGTGAAATGATTATGAAAAATACATTATAAAACTTAAACAAACAAACTTACCGAAACTGCTTTCAGTGAATGTACTATCTGCCAGTACATTTCATCAAACAATTTATCTGTCACCTGTTGTACAAGAAAAGCCTTAATAATGAACAGAAAATGATGTAAAAAATCACAAAAAAAAGTTCCTCTGAACCAAGAGAATAGCTCCCCTTAAATTAAATTTTTAGTAAGTGTGGCTCAAGTGTACCGACTCTTATCTGTTATTACAAAGTATTGATTTTGTGTATAGACTGTTCTTGTTGATCTCATAGGATTGTCCAATTGATAATAATTCGTGTATTTCATAAACATCTTGACAGTCTTTCAACAATGACAGAATCAAAAAGATACAATCAATGTTATGGTAAATGGTATGAACGGTATAAGACATAAACTCTTTACCTCCTTGCCACGTGTGCCTTCCAGGAAAATTTCAAATTATGGACAGTCCACTTTCCACCGTGGTTGGGATTATACTCTTCCTGCAATATTCACACAAATAATAAGTCACACAGTTAATGTACTTGAGTACACATAATGTACAATGCAGGTACATGTATAGAGACCATTTGGGAAAGGGTGAAGTCCGAAAAGAACAATTCATTGAAAGCAACATATCAATGCTTTCACTGTCATGGTTTAGCCCAAAACCACTGTTCTCAATTACGATTGTGGACCTGTTTACATGGAATCGGGTGAACAGGTTAAATGTAATTTTGTGTAATTTGATTATAAAAGTGTTTAAAGCCACAGGAATTTTGTACTGTATTGATTAGAAATATTTGAGTTCTAATCAAAGGGTCCTCAGGCTCCGATGATGATGATGTTGTTGTTTTTATTATTGTTGTTGTTGTTGTTGATAGTATTTGCAGAAAAGAACAAAGTATGCGCTACGAAATTCAATACAGCCTAACTATACATGTGCGTTGCAGCCTAACTATACATGTGCGTTGCAAATTCAATACAGCCTAACTATACATGTGCGTTGCAAATTCAATACAGCCTAACTATACATGTGCGTTGCAGCCTAACTATACATGTGCGTTGCAAATTCAATACAGCCTAACTATACATGTGCGTTGCAAATTCAATACAGCCTAACTATACATGTGCGTTGTTGCCTAACTATACATGTGCGTTGCAAATTCAATACAGCCTAACATTACCCAAGGGTTGTCACTTCATTGCCACACACTTTTTTTCAATCGCCAAAAATGCACCTAGCAAGCATCGAAATCGGTAAAATTCGACGTAGGGTCAAAGCACATTAGTCCTTCTCAATCATACTCAGACATTTTTACCTCTTACCCATGAAAAGTCGACAAATCGGCAGGTTTTTCAATGCATCTCGTTGTCTCTTGATTCCAGATTTAAAATACCCAACGAAAGATCTAGTCACGTGGCGCATTTCAAATCGAACCAATAGCAGAGCTGGATGGGCCCAGCGTGAAAACCCGGCAGTAACGTAAGTTTCTTACGTCTTTTGAAGACTATGGGTGACACTGTCTGCGTGCGTCTGCGTATGGAATTCTGGTAACTTTAACAGTTCCAGTTCACCCATAGCAAGAGAACGTTCTTTCCAAAGACGTGAGAAACTTACGTTACTGCCGGGTTTTCACGTCGGGCCCATTCTTTCAGTACGGGCTCTGCTATTGGTTCGATTTGAAATGCGCCCACGTCACTTACACAACGCAGGGCCTTTTAAATCTGGAATATAAGAGACGACAAGATGCGCGGAAAACCTGCCGATTTGTCGACTTTTCATGGGTAAGAGGTAAAAATGTCTGAGTATGATCGAGAAGGACTAATGTGCTTTGACCCTACGTCAAATTTTACCGATTTCGATGCTTGCTAGGTGCATTTTTGGCGATTGAAAAAAAAGTGTGTGGCAATGAAGTGACAACCCTTGGGTAATGTTAGGCTGTATTGAATTTGCAACGCAAATGTATAGTTAGGCAACAACGCACATGTATAGTTAGGCTGTATTGAATTTTGCAGCGCATATTCAACAACAACAACAACAATAATAAAAACAACAACATCATTATCATCGGAGCCTGAGGACCCTTTGTTCTAATGTGAAGCAAGTTGCATTTCTTTAAGATTGTTGATCAGGCAAGTTTACATGTATTTACAGTACATGTAACTACAATACACTCCATGGATAGTACTGTTAAGTGGCTACATGTATCTCTGTCATGCTCAATATAGTTCATACATACTGTCATACAGTTTACCTCCAACGTACACCTAACTCATCGCATCACGCACTTGTTCATGGTTGTAATTGTTTATTATTGTGACTTGCAACTCTATGAGTTGCCTAGCCCAATGGACTTGTAAGGCACCATTCAATTAACTTTTATACAGTAAACCCGCATACAAATGCAAATAATTGATAAAACTCAACAATGTATGCAAGAAAATGACTAAGTACATTTGCTGTGTCATGTAAAGTTGTATGGTCACGTGGCATAAACAATAGCATGATGGTGGTCAACATGGAAAACGTATATAACACCAGGTTCTCCACATGGGGATTTCGAGGACTGGGCCACCCCCATTCTTGGAGCAATCTATTCATATGTTAATAACCATACAAATATTTCAATGACTATACAAAAGACTACATTTTCACAAGAAACAAATATTATAATTATATATTGTTATGTAATTGGTAATCCCTGAATTCAAAGCTGTGGAGAATAACTGTTTAAATATATGTAGAAATTTGCAGATTTCCTACTAGTACAATTATATACTCAGTATTTCATTTATAAATGCTGCTGTCTGTTGGAAATCAGCATTTCATCAGGTACATGTATTTGCACAAGGGAAATGATCAAACACATTTCATTTGGTCCCATAAACAAAAGTGTACCAGTACTCACCCCATGTTTCTGGATGGAAACATTTGTAAGATGTACGAACATGTTGTCCAACTCCGTAGTGTTTGGGGTGTACTTGACCGTACAAAACCTGCAGAATCCTAGTTTGTATCTACAATGACAAAATAGAAGCAAAATTACACTTCCCTATATGTCCTGCAATTTCAAGGCTACCAAAACACCGAGATCTAGATGTATGCATTAGCTGACAGCAATGGGCCTTACCGGCCAGAGCGTGACAACTGCTGTGACAGTGTGAATGGAATGTTATCACATTTCTTATATTTGATAGATAAAAGTTTACTCTAATTTTGTCATTTTTTTAATGACATCAAAAATTCTCTAGTTTGGAAAATTAACACCAGTAAATATACATCTAACACAACTTTTGATGGCAAACACTTCATGCAAATAAAGTGTCACCCTACATGTACATAAGCCAATAACAATAATACTCACACCATACAAGGGGTAAATGTATATTTTCACAAAGATTTCGCTAAACCCTGTGATTTCAATATTTTGGCTAAACTCATACACATAGAATTGAGAAAGACTTCAACATTACGTTGGACTCACATATAGCACTTCAGTGGCCTGTATGATGTCACACAAACATACAATCTCAAATCAAACTTCTTTCCTCCAATCAGCAAGGGGTTGTCGATGTACTTGGATATGACGTAGGCATCTTTGGCTGATGGTGCTGCAAAACTGGAAATGGGAAGTAGGCAGACAATATAGGCAGACGATATATCAGGTTGTATGAGACACGTACACTGCTGATGTATCAAGAATAGTGACCATGTGGAAATCTGTGTAATACTGGTGCAAACTGATCGTTTAAGCAGAGACATGTATTTGACTTCAATCTCAGAAGTACATCTTCATTGCAACATTGATGCCATGGTAGTGATATCTAACAGGTTTAAAAGCATTGACTTTGACTCAGGTTTTCATGTGGGCTGTATTTCAAGTTTTTTGTTCTTTTAAAAAGTGACATACAGATTATATATATGTTACTCACGATGATGTCCTGCTGTCTCTGGACCATTTCTTTAACTGTGATAGTCGGTTGATTAAGAAAATACCGATACCCCGGGCTGGAATAACACACAATATGGCATATAAACATCAGATTATCATGTGTTCATAGCAATGCACATAGCAATGCACAACATACAGTATTTTGTGTTGAGGTACAGTCAGTGAACTTTACCATCATATTTGGACTGTCACGTATGGTCAAAATGGGATGCTTTCGTTTCACAAAGACAAAGTACATGTAGACTCACTTTCACATACAAATATGTACATGTAAGGTATTTCTAATGATTTTCATCATGTGCGTATACAAATATTGAACAGTAACAAAATGACTGTCACTTTGTGCCTGATTCCGTACGTGGAAAGGCAGTGGCATTATAATTGAATTCAAAACTTTAGTGTTGTTAGCCCTATTTCAGTTAAAGGGACATTAGCTGTAACTTTGACTTATTTTTCACTACTCTGTTTCAATGTATCAACTACAGAATTTTACTATAATCCGATCATCATGACCAATGCCCGGTGTCCTGCTTGCCAACACAGCCTGTGTATGTGAAATGACCATTGTTATTGTTGATAAATGTATTCTAGTCCGGACCTGAATACAAAATTTAAACAATAACAATGCAGATTATACTCATATAGGGTATATTTATGAGCTAAATATTAGAAATTTCTCCATGGTTCAGGGATTCAAACCAGAAACTGCAGATGATACACAGAACAACAAAATTTAAAATGACCAAAGTTACAGCTAATGGATCTTTAAATTTTAGTCTAGTACTGGTACATCCCTGTAGTTTCGGTAACACAAAACTTACACTACATGTAAGTGCCTGTGAAAGGACTTCTGCTATGAAAAATCACTAAATTTGTCCATCTACTGTACTATTATTTGGAATGAATGCAGTGGGAATTACTTCATTCAAATTCATCATGCCAAATAACTGAATCTAATCACCAGAATCAATGTCTTTCGTTTTTTATCAGTCTCATGCATTGGTATATGGTGAGTTGGTTTTTCACCTTGATATTTACTTTATTGGAATGGAAAACTATCTGTCACGCTAACCTTTGCCAGTAGGCTTCATGATCCATGTACTTGACGGATTCTTTCTGAATTCTTCCACAAATAAATTATAATCAGCTGGCAGCAGAAAGGTTACAGGAAGAAAATCTGAAAATGAAATAAAAAGACAGTAGTTACAAAACAATGGTGATATACATATGTCGTACTATGCGCATCGGGATCCAGTCGCTTCATACAAAAATCATTTCACACCAAAACAACCTCGTCCCGAGTACAACCTGCTACGGTAAAACCACTTCACCAAAAAACAAGCAAGTCTCAAAACTACCATGGGTAACAGTGTAGTATTTTTACATATAACTTGGATGCACTACTGTGTCAACACATTTTCACGGTGAACCTTTTCGTTTTGCAGAAACCATAAACAGTAGAATTAAAAACAAAAGAAACACGCAAATGTGTTGAAGAGGCCTCGAGCACATTTAAAATTGTCGCTCTATGAGTGACAAAGGTGTTTTCTTGCAATTATGCTGTCTGACTATATTGTCTTTCTAGGGTTGATGGTGGAAGCTACAACTTGAACTGGTGCCTTGACTTCAGTTTCTCAAACTGCGTTCACTGTTAAGACTTTTGGTTACTTTGGTGAGTTATTTTCAGCTGTATTGGTTGTTGACAGTTTGGAGCCAAGTGGAGTTGTTTTGGGGCAAAATGGATTGAAAGCAACGCGATTCTTGGATCAAAGACGTTTTGGTATGAGGTGGTTTTGGTGCAGATTATTATGGGATGAGGTGGTGTGGTTTAAGTTGGTTTTGGAGCAAAGAGTGTGGAAATCTGTAACGATGTGTATTAGTACATTAGATGTGTAAGGCATGTATGTACATGTACATAGTGAAAGTACAACACATTCCATATATTGTCTTTCAATAACATTTATGTCCTTGCGTGTAGCCTTCCATGCACTTCCATCTGTAGTCTTCATGTTATTAGTACACGTAACACAGTGCACATTCTGGTTTTTAAAGTGCGAAATGGTGCGTGAATGTCTGTTTCAGTGTCATATGTACAATTCATAACAGAAAAAGTAAGGTACCATAGGAAAATCAGAAATGTACATATACCAGTATGGCAGGTAATATACATGTACATCTGTTACGTGCAGAGAAAAACGAACAAAAGGGTGAACTCAGCAGTTAACGTTTTAAACAAAATTTATTACGAAAATAAAACTAATTGCTAAGTTAGGGATAGGATACAAGCTTTAAAGTGTACAGACTACTTATCTCAGCTGGGACGGCAAAGCTCCAGTCTCAGAGTTGTAACAGTCAGTCGGATGAATGAACAGTCCTTTGGCTTGCAGGCTTGAATTTGCACAAAGTCCACAGTATAAATCCAGCGTTGACAGTGAAGGTCTTGAAAAGTCTTGAGAATGACTACTGCTGGAGTTTAGTAACACACAAGAGACACGATCCCAAAAGTCTGACTGGAAGCTGTGCACGTCCCTTTTATAAAGGCATATAAGAACAATCTAGAACTTTTATTGACATGCTAATTACTGTTCTAAAATTATCTCCCTTACACAACTAATCAACTTTCCAGAACATTCCAAACATGACTAATTGAATTCAAGGTTGTGAGGTCATTAAGGGCAGTGACCTTGAGAATGTTCTAGACTAATTGAACTCAGGTCATGATGAGTGTGGGGGAAATGACCTACATAACACACCCCCTCTTCAAAAAAAGAAAATTTTTCAAAGAAAAATCTTTCTTTTGCAAATGTAATCTTGGAAAAGATTTAAGTACTCAATTTTTTTTTTTTACTCTAAAGTAAAATTTCTTGAAAGTGAACAACAATGAAGTCTAAATACGAGAGAGACAGTCTGCAATTAAATTGTCTCTGCCTTTGATATGTCTAATATCAAGATTAAACTCCTGTAACATTAAACTCCATCTTAGCAATCTCTGATTTTTGCCTTTAAATTTCTGCAGAAAAACAAGAGGGTTGTGATCAATATAAACCACTATTGGCTGATTTGAAGAAGTAACATAAACTTCAAAATGCTGTAAAGCTAATATCAAAGATAAACACTCTTTTTCAATTGTAGAGTAGTTTCTCTGGGATTTGTTAAATTTGCGTGAAAAATAGCAAACAGGATGATCTATACCATGACTATCCTCTTGCAATAAAACAGCACCAGCAGCCGTATCACTAGCATCCACAGCTAATTTGAATGGCAAAGTGAAATCTGGTGCAGACAACACTGGAGCACTTTGAAGTATGGCTTTAAGTATATCAAATGCCTATTGGCATTGCTCTGACCAAACAAACTTTACTTTCTTTTTAAGTAAGTTAGTCAAAGGCTCAGTAATTGTGGAGAAATTTGGACAGAATTTTCTGTAGTAACCAGCCATACCGAGAAAGCGCATCAGTTGTCGTTTGCAGTTTGGTATGGGAAAACTTGAAATGGCACTGATTTTGGCATCAACAGGTTTTACCTCACCCTGTCCTACAGTATGTCCGAGGTAAGTTACCCTCGCCCAACCAAACTCAGATTTGGCAAGGTTGACAGTCAACATTGCTTTGCTCAGTCTCTCAAAGAACTTCCGCATGAGCTTGATGTGTTCCTCCCAGGTGTCACTATACAGGACGACGTCGTCAACGTAGGCTGCACACCCGTCTAGCCCGGATATGACGTCGTTGATCATCCGTTGGAACGTTGCCGGAGAGTTCTTCATTCCGAATGGCATCACCTTGTACTGGAACAATCCGTCTGGTGTAACAAAGGCGGATATTTCACGAGCACGATCCGTCAGAGGGACTTGCCAAAATCCCTTCAGTAGGTCAAATTTCGTCACATACTTGGCTTTTCCCACTCGGTCGATGCAGTCATCAATCCTCGGGATTGGGAAAGTGTCTGTCTTTGTTAAAGTGTTGACCTTCCTAAAGTCTGTGCACATACGATAACTGTGATCTGATTTGGGAACAAGTATGCACGGCGAACTCCAGTTACTTTTACTGGGTTCAATAAAGTCATTGTCCAGCAGGTATTTGACTTCTTCCTGGAGATATTTCGCTTTTGTTGGATTCAGTCTGTATGGATGTTGTGTTTTACAGGCTTACTGTCCCCAACATCAACGTCGTGATAGATGACGTTTGTCCTCGTTGGAACATCTTGAAACAGGTGTTTATATTCATGGAGCAGTTCTTTCACCTGTTGTTGTTGTTCTGGCTGGAGGTGTGCCAACTTTGTAGACTCCAGCTTCTCCAGGATTTCTGAGTTCTGAAGCTTGACCGAGCCCAGCTTTGAGTTTAGAGTATTTTCACTCAAGTCAGTTTCAGTATCACTATCTTCATAATGGTTTGAACTGACTGCACTGACAGGCTGAGTTATAGTAGGATTATCCCTATCCAAATATGGCTTAAGCATATTTATGTGACATAGCTGTTTTTGTTTTCGCCTGTCAGGTGTTATTATGATGTAATTTAAATCACTCAATTTCTTATCAATTAGGTATGGCCCAAAGTAACGAGCATGGAGTGGTTTGCCAGGAATTGGAAGTAGAACAAGAACTTTTTGACCTGGTTCAAACTTCCGTTTTGAGGTGTTTTTATCATATTTGGTTTTCATTGACTGCTGAGATGACTCAAGATTTTCTCTGGCTAATTCACATGCTTTAGAGAGTTTCGTACGAAAATCTGACACATATTGCAAAATATTCAGACAATCATCATCGTCTGATAGGAATTTCTCTTTAACGAGCTTAAGTGGGCCACGGACTGTATGTCCAAATACAAGCTCAAATGGGCTAAAACCAAGAGACTCTTGAATTGACTCTCTAACAGCAAAGAGCAGAAAATGAATTCCTTCATCCCACTGCTTCTCTGTGTCAAAACAGTAGGTCCTAATCATGTTTTTCAAAGTTTGATGAAATCGCTCAAGAGCACCCTGACTTTCTGGATGATAGGCGGATGACCTATACTGTTTAATGCCTAGCTGATCCATTACTTGTTGAAAAATACCAGACATAAAGTTGGAGCCTTGATCGGACTGGACACATTTAGGGAGGCCAAATAAAGTGAAAAATTTGACTAAAGCTTTCACTATAGTCTTTGTCTTTATGTTTCTCAGTGGTATGGCTTCTGGGAACCGGGTTGATGTACACATAATTGTCAACATATACTCATTTCCTGATCTTGTTTTTGGTAGGGGCCCAACACAGTCTATTAGTATCCTACTAAATGGTTCTTGAAATGCAGGAATTGGTTGTAAAGGGGCCTTTGGAATGGTCTGATTTGGCTTTCCTACCATTTGACATGTGTGACAAGTTTTACAGAAATGTGCTACATCCTGCCTGAGATTAGCCAATAAAAGTGACTGAGAATTTTATGATAAGTTTTCCTGACTCCTAAGTGACCAGCCCAGGGGGTTTCATGGGCCAGGCGCAATATTTCAGCACGATAGGGCTTTGGAACCACAATTTGATGTTTTATAGCCCAATCGTCATCAACCAAAACGTCTGGAGGTCTCCATTTACGCATGAGAATACCAGATTTTGTATAATAGGAAACAGAGCTATCTGAAGTTTTACCTTCATCATCTACCCTGTCAAACAAAGACAAAATATCTGGGTCTTTGTGTTGTTCTGCAATGAGATTTGATCTAGAAAATGTCTGACTTTGGTCAGCAGAAGTTTTACTGGAAGTTTCAAATCCACGAGGGATAACGGAATGATCCGTGTCAAACACCTGACTGAGAAAGGTGTCATTTAAGTCAACATCTGTGACATTATTTTTGAGAGTATTTTGATTCTCGGAAGTTTTCTTTGACATGGCTCGAGTAATGGCACATGAAGGAAATAAATCGGGTATCTCTTGTTCAATTGGCTCTGGATCCTGATCTAAACTAGGATTATCAGTCACAAGTGGATTAGTAATGACCTTGTCCCCAGCAAGGTCGTTTCCAAGAAGAAGGTGAATCCCTTCAAAAGGCAAAAAAGGCCTAATACCTAAAGTCACAGGTCCAGAAACAAAGTCCGAAGACAAATAGACATTATGGAGAGGAACAGGAATAAAGTCATTGCAATCTACCCCTTAATAAGAACTTTAGAACCTGAAAATGACTTTTCAGAAAACGGCAGGGTATCTGCCAACAAAAGAGACTGGGAAGCCCCGGTATCTCTTAAATTTTGACAGGGGTAGCGGAAGAGAAATCACTAGAAAGTGATATAAAACCATTATGAATAAATGGTTCGAAAATACCCATAATGCTATCTTGTGAAGAATTGACCTTGACCTCATTAATTGGGGATAAGAGGGGTTTAACCTCAGAAAATGTGTTCACACATTATTAGACTCTAATTGAGTTGATGAAGAAATAAAGCCGGTGGGCTTAGATCCACTTTGACCACTTTGACCTTCACGTTTTCTTCTCAATTTGAAACACTCTGACATTAAATGGCCGTCTTTCTTACAATAATTACAAGAAAGTGTACCAAACTGTTTGTCAGAAGGAGATTGAGACTTGGGATCTGATGATGTGGGAGTGTTACTTGAACTGTGTGAACTGCTGTCATTTGATTTCCTACTCTCCTTTGAGAAATTCTTGGATGAAAAGGAGGAGTTAAATTTACCTGCATTGTTTCTGTATGAAAAGGACTGGGATGGTTTGCTGAGAAATGAAGATTTGTGGGTCAATGAATAATCATCGGCCAAACGTGCAGCAACCTCTAATGTATCTGCCTTTTGTTCATTGATAAACGTCTTGATGTCACTCCGGATGCACCTTTTAAATTCCTCAATCAAAACAAGTTGTCGTAATTTGTCATAATTCTGACTGACCTTTTCAGAAGAACACCAGCGATCAAACAGTTGTTCTTTTGTTCGAGCAAATTCAACATAAGTTTGGTCTTTCGCCTTCTCACAATCCCTAAATTTCTGACGGTACGCTTCAGGCACCACTCATAACCCTTGAGAATTAATTCCTTCACAGAATCATAATCTGAAGCCTGCTCTACTGACAACTGAATGTAAATTTCTCTGGCTTTACCCACCAAAGCACTCTGCAAAAGCATAGACCAGGACTCCTTAGGCCAATTCAGACTCTGAGCAATTTTCTCAAAATGGAGAAAATATTTGTCAACATCCTTTTCTTGGAAAGGGGGAACTAACCTGAAATGCTTAGTGATGTCAAACTTGTCCGAAGGGAAGAATTTTCCTGACTGTCCAAGCTCTAAACGTTTTATTTTCTACCTGTAATCGCTGTTCTTCTAATCGCAATTCTTTTTCTCTCTGTCTTTCTTCCATTTCTAATCTTTCCTGCCTTTCTTTTTCTTTCTGTCTTTCTTCCATTTGCAATTCTTTTTCTTTCATTTCCTTTTCTAATTCCAATTTCTTAAGCTCCAAATCTGCCTGTCTCTCTTTTTCCATTTGTAATTCTTTTTCTCTCATTTGTAATTCTAGTTTCTTGATCTCCAAATTTGTCTGCATTTCTAATTCTAATTTTCTGAGTTCAGAGGTAGACTTGGGCTCATAATCTTTCAGGGTGGATTCCTCAAATTGGCCTAAATCAACTAGATGTTTGGCAATACGGT
Organism: Ptychodera flava; assembly: GCF_041260155.1. Lineage (NCBI taxonomy): Eukaryota > Metazoa > Hemichordata > Enteropneusta > Ptychoderidae > Ptychodera > Ptychodera flava. The sequence goes on from NC_091928.1 coordinate 16,341,242, forward strand.
ACTGTATTTCCCTCTTGCGCATAGATCTTTTAACTTCTACTTTAAGGAAATTTGCCAGTGCTATGAGGTTGTCTTTTCTGAGGGAATTAAATGTGTCCTGATCAAGGTCATCCATAAATTCGTCTGGTTAAATTCCGCCATGATTGGATTTGGCTGAGTTCACAGTGTACAGTAGTTTTGAAAAGGCTGGCAAAATGTTGTCAAACGGCTCAAAATATTCGTCTCCGGACGAGCCCCCAATTTGTTACGTGCAGAGAAAACGAACAAAAGGGTGAACTCAGCAGTTAACGTTTAAACAAAATTTATTACGAAAATAAAACTAATTGCTAAGTTAGGGATAGGATACAAGCTTTAAAGTGTACAGACTACTTATCTCAGCTGGGACGGCAAGCTCCAGTCTCAGAGTTGTAACAGTCAGTCGGATGAATGAACAGTCCTTTGGCTTGCAGGCTTGAAGTTGCACAAAGTCCACAGTATAAATCCAGCGTTGACAGTGAAGGTCTTGAAAAGTCTTGAGAATGACTACTGCTGGAGTTTAGTAACACACAAGAGACACGATCCCAAAAGTCTGACTGGAAGCTGTGCACGTCCCTTTTATAAAGGCATATAAGAACAATCTAGAACTTTTATTGACATGCTAATTACTGTTCTAAAATTATCTCCCTCACACAACTAATCAACTTTCCAGAACATTCCAAACATGACTAATTGAATTCAAGGTTGTGAGGTCATCAAGGGCAGTGACCTTGAGAATGTTCTAGACTAATTGAACTCAGGTCATGATGAGTGTGGGGGAATGACCTACATAACACATCAAAGACCCTGGAGAAACCAAGGGTCTGTGCGTAAAATCCAGAGGTTAAAATTTAAACACTATTGTTTGGCATTGTGAATTTCCACCTATAACCAGAAAACTCTTGAAATACTTCCAAGAAATGTAATTGATGAAGTCCATATAACTGTCTAAGGAGGTTCACTGTGAATAAGAAATAAACACATATATACGGTATATATGCCTATGCAGCCGTGTTTCAGATACTTCCCATCATGCCACATCATGTAAATCATAATACCACAAGAGGCTCTATAACATTATATGTACCTACCTAGATGGATGTATTTGCCATTTTCATCTTTTTCAGCTAACGGACTGCCTTCTTTTTCTAAATCTTTCCGATATCTCTTGATATTTTTCACCATTAAGTCTTTCCTTGTCAGTTCATAGTGGTTGGGATAATGATTGATAATTCTGCAATGGAAGAAACACACAAAAAACTTATAACTACATTGTTTATGCACCAGTGTCTCTTCTAAGTTAGGGATGACCGGTAAATGTTTTGGAATGACGCTATCATTTCTACTGTACCCTAATAATGATGGTATTGATAGAATCTGGTATCTGGTCACATGACTGGGGAACCCAAGTAAAACTTTTCTGCATGCTGTCAATAAAAATATACTGGCTGCCAAAATACAACAATTTTTATGCTTTGCATGACATGGGGTTCCTCCGCAAAGTGGATTGAGGGTATATGGTTTGACACCTGCATACACAGTTTACAATGTGACATTCCTTTGGTCAGTAAGGTTGCTTCTCTGCATGTACATTTCTATTTTTAAGTCTGTATAACGTTGTTTCAGATTGTGCTCTTCCCCACAGGCCCTGGCATTTTGTCGATCTATGGTTACAATATGTATCTCATAATACCTGGTTAACTCAACCATCTACAAAAAGAGAAGCAGGTCATGACCTCAACCCCTGTCCGTTTCAAATCCCAACCACGCAGCGATATAATTACGCCAGGTGTAAGTTCCATGAATATTCATCAAATGGAGAGAAGTATAAAAGAAAGAAGAAGTACCAAGACATGTGTCATTCCTCGCACAGATAAGGGCCCTGCAAAGCAGTCTTGGCAGATTCACGATGGCTTCCACCTCTACACCCACCACCGCTACCATCTCCACTGCAACAACTTCAGTGGCTCATCCCCAGGTTGTTACTCAGACGGTTTCTGCGACTAATGCCACGCGTCGGGCTGCAACGACTTTCGTGGAAGCTCATTGCAAAGGAATGGCGCAGTCTGCTGACACTCGTCCAGTACCTGCTAGCATTGCTCAACAGCCGACTGAAGGAGTAGCGGGAATTCACCAGCAGTGCCACGACTAACGCCCAGTCTACAACCAAACACAATGGGGCACAATGAGGTATGTTGAGCAGATTCGTTTGTTCCGTTCCCCTGGTGTATACGACTCATTCCTGTTTTCTTCGGAAAAGTACGCATTGAAGCCGTTTTCTCATTTAGCTCTTCACTCTGTTCCGTATGTATTGTTACCCCTTTGCGGGCAAGTAGTTTGGTATAGTCAGATAGTTTTTGCTCTGTATGCACGTTCAGCCTATCATCTCGGTAGTTACTCCCTTTTTCATTTTCTCGTTTTGTTACCTTGCTAGTTACGTGTGTTTCATGGCGTATTTACTTCGCATAGTAGTATAGAAAAAAAAGAAAAAAAGAAAAAAAGATGTGCATTAAGCTTTTCTCGGGAAACGTGCGTTACCAGGGTATGCTGCTGTCTCTTGTATTCTGTTCGAGGAAAACGAATTTCTTATTCATCATTCTGTTTCATGTTTCGCCTCCCTCCGTGCTACTGTTCCGTATTTCGTGCAGCCCTCCTGGGGGTTTTAGAGCAGTATGTAGTAACGTTTTCATAGTGACCATAAATTCCTTTTCTATTGTATGCTACACAAGTATGACGTATACGCGAGTCAAGGCGCGGGCGCTACGTTGTGTTGCCCATGTCGGGCTTATGAGAATTACGTATACGCGAGTCAAGGCGTTACGTTGTGTGCCCATGCGGGGCTTATGAGAATTACGTATACGCGAGTCAAGGCGTTACGTTGTGTGCCCATGTGGGGCTTATGAGAATTACGTATACGCGAGTCAAGGCGTTACGTTGTGTGCCCAGGTGGGGCTTATGAGAATTACGTATACGCGAGTCAAGGCGTTACGTTGTGTGCCCATGCGGGGCTAATGAGAATTACGTATACGCGAGTCAAGGCGTTACGTTGTGTGCCCATGCGGGGCTAATGAGAATTACGTATACGCGAGTCAAGGCGTTACGTTGTGTGCCCATGTGGGGCGTATGAGAATATGTATACGCGAGTCAAGGCGTTACGTTGTGTGCCCATGCTGGGCTAATGAGAATTACGTATACGCGAGTCAAGGCGTTACGTTGTGTGCCCATGCGGGGCTTATGAGAATCACGTATACGCGAGTCAAGGCGTTACGTTGTATGCCCATGTGGGGCTTATGAGAATTACGTATACGCGAAGTCAAGGCGTTACGTTGTGTGCCCAGGTGGGGCTTATGAGAATTATGTATACGTGAGTCGAGGCGTTACGTTGTTCCCCATGGAGGGGCTTATGAGAGTATCCATGTATATGCCAGTCAAGGTGTTACGTTGTATATCCCATGTGGCGTATATACCTAGTGTGTACACGCAAATCGGGCGTTGTTATGTTGCCTATGCCATGAGTAGTATATATAAGGGCGTCGAGACGTATGTTGCCTGTGCGGGGCATACGAGTGTTATGTACACGCGAGTTCAGTTGAACTGAGGTGCCACTTAGTCGCCCATGTAGGGAGCGCATAAGACATTATGCATATACGATTTCAGTTGCTGGTGTGTTGTCCAGGTGGGAATATGCAATATTTTGTATACACAATGAAATATGTGACGATGTGATGTCTATGAGGGACACTGTCACGTGTTCGCTTGGGTTCTGCTCTTCACCTGCGCGGCCCGTGGTCATATGCGAGTACGGGTATCGTATATGAGTGCGGGTGCGTTGGTGAGCGAGGAGTCCTAGTGAGCAGGTGATTGTGTAAGCGACACAGTTAATCATAGAAAACGGATTGGCTATACTAGAGGTAGTAATACGCGTTTCATTGCATTACAGATGCAAAAACAATTGGTGGAGTTGCAAAAGAAGTTTGATATGCTCGAGAAGTCGGCTGGCAATGCATCCGTTGAAGAGGCTTTGCAAAGAGTGATGGAAGTGGCCAACACCGCATCGTGGAATTCCAGACCACAGCTACTCAATGCACTCAGAATATTGGTGGACAGAGCAACCAACATGGCGCACCCCAAGTTGTCCAGATATAGAGCAGTCTTGGCCCAGTTTGAGACCAATGATTTCGGAGATAGAGCGGGACATTTGATATTTCTGCTACTCGGTAACAAAGAGGAAGAAGAAATAGCGGCAAAGGTCACAAAATTTCTCGATCGCAAACCAAATTTTCCCGTTATAATCCTTATTTCAATCAGACGCACAAAGCGAAACGGGGAGTTTAAATGCTACGCATGCCAGAAAGTGGGCCACTTCGCTAAAAATTGCCCAGACAAGAAATAGTTTACACGCATGACATTTATACATTGCAGTATTTTCAAGCCTATGTATATACGACTATGATAAAATGAATTCAAATTATATTATATGCATACATATATGTATTGTGTTCCTGTTATGTTGCGACACTGTACTCCTAGACGGGGAGGGAGATCATCAAAGCCCTTTGATGTTATGGCTACCTGCCTTGCAGGTCCTGTCTTGGGTGCCCTCTTAAGGAATGTACCTTTCTTTTCAGAGTATCACCCATCATTGGGAGTTGGAACACCAAGTTAATACAGACATCAAGGCCCGCAAGACTTTCTCTTGGATGTCTTTAGAGGGCACCCCCAGACACGGTCCTTCCCTTACTCCGGTTGTATCCACGATAGCTCGAGGGACGATGATGGCCTCTCCTGCACATCTTGCTTTTAGAAATCCTAAGACCTTTATAGCGGGGGAAATTCACAACCATCTTGATGTTTGGGAAACTCTCACAGACCCACTTGACAACAAACTATTAATCATGGAATGGATTACCAATGGTGTCAGTATTTCTCCCTATATAAGGCATTTCAAGGGAGAGTTTAAAGGTATTGTCTACGACCATATGTCCCCGCCTATTAGGGTCTTTAAGAATCACCCCTCTTGTCAACAATTTGGAAAGTTTATATCCTCCACACTGGAAAGTAGATTAGAATCCGGGGCGATTTCTGTATGGGGAAAAGTTGGCATTGATTCCCCTCCAAAATTAGTGATGCCCATCACAATTGAACCAAAGAAGCCTAGATTATGCATTGATATGCGTTACTTGAATCTTTGGATTAGGGACGTAGATTTTAAGTTAGATCACCTGGTGGAAGTCAGTCGATATCTTGATCAGGGAGATTTACAATTCAAGTGTGATGATAAAAGTGGTTACGACCACGTGAAAATGTCTGAAAAAGATAGGAGCTGTCTGGGTTTCAGTGGGCGGGGGTGTGGTACGTGTGTAATACTTCACCTTTTGGTTGGAAACTTTCAGCATACGTGTATCACACAATTGGGTACTGTATCACCAGCTATGCTTGATCCCTTGGCGTCCCATGTATACAATATATCGATGACAGACATGGTGGCCCACTGCGACATTTAAAAAGTGAGCAAAGTCCGCTATTTAGTCGTCACGAATTGGCAGAGTCTGCTGCTTTCATACTAGCCAAATTATGTATTGACGCTGGTTATTTTATTGCCCTCGAGAAGAGTATTCTGATCCCAGTAACATCCATTGTGATGCTCGGCTTTACAGTAGATACAATTACTAGGTCATTCTCAATCCCCCATGATAAAAGAGAAAAATTTTTAGCCCTCTTAAACGATGTCCTCTCAGCCCGGGCAGTTCCGCTCCAGACTATACAAAAACTTATGGGAAAGTGTATGAGTTTTGCCTTAGCAATACCTTGTGCTCGCATCTATATTAGACATATGGCAAAATCTATTTCAACAGCAAATTTAAAGGCGACATACTTCATACCTATACGAGGTTCGCTTAAACAAGAGTTACAGGAATGGCACCAAATCATTGATTTAGCAGGCACGTTTGGTTGGCTTCCAGAGTATCATATCGCGTTACGTATCTATACGGACTCTAGCTCTTTCAGATGGGGGGCCACCCTTAGCACAGATCGCGGCGATGTTGAAGAAATAGGTGACATGTGGGAACATACTTGGCAACAGGAGCATATCGTAGTCAAAGAAGCCGAAGCACTATATCGGACCCTGCTCGCTTCAAAGAACATGACAAAGAACGCTAGAGTGGATGCTAGGGTTGATTGTCTACCAGTAGTGCAAGCCTTGAACGCGAATACGGTTGGCTCAAAGTCCTTACAATGAACGAGATAATAAAGAAGATATTTTATCTTTGTATGGAAAACAACACAAAACTGACAGTGCAACATGTAACATCAGCAGATAACCTTGCCGATGCTTCCTCTAGAGATATTAGCCACAAGAATGCGTCATTGTCACAAAAGACATGGGAATATATTGAACAAAAATTTGGCCCGCATACCATTGATGCAATGGCATGCACATCAAATGCCAAAGTAGCAAGATTCGTATCCCCATTCCAACAATACGAATCAGAAGGGACAAACTTTTTTAGTCACCCCTTCGTTCCACACGAGAATTTGTATGTGTATCCCCCGTTCAATCTTGTCCATCCGGTGATAAAACACCTGGCAGACAAAAAACTCTGTGCAACTGTTATCGTTCCGAAAAGAAACTTCGTGGACCCATGGTGGATATCCATCCAACATCATGCAAAAGCGGTAGAAAAATTGGAGATAAGGGCCAATCAGGAATCATACTTGTCCCATCGCGTCATGGTTATATTGACGGCCTGTTGCCACATGAACTTCATGCGATAAGGTTTGAATTTTAAACATAATGACTCTCACACACGAACACAAGACAAACACGTTTTTCATAACAGACACATGACACCCCCCCCCCCTAAAAAAAAAAAAAAAAAAAAATTCCACCTCGCGGAGCGATTGTAAACCGCCTCCTGTCTTTTCCCCCTAGGCACTCTGTTGGATCTGTGGCTGTTCAAATGACAATGAAAGCTCCCACTGTCGAACGTGTAACACAAAACTCGTGAAGCCAGACGTGAAACCGCAGAATCCAGCCAGAGAAAATGACCAACAAACTTTGGCAGATATCGATCAACGTATGCATGAACTGTTGGGGGAAAAATCAGCATATGAGAGACAAAAAGATCGACTTGTTCAGCAGCTCGAGAAATTTCTAGCTTCACTACCTGTCCCAAAAGATTTAACAATGGCGAACCCGGAAGACATTGTACGGTTTTTAATTCAAAAAGATACCGACGCAAAAACCCAAGTTCACACTGATACGTGTCAGTATCTGGGTCAGTCCGGTGTGTCGCCCTGCCAGTGTCCAAAACGTTTAAAAGCTGCTACGCTAAGAAATATGGTATCCAAATTAAAAACATTTTATCGCATTGTATACAAGGAACTCTCTATTTCAAGACAAAACCCAGCAGAAGCTTACATTGTTGTCAGATACATAAAGAAAATGTCGGAGGAGCAAGCGAAAGCACATGTTACCCCCAAACAAGCCCCGCCACTCTTTATGCAAAAGATGAAAATTTTATTTCATCATATCATGCAGAAGATTGGTGTCGCAAAGTCTCCCACACAAATATACATTCTGGCAAGGGATCTAGCATTTTTTAAGGTGCTGTTCTTCTCGGGTGATAGGGCTGGGGATTTGGGAAATGTAAAAACACAAGAGATTTTACGTTTTCCAGACAACTCCGCTTTTTTGTTTAATCACACATTTGGAAAGACACTCAGGGGAGGGTCAACTAACATGTTTGCGATAAGGAGATGTGAAGACAAGTTCTTATGTCCGGTGAACACCGTAGAACAATATATTTGTTTAGCTAAGGATTTAGGTATTGATCTGAGGAGAGGACATCTCTTCCGACCGACAACCCCCAGCGGAGATATTGAACAACGCCCTTTAACATCACAAGTGTCTTATCAGCGCCTAAAACTATACCTCCAAGAATTAAACATGGATTGTGGCGAGACTCCTCACAGCTGTAGGAGCGCATGCGCTGTAACCTTGGCCATGGCAGATACTGATATCAAAAGCCTTATGCGTCACGTTGGTTGGCGGTCGGAAGAGATGGTTAATTATTATACAAAATTGTCAAATGTAATGTCAGTTCAGGACCCAGCACACAAGCTTGTTGAAGCTGTGGATAAAAATCTATGCACCTTACAAAGTTATGAACAAACTGAGAAACTAATGGGTTTTACGATGGCCTTTGAGCCATAGTATGTACACGTGTGAAATGGCAATTAATAACCGCTGTATCAATATTAAAGGAAGAAGATAATAAAACAATCTGGCATAATTTATACCGATGTCCTGTCTTATAGGAAAACGTGTTTCATAAATGGCTGATGCATGGTGGTTCGCATGTATTAGTGGTGGTTTAGATGAGGAAGAAGAGAATTATAGGCAAGGGTTTGTAGGAATGGGGTTACTTAGTGAGGAGAATATTATAATATATGTTTAATGTGTGGAATGGACGGCCGGAACAATACCCGCATCCCCAATCCTTAACAATAGGCTATATTCATGAGCGGAGTGATTGGGCTTTAATATTATATTATTCAAAGCCAGCCCAACCACGCAGCGATATAATTACGCCAGGTGTTAAGTTCCATGAATATTCATCAAATGGAGAGAAGTATAAAAGAAAGAAGAAGTACCAAGACATGTGTCATTCCTCGCACAGATAAGGGCCAGGCTGCCGCAGGAATAGTATAATAACGGATGCGGAGATATGAGCAGAAAAGAAGGCAAGTGCATGAGATATAAATGCGCTGCCCACCCACCCACCCTTAAGATGATTTAATCTTCCGCATGGATGTAGCCTCCACAATACCCGCATCCCCAATCCTTAACAATAGGCTATATTCATGAGCGGAGTGATTGGGCTTTAAATATTATATGTTTCAAACCCAGTATCACACCCTCTGTCGCTGTTGTGGTCACCTCGACCTGGGTACCCTAGTCACTTCACACTTTTCCTGTTATATGTACATGTATGACAATGTTTTACTAAACATATCATGCAAATTGCCTGGGAGAATTTATGGTATTTCTGTGAGAAAAGCTGTTTGCTTCAAAACAATAATTTTTCCGTTTTGATACACAAAATGTAGGTACCAGCAGGGCCTAGTGCCTATGTTTAGTAAGTGGTGATGATTGGCCATGTACAATGCATCAGCCTATCCTTGGCCATTGAAATTTTTGGCACATGGTGCATTCTGGCATAGCCCATGAGCATCGAAAAAACATTGACAACATACTTTTGAGATGATGATGCAAGTTTGCCTCCTTAATTATACTGAAGGAAAGGTGCATGTATGAGGGGCTCACAGTGACAAGGGTAGAGTGGTTGAGGTGAGCAAAGCGGATAGGGTCGAAATGGTTGGGGGGATTAGGGTGTACCAAAGAAAAGAAGTACATGTATCAAATAGAAAAGTTGCTCTTACTGGTCATCTTGAAGTCTGTATCCAGTATCCACACTGAAAATGTTGCGAGTTGTCTGTACACTAGCCCTGTAACAGGACATACAAGAAGATACATCTATGACATAATGTTTTAAACAGTATACATGTATTACCAATAATTCCTGGATGATGGCTCAGAACAGCCTCTGCACTTGGCCTTGACTGAGAGATAAGCGTGCATTTTTATATGGCATTTTGAATAAGTATATAGAAATTCTTTGAGTTCGGAAAACATCGCGAAGGGTCCTGGGGAGTACATATCGACAGCAAAAGCCTTGCTTTTGGTTCCCTTGGGCAGTTTTGATGCAACTAAGTCGACAACCCGATTGGTACATGCATGATATACTGTTAACATTGTTTCGTCCATACTAGCCTACACATGGAGTCTCTTCTCTACCTCTATGGCATACGGCATCTTTTTTTACGTCCATGCAAACGGAGTATTCGGCTGCTGGCTCTGCCTTTCAACACCTTTTGTGGCCTCATACACAGTCGCTTGTGAACCGGGACACGGCGGCCGCTGTGTGGTGTGCATCAGTTCACGAGCGCCTTAGGCGCGAACAACCTTGCTTGGATTGTGACTTACCAGTAAAAATTCCAGTCCTCATCCTGTGACGCCTGGACCCAACCGCGCTTTTCAAAATTTCCAAGCAGGACCGATTTGTCCATGTCACAGGCCCATCGCACCTTCTGTCCCGACATCTTGGACGGCTCAACGAACAAAACAATTTCGCGTGTGTCCAACCTATCATTTACATTTCGCTCGAAAGGGACATTTAAGATTCAAGTCGCTTTCTACCTGCTAGGAATGGGATTGAAAAGGTTGGCCGAACTGTACTGAACCACAGTTGCTACGCCGCGACTGGGCAATACTGCATTTACTATTAGTATCAGATTCGGCATGGGGCTCGGTTCCCTTCGGATGCCTATGTCGGTGGAAACAAGAAACACCTCACGTGAAATACTAATATTTTATTGACTCTAAATCATTAGAATAACAAAAATTTTTAGATGGAAAAAAATTAAGAATGTTGAAGGAGAGTGGTGAAGTCAATTTAGAAACCTTTAGGACAAAATAAGAATCCGAATCTGATCTTGTCAATGACATAAGAAGTTCAATAATTGCAGACTGTCTTATCGATCAACAGTAAATCATTTTTATAAAAGAAGGAAAACACAATAAATTCTAAAAAGTGTATAATGAATTTTAAAAATTTATATAAATATCAACATTTATACAAAATAGTGACCCTATATAATTATTTTTTTTCGAATAATTGGCTATAAGTTCACGGTTTCTGGCTTTCGTCGGTGGATCCGTGAACCACAGAACGTTTACGCGTTCATGGTGGATCGATCGCTCGGTCGATTGTAATGTCAGTCCTCACACTGAGGTTAAACACCCGGTTTTTGCTGCATATTAGGAAGCTCCGAAACGCCTGAATCGCATATCACCACGGCTACATCACAGGCGTGATGTTTTCTGGGTAGTTTCTATAAGTGTAGTTTATTCTACGTTTCGACGTTCTCTTCAGTAGCCTACGTCGAAACGTAGAATAAACTACACTTATAGAAACTACCCAGAAAACATCACGCCTGTGGGCTACATGCCCAAGTACACAACACAATGTTGCAATGTATGCCCATGGTATGTTTTAAATGCCTCGCCTGCGGGCGCTCCACAGGTCCCCGCCCGTTCGCCCGGCGTTCTGAATGACAAGGCAGGTGCTCGGTGCAGGTTTCACAATAACTTGGGGGTGGGGCTGTTACAGATTTGCACATTATATCACATTATCAAAATTCACAATCTATCCCAAACACGGGTTTTCTCGAATATCCATGTAGACACGGCAGAATGCCTCCGCCCCTCTGCCCATTTTAAAAATCTTAAAACTGTGTAATTGTATCTGTTGACAACCCTTAGTATTCACATTTGACCCATCATTTTGCGAAAATGAAGACAATTTGACAATCAAAAGAAAGATCACTGATAATACTCTTGTTGTTTTATGTTTAAGCGATTGGAAGTCCAGGTTAACCAAACTGGTGTTTAGGCCAAGAAAATTGAAAGTTTGTTCCCATCCTAGACATATTGCAAAAATGATGCGGTGACGCTGTTTTTCCTCTCGTTTTTTTTTCATTCTTCGAACAACAAGAACGCGCAAAAACATGAAAACAACATAGGAATGCACAGCAGTGTTGCTTTAGTATTTTTGTATAGCAAAAGTTCTGTGGGTTGACTTTTAGTGCAGCAATATAATGCACAGTTTTGACAGCCTAATGTAACAGTGACATATGTGTACAGTTCTGAATGGAATGTTGGTGTCAGTTACTTTCTTTACAGTTCTGTTTTATACAGCACTGTACTAATGACTATCGTCGGCTATTTTTACTTGGTTTTTTTTATTTCCTCGAGCAGAAAATGTTGACGACGCGCGCGAGGGTGAGAAACAAACTTTTTATTTTTCTTGGCCTTATGGTGGCTGGAAAGGCTATTTTTGCAGCAATTCTTTTCTCAGAGTTAATGTCAAGTTTCAAGTGTTAGAATCAAGATATTTAGTTCAAATTTTCAGGATAACTCCCTTACGTCATACTTTCTCCAAAGAATATAAAAATTGTATATTGAAGCCATGATTTTCAAGTGAAATATGACACCAGTAAATATCAAAATATATTTTTTCGTATTTTTTATATATTTGAATTTAATAATAATTGGATAGTACTTAATATTACCAAATTAGTTATAAATATGTTGACACTATTAATTGTAAGATGTGTACGGCAGGATTTGTAAATAAAATTTGTTTTATGATTTTAAATGGGTTTACATATCATAAAAATATTAAAAATTATTTCAAATTTCAAAATATGATTTTTCAAAAAGTACTTCAAATATAGCAAAATTATCCCATAGCTATCTTGTCTGTAACCTTATTAATAGGCTGTAAAAATTCCATGTCCATATCTCATTTCATAGGTTGGATTCAATTGGCATAAAATTATGTAGGAAAACTGTTATTCTGTCAAAAATGTTGAAAACAAGCCATATTTGCACCCCTCTTTTGAAGTCACAGAGCAGTCTTTTTGATTAATCTCACTTTTGACACCTCTTTGACACTCAAAGAATCTAAAAATGCATTTACAATAGTAGTCACTCACTCTGAATGCAAGCACTGCCTTGTCAAACTTTCCTGAAAAACAGCAAATAATGACTTTCCCTTTTCAAACATTTATTAAAAACTAGGGGACCTCTACCATAGTTAATACACTAAGGACTCCCCAACTTCTTCTTATTTGGTCAGTTTTTCAGAAGTTTCAACAGGCTATAACTCTGCAATGCCTTTGACCCCAAATGTCTATTTTTTTTATTCCACAGAGAAAGTTGACTACTTTTATACTTTAATAGTTTTATTGAAGTTTATAACTGACGATAGCCTTTCCAGCCGTGATATTTTACGGCAGCCGAAATAACGACGACTTTTTCCCCACTCGCCCCTTCTCCCATGTCAAGGATTGCACTTAGCAGTAGGTCGGAACGCTACACTTTGTAGCCATAGTGATTTTGTTGAGAGAGGGAGGCCCAAACGTGTTTGCTATCCTACGCCTGTGGCCATTGCCGGGATGGGCTCTGGCAAATTAGTCGCATGTGCGTATAGGTGGATTTTAAAACCACATCAATACCTATTGTATCAAACCCACGCCTATGTTTTATTTTACTACGGGTTGAACATTTGTGCAAATGCATAGAAGCTCAGCAGTATGGTGTATTTTACCAGATCTGATATACTCCTTGGACGAAAAGTGTGGCACCTCGACATTTGTGTTCATAAAGACTCTGTATTCCAGGTTTTTAGCTTTAAAAAGTTGAGAATAATATTAATAATAATAATAAAAAGATGTCAGAGTAGACTCCATATTTTGAAGTACAAAATTGAGAAAGATAAGAAAATCCCCTTACCCAGAAGGTGTTTATTTATACTGATGACGTCACATGAAACCAATATCAGTATGACGTCTCTGATGCTAAAGCCAATATCACACTTTATTTTTGCTGTCGATGAATCGATGAATTGAGTTTACGATTTGTCACGTCCAAACGTACCGTTGCATTTTATCGCATTCTGCGCACACGTGATCGATTATAAATAGTTTCGACAATAGACTTTACCCTCACAGCAAAAGCTATGACAGAACCTATAATCAAAACTGTGATAGTGTTCTACCTTTTGACACGGACCTTATTTTTTGCAAAGCGTTTTATACATGTAGGCCTATAACAGTTAATTTCACGATTTCACAGTACGGCCCTCGAAATTGAAAGACTTATACTTTTGCCCAAACTTTCCTAATTAAAGCTTTCAACCATTTTCTCAACAAATCAAGAATAAAAATCAGGGGTCGCCGAGCAAATGGTGTTACTAGAGAAACAAATAACCTAATGTTGACCGATATATCCCGAAGTTTGAAATTGAAAATGGCTGCTACCCCAGTTGGAAAAATATTTTGTTTATTTTTACGAAACCAAGAAAACTTTCCTTACCCCAAACGCTTCAAAATGAGCAAAGAAAAAATGGTAAGAATATGAGAAGCAAAGTATTTGTCCCCTACCTTATGAGCTGCTAACGAGTTATTTGGTCAGGGCGATAAGCTCGCACGTTGGTGATCGGCAGAACAAATTAATGAAGGGGATTAGCTAGGGAGGGCGATAAACATAGCTGTTTTCTTTGAAATACTATATACAGACATAGCTAGGGTAAAGTAATAGGCACACAATACACAGGTAAGGCTTGTATAATGAAAGACAGTTTAATACATGATATTTATTGATCATATTCATAACTTCTTGACTAATATTGCTTGCAATACCCTGTGCTATAATTGAATGTGAAGCAACAACGCAGTTTATATCGTATAAGGCAAACTAATAAGTTATGTAAAGTTTACCAGCGTTTATCGGTGGGTAGTAGATTCTTGCTGACTACATAAATGTATAGTGCAATCCTAAGCTTGAATGAATGGCCATAAAATCCATAGAGTATATTTGTCTATAAGATAGCACTATACATTTTGTGAACTCGTGATCCTATCAGCGTCCATCTTAGACTCGCTAAGGTTACAACTCGTCGCATTCAATTCTTCTCATAGGTCATGAACTTGAACTTGATGTGGTCTCCTTCTTCAGGAATGAAACAATCTACACCTACAATGATAATTAAACAGAAGCGACCATAAAAGTGTGACCTCGAATGTGGTAGGTACTGAGCAAATGATGGAATGTTAAAAACGTTGAAAGAACAAAATACTGGCGACTAACTTCAACTTGTTTAACATTCTACGATTTATCAATCGGACGAAATACATTGGAGAGCAAGGAGTATCGAATTTTGTTTATGTATCGTTGGCTCTTGTAAGTCAGAACCTTTGACCTTTGACCATATTCTGCATACTACTGAAGATTATACTGAACTTTGTGATTCGGTGTTCATGCTTTACGATTTTACTGCTCTTTAAGAACAATTTTACCTTTGTCCAAGAGGTCATCGTGATTGTAAATTGCCCAGTAAAGTTTCTGGTCAAAGTCACCCCAGATTCCCTGGATCGCTTCTATGTAGTGGCCAAGTCTAGCGTACACACTCGTCACAAAACTAACGAAAATGAATATTGAACAAAGCATGTTATAATAATAATAATAATAGTAAACATATAATGTATTATGGTTGTTTTATAACGTCCGATAAATACTCGTCAAATTATTCCAATTTTAGTGAATTTAATTTGGAGAAAATATGACAAATGTAGAAAGTCGTCTTGAAAGTAAATAAAATATGTCAGTTTACCTCCGTCTATCTGTCTGTCCGTCCATCTGTTCGTCTGTGTGTCTATCTCTGTCTTTCTCTATCTCTGTCTTTGTCTGTCTGTCTGTCTATCTCTGTATCTCTGTCTGTCTGTCTGTCTGTCTGTCTGTCTGCCTGTCTCTCTCTCCTCTCTCTCTCTCTCTCTCCTCTCTCTCTCTCTCTCTCTCTCTCTCTCTCTCTCTCTCTCTCTCTCTCTCCTCTCTCTCTCTCTCTCTCTCTCTCTCTCTCTCTCTCTCTCTCTCTCTCTCTCTCTCTCTCTCTCTCTCTCTCTCTTACATGCCGACAACCACTACTTTCCTGCCAGATTAACTGTGTGTGACTCCACATGTTAACGGACCCAGGAAGGCAACGTGTTTATAAAATATATCTTATTCAATGCGTCAGTCAATCCGTTCATTTGAGTATTACGATTATTTTCACATAGTATATCAAAACGGAAAAAATATTTAAATTCCATTTTTAACACTTACTTGAACTCATGCTTACTTTGAGATTCCAGCCGAATCATCATCTGATAGAGAGATGTACCAAGATTGACGTAATCAAGATGGTAGCTGCCAAGAGTTCCGTTGCCGTGTATCGTATCGATGACAGATACATCGGCAGAAAAGTCTAGAAAAATGAAGGTAAAGGGATATAGTGCCACATTGGTCACAAGTTTTCAGCTGACTTTTAGAAGGAAATCGACATTTCCTAACAGTACAGTTAATTTTTGGAATGTCACGTCTCAGTCGTCGGTGAATTCAAAGATTCATCACTGTATTAGACACTACAGTCCGCGCATGCGCATTTTTGATACAATCTATTAAATTATTTTGACTTGTCGCTTGTTCAAAACTTTACAGAAATTCTTGTTGTGTCGTTTAAAAACATCTGAAATAAATACATTGTAAATGTCGCTACAAAGCAGTGGACTGATAGATGTACATACCTAAACACTACTAGGAGGGAAATGATATTACTGGAAAGATGACAAGACGGCGAAAAATTTTGTCATGCCGCACTTTAACAAGGGTGGCACAAGTAGATGAACAAAGCAATGAAGGTACTCCCATTCTGTTTGCGGTTTCATCGCACATTGTTGTCTAAGTCGCCAATGTTGGTAAGAAAGGAATTTTTTAATCTAAGGAAACGGCGAGGATTTATTCCTTTTCGAAGCAATTCCTCAATATCCTGTTTATTTCGTTTAAGTATACAAGCATGTTTTGCTTACATTTCATATATTTCCAAATCACGTGGTCGCCATCTTGTGGATAGTACGAATCAACCCCTGTGAACGGATTAAGGTAAACTGTAAATCTTGACAGAAATGCAAGATACGCCTGCATAGGTGTTGCACTAACTGTTAATAGACTTAATAAAGGTAGTTCTCGGCTCGAAAACAAAATACTTAACTTTTGCTCAAACCTTCATTTCCTCGAGCAGACTTTCACCATCACCTCGAAACAAAAGACTTAACTTTAGCTCAAACTTTCTTCGGGCAAACTTTCAACCATTCTCTTTCAAAATCAAGAATAAAAGTCGAAGGTCACCCTGCAAATTTTTGTACTAAGAAAAAAATCACCTAATATTTACCAAAATTTCAAATTCAAAATGGCCGTTATCCCTGCCTTATCTCCATGGAGGAAAATGAAATTCCCGATTTTTGCAAAACGAATACGGTGAAAACATTTACTTCAAGTGTTACCCATAATCACTGGACCAAAATAATATTGTAAAAATCTTAGTCCAAGTATCTACCCCCGAGGCGCGTTCTGCCCTAATAAGTTAAAGGATAAGTTTGCACATTCTTCTAAGTTGTTCTGGCAGAGTTACAGTGATGAATATGAAGAAGTTTATTTCAAGATAAAACAGTTAGAGTAATGAACGCTGTCTCTGAGAAGTGAAAGCTATGGAAGTTTCACTTGTTAAGGCGGTGACTACATCAAAGTTAAAAACAGTCATTTTCGTTATCATTTTATATGTAGGTACCAGTGATTATAAAAGAAATATGATCATGAGAAAGATTGTGTTCCCATTTTTTACTTTTAAATATACATCATAAAGAAATACATCTTAAAGCCTGTGATTTTTTGGAGCCCCGTTGCTTTGTAACAAATTTCAATTCTTGATTAAAGCAGAAAAAACATTGTAACCTTAATAAATTATTTTCAAAATTTTTGAACATAAGGAAGAGTTGCTGATCAATCCAGAACGGTGCACGACATTGTATTAACCAACATCACAGAGAAAAACTGCTGAGTAAGTATTTTTCGCTCGTTCTTTTGTAATCACAATAATAAAACTCTGGTCATTTAATCTTGAATTCTTGTTTGGAGAACCGACTGTTTGGATACAGATTTCAGAATGACCTTTGAACTACGTCTTTTGTGAAAGTTCATGAAAGCATAAATATTATAATGACATATTTTTACATGTCTGCATGTAAGTCAGTGGAACTGACTGCAACTGCACTACCTATAGGCAAGCCTCTACCTTCACTGCAGACTGAACAGCAGGTGGAGTTTTAGAAGCACGACATTATAGATCCATAGATAAGTTTTCTTCGGTCTTGTTGTCACGAAGGAAGTCTATTCTCACCTTTGTCTGAAAACACATTGAAGATATATAGTCCCCAGAAGAGTTTGTCCCCTGTGCTAGCGAATACACCATTGATTCCTTCTATGTAGTGACCATACTCCTCGTCGTAGATGGCGTAGAAACTGGCGGGATAAACAAAGCAAAGACAACCCTGTTAGTCAAAAGTGAGTGTGCCACTTTCGAAAGACCAGCCTACTTTGTGCCGATCATGCATCTTCTCTATACGTGGATATTTCAAGGACCTACACTAGCGTGCAGAATTTTCGTTTTGCACGTTTTACGTGAGTTTGAGACTGAAAGGCGGTACCGTAAAGTAACTTGAGGTAAAATGCATCTTGAGGACAGACATTTTGACTCTCAAGCTCTTACAATATTTTTTGGCCTACCACTATAGTACTTGAGGGGCTCATTTTGAAGGTTGTGGAGAATAAAGTTTTCACTTAGATTTGCGAAAATCGAGAATGTTATTTTTGCCCTATCGAGATGACACAGGAATGGCGGCATATTTTGAATTACAAATATCAGTATTTATTTGGTAATTTGTTTCTGTGGCACCAACTTTTGCTGGTGACCCCTGACTTTTATTCTTGATTAGGCAAGAGAATGGTTGAAATTTTGCTTTAGGAAAGTTTGAGGTAAAAATTTAATCTATCGTTTTCTACACGTCAAAAAATATGAATCAAGGGCAATGGCGGATAAACCCAATACTGATAACCACATTATGACAAGGTTACACGCAAAAATGATTAATTAATGGCCTGCAGGCAGATTTGAAAGCAGAAACACACAGGCAATATCAGTTAAATACATTTGCGAGCTAAGGCAGTATGAACCTCAAATTGAAAGACTCAAACTTTCCCCAATGAAACTTTCAACCGGACTCTTATCAAATCAAGAATAAAAATAAGGGGTCACCATACAAGTTTTGGTACTAGAGAAACAAATTAATACCCAATATTTGCCGATGTTTCAGATTAAAATGGCCGTCATACCTGTGTTATCGGTATGGGGGAAAATGAAATTCCTCCTTTTTTGCAAACTATAAGCCGGTGAAATCCTTAATTACTCCTTAAGCCACAAAATGAGCCCCCTCAAGTGGTAGCCAAAAGAATAGAAAGAATATCGTAAAGTCTCAGTGTCCGAATATCTGTTCCCGAAGCGCATTCTACCTTAACCCTTTGAGTGCTGTAATTTTTCCCACCAACATTTTTGTGTATCAGTTTTCCAATTTTATGATTTTTTCTGTTATGTTTTTGATAATTTTGGATCAAATGGACATAACATTAATTGGCTACAGTTTTTGATCGAAATTTAAGAAAAAATCTGAACAAAACTTGTATAAAATTAAAAGAAATTGTCTATACTACATTTATAAATGCAACAAAAATCGACTTTGGCACTGAGAGGGTTAAGGGGCCGATGAGCATTCGATTCTCCCAAATGTAAATTATTTATGTTCGAAATGCCTTACCAGAACTTGCCCGGTTGTTCCCTTTGCAATAACAACATAGCCTGGTACAGATTCATCACCTGGTATATGGAGACAGTGTACTGACCATCCCTCTCGTGTGTCATGTCATTGAAGACGGTTAGGTTAATGGAGACACGTGGATGCCCAGCATTTGTTGTTTCGCTTTTCACTGAAATTCAAAGTTGATCATTATTATTGAGTCATTAAACTGATGGTGTCGGCGACAGTGTCCATGCGACATTTCAGCATGTCTCTGTGATATCTTCGTCGGATTGCTACACGGCATCCTTTGGTCTTAAATCCTCAAAACCTGACCGGTATATGGTGGATTAGTTTGCAAAGCATTAAGGTAGAATGCGCCTCGGGGACAGATATTTGAACTCTCAAACATTTACAATTCTTTTCTGATCTACCACTTGTGGCGTTCATTTTAAAGGGATTGACTGTTGATTGTTTACAGTTAGAATAAATCTCGCTGTCTTCTCCAGGCACATGACAATTAAATTAATATATTCTGTCAACTCAAAATGACCAATTCATTGTCCCCTTAAGAATATGGGGATTACTGCCGTTTCTTTATCATCTCAAATGAAGAACGGAACGTGAGCAAAGAGAGAAAATCACAAGAAAAATCGGTTTTTCCCCAGTATTTTCTTTGGGGTTTAATACGTGGAAAGGTTACACATTATTACCTGTTTGATTTTATGACTGTGTCTTCAAAAACGCAAGGAGTCGACTCAGACTAAAACGTCGGGGTTTTTTTCTGCTCAGATTCCTGAAACACTCCTCTGGGACAGGTGTTTTTCAAATATACACAAACATAAGTGGCTTTGTGGCCAGAAAGAACGAAGCAACATTGTTTCATTGTGAAAACGTATGAAAAATGATGAGTCTGCAGATGTTGTTACAGAACTTCGAGGCAATGACCTCGTGAAATACGCTCTCGATCTTGTATTAAATCAAGCCTGGTGACACCGCTTTTTAAATTCATTTTCCGACAGAGCTTCTTTTACCGACTTAACTGTTAATGGCCCAACGTCGCGATAGCATTGTCTTGCAGTTTTACATGCAGCAGGTCAATGGTGTGCTGACGCTGCGCTACGCATAGGAGTCTACTATACCTTTAAAATCAAACCTCGCCCACGCAAAATGCTTTATTCGCATACGCAGCTATCGTAAAGACTTGAACGAATGTCTCCATTACGGCCTAGGCCCTCATTTCGTCCACAAATTGGTCAGGCTTAACTCAATCCCCAATCCAATTTCATTTAAGACTCATTTTTTCACAATCGAAAACTGGGATTGTGAAAGGGACCAGGCGATGAGATAGCGAAAAGAAATTGCGCAGTCTAATTTTAACCTTTCATGACATATATGGAAACTCGTGACTTCGCCTTTGTGATTTTCTCGTGACTCCCACCTGATTGTTTTGCAGAGGACATTTTGAAAAGCAGTCTTATTTCATTGTACTGGTGTACTAGGCGAAAAGAAAGGAAAACACCTATACGCGTGTGCACAAAAATATAAACAAAGGCCCGACGTCACTGAGAGCCGGATAAGTTAAATCTCACCAGTTATCATTATACTCATTGAGCATTTTTTCTGTCTACTAAAAAGTTCCCCAAACAGATATACATCTACTTGTATTTGTCAGAATACAAGTTGACTTTGAGTTGACACATTAGACTCTACTGTGAGGATAAAAAAGGACGATTTCAAAACATTTACGCAATTTAAACAGTTTTGCGCGGTGCATTATTTCCTTACTATAGGCAATGGTCCAAAATAATCAAATAAAGGCAAGAACAAAAACAAACCACCCCCGAAAAAACAAACAACAAAAACCAGGCACAGCCGTACGGGTGTTATAAATTTCAGCGTGCACATTATTGACCCGAGACCGACGGATAAAATTAGGCTTATCTCTTTTACAATAATGTCTTCATTGCAAGCCAAAGGCCTTTCGATGACTGTGTCGAAATGCAATCGGGAAGCCATACGTTTCTATGGTAATTGAAAGTGAAAGTCTGCATTCGGGAAAACATAAGGAAAAGGTAAAATTCACTCACCTAGTAAATCTTGGTGCATCACAACCACGCCACATGAAATGAAAGTCAGCGTCCCTGAAAATGTCAACGCCAACGAGATGAAAACAGTAGAATTCATGTTGGCCAAAGCAATTCGACGAACTTTAAGTAGAGTGGAGCAGTGACTACAACGGGTCCTCTTGACTACCCAGCTGATTGGAACACAAACAAAGTGCTTGCTATACATGTATGAAGTGGTACACAACCGCTGTTATGGAAAAACACAATAGTTTTTTTATCGAAAGTTTCGTTCCTGCAGCATACCATTGTCTATATATGATACTGGACCCGAGCCAGCGACATACGAATTGCATCACCATCCTCTCTTACCGGGTCATACAGACATTGTCCATTCATGCTGGTGTACAATGTATAGGTCACGGTGTATGACACTTCCAGTGACATTTTAACCTCTGAGTGTTTTGGCTGAAACGGCAGTCAACGTTTATTCATCAATATCCTTTTTACCTCTCACATCATAAATGTCCTAAAATTATTACAACATTAAAATCATTATTTTCATTACTTTATTATTATAACTTTCATAGAAGAGTCATAAACAAGATAATTTTCAAATTGGAACTTACAACAACATTAGTAAGTCTCGCTACGTCAAGGGACGGATTCCTCTTGCAGGCATATCTTTCGCGGACACATGTACACTTAAAATAAACAAGATCAGTAAGTGAATACTTTTATCTATTGTACCAGCACATTCAATGCAATGAATTTTAGTAAACCAAACTTTACAGATAGACTCTCTCACATCTCCCGTTCTCCATACTACTACAACTGTAAATATATCCCCGCAGACTAGGTAAGCTGTAATAATCAAGGTAACGGTTGGGTCCTACAACACAAAAGGTCGCCGAGTCGGGCTACGCCATGTGAAGCAAAATTATCGAGGGGCGCATTTAGACGCAAACTTCAGAATTATCATCATGTCTGCTACAGACTCGTAGAAATTTTGTCGTCCTTGCTCAGAAAATATCGCTCTGTTTTGAAGCAAGTCGACCAAACAATACTATTCATTTGTTCACTGCATCTGGATCATATTAATTTTCTATCCACATTCATCAATTGTCATGCCACCACTAAGTGCAATAAATATGAGTTAACATACTGACACGGTAAAAGTACCAACTCAATAAATGTAAGAAACAACTGGTATGCTATGGAGTGGATCAAGAACTCCTGTTTCTTTTCTTTTAAATACAAATTAGGCAACGCCTTAGGGATATCAACCACTTCAACTTTTCCCGTCATTCAGAACTCAGATCATGGCACGGTTGTAAACTGCCAAGTAGAATTTCTTGTCAGGTAAAGGTAGAATGCGCCTCGTGGACGAATATTCTCTAAGCTTTACAGTTCTTTTTTGTCTACCAATTGCAGGAGCTCATTTTGAAGCTCATTAAGTAAAAGTGTTAGACAGCCAATCGAAAATTTTGTTTCTCCCATAGAATTAACACAGGGATGACGGCAATAATTTGAATTTCAAATGTTGTATATCTTATTGCACTGTAACCCCTGCTTGTTAATTTTGGTTTCGAAAGAGAGTGGTTGAAAGTTTCGCTGAGAGAAGTTTAAGCGAAAGTATACGTCCTTCGGTGCTGTGGCGCATTTTACCTTAATAGCGTAGGGAAATAAGTAGGGCTCTGGTTGTCGGCGAGGCTATCATCGAACAAAACCTCCACACCGATCCGCAAAAAATGACCAATAAGAGTAGTTTTCTTGTACATCTGCAAATAACGACTAGGAACAAAGCGGCCACACATTGGTCGAGTATACATAATGACTATTTAAATAAGCGCATTTCATCACAAATTAATTTATGCCTTCTCACCTGTACGACACCAACATTTGCGTTGTCATGATTTCATTATACAATACTGTATTATGATAAGTGCGCGCTACTTTATGAAATTCGAAAGTAATTTGCGTCATAAGAAAAATATTTACGGTAGTTCACTGTGTGCAAAGATAGACAACTGGAGACTATCAAATCATTCATAAAATACGCTATTTTATTTACATTTAGAAAAATTAAAACAAACGATGATCACCAAATAGTCACCACAATTTTTTTTTTCAATCATCATCACCACCACCACCACCACCACCACCACCACCATCATCATCAACGCTATCAACAGCAAACACAATAGGAAAATCCAGGTTCCAGGTGCTGTAATTGTGAGTCACTGTGCCAGGAAAATAACATGTGTCAAACCGATTACACTGAAGGGGAAAGCTAGAAGTGGAAAATAGGAAGACAGAAGTAATGCAGTGACAGAGTTGGCTAGGTGGACATATTAATATGACAGTCTGACATAAAATAAAGTATATTCAGTCTCTCTGTGTAATGGTAAGCAAATTGACTAACTGTATACATTAATAGAGTGAGTAAGAAAGATAGGGTCCTGAAGTTGTTCAACATAAACAACTACATGTAGTTCACTTGGTTAAAAGTAAGTAGGCCTATTGCACGTCTGAAGAACAACATGTCTAATCAGTAGCCATGTGAGATAGTCGCTGCTTGGGTCATCGCCCGCCCAATTCACTTCTTCTCATAGGTCGTATACTTGAACTTGATGTGATCCCCTTCGTCCGGTATGAAGCAATCTACACCTAAAGTGATTATTGGAAAATAATTATATAGAAATGACCTTGAACGTGTTGTTATCATGCCCATGCATCTGACATTTGACATATACACTGCATATATGTACTGAAACACCAAAAAATCAGTGACTCTTTGAGCATGGGAGATTACCATATCATTTAGCCCTGACATTGTATTTCCATTTTGTATTCAGACAAAGACAATAAAAGATAAAACCGTTTTACATTATTTTCATATACTCATCGGCGCTCTGGAATATCAAGATTGGTCAAGATTCCTAAAATGATGTCTACTCCTCATTAATAAAACAATAACAGACTTTGTGAACATTTTACCGAAATTATAAACTTTTATTTCTCTTGAAAGAGAAAACTAACCTGTTTCTAATGGCTTTTCGTGGTTGAAAATTTCCCAATAAAGTTTCCTCTCGAAATCACCCCAGACTCCCTGGATCGCTTCGATGTAATGGCCGAGTCGAGGGTACACACTCGTCACAAAACTACAAAAAATGTGACAATTCATAGTGAACACCTTTTATATGGTGGTGCCTAATACAGCCGATGATGTCTGCTACTTATCTTTGTTTTCAACTTGTGGTCAATATATTATATATGGAATTGATAATTTGGACAAATGACGACAGTTATAGCAAAAGCGGTTTCTGTTTGTCTGTCCGTAGAAGAAGAAGAACAAGAAGAACAAGAAGGGGAGGAGGAGGGGGAGAGGCAGAGGGGGAAGAGAAGAGCCACAACTTTGTTAGATTCATATTTGAAACTTAAAATGTTCACGCACGTATGATGATAGCGTATTGATAAATGATTGTAAGTGTCTGTGAAGTACGTGATATTTTTAAATTTCAGGTGATTGAAATGATACAAACTCCACGACGTGAGTATTAAAAAAACTACCTACTTGAACTTATGCTGACTTCTATGTTCCAATATTTTCATCATTTGATAGAGAGGTGTACCAAGATTGACGTAATCAAGATGGTAGGAACCAAGGGTTGTATTACCATGAATGGTATCGATGACAGATACATTGGCAGAAAAATCTGGCGGGAAAACGTTAGAAACAGATTAGTCAGCATTCAGTCAAACACACACTGCTCTCGGCCGTAGTAGTTTGCGTCGGAGTAGAAAAAAGCAAGAACATTATCTACCAGTAGAGGTGCAGTTTATCACATGCCCCGTATATCGAACGTCGCGCGCTCCATAGGATTCAATGGATAACTCCTCGATAATATGATGGGCCGCATAGTCATCATTGGACTGAAAGTGAATCGGAACTATTTTAAACTTGACAACTTCGAGCTGTAAAAATGATAAAATTATATGTTTTACATAGAAAATACTGTTTTAACAAAATTATGCGAAAAAATTCGACATCCGCATTACAGTGTTTTAAATATATCAATGCGCCGTTCGATGATGAAAATCATTCTTTTTTTCAACGGAATTTCGTATAACATGGAAATAAAGCATATAATTGTCATTTGTAGGTAAACACAAAATTTTTGAGTTAAAATTATGCAAGATAGGCATGTAATAAAAATATTATAGCCCAAACAAGGAACTATGTACCCTCGAGGCATGAGACCATTTGCCCTAAGGCTTCTTATGTCGGGCAAATGGTAACCTACCCTCGGGCACATAGTCCCATGTTTGGGCTGTAATATATAATGTTGATCGTCGCAGAATGGCGGGGTGCACAAACGTTATACTGACTGTATAATACCTTACAATACGTCAATCACGCAATATAGTTCTTTACTCGGTGGTGTATATTTTGACTTATCAGTCACTCAGTGACACACAATACACAAAGTAGAATATGTCGATTAATGTTAAAGTGAATATAATAATTATCCAGGCGATTTAAAAATGGTACATGAAAATTCTGTCAGTGGGGAAATGTTATTGGAAAGGAGATAGGGAGGTGAGAACGCTTTAGCAAAAATGACCATCAACTTAGAGAAAGGTATTAGTTCAGTCTTCCCCAATACGAATTATATTGTTATCTCAGCTGGTAAAGTTGATGGAATGGTCTTGGTTATGTTTGGAACAAGTCAGAACGTCTTGCTCTGTCCACAGCAGTCCTACTTCTTTTCCGTGCTCAGACATTTTATACTCACATCTCATGTATTTCCAAATAACGAGGTCGCCATCTTTAGGGTAGAAGATATCAACCCCTGTGAATGAGATGTGGTAAACAACAATTGTAAGAAACTACAAAATATGTCTGTATGTTCCGATGTTGGAAAAGGGGACAAGTTCATATAACATTGAGCTCCTTCTAGCTCTAAAGGGAGAACAAAAGAACCGGGATGTAGATCTAGAGTGTCATTTCTTAAAACAAACAATATGTAAATGTATATAGGTAGAATAGAATGCCTAGTTAACCTACATGAAATTATGGAATTGACATTAGAAAAGGTTGCAGACAATCAACCATTCTGACCAAACCATAGACTGGAAGATCCGTCGCTCGAGGGCGCTCCCCCCTCAATGGAGCGTTGGTAGGCGTCCTCGAGCGACGGATCTGTCAAATTTAAGTCTATTTAAGTCGAATTCAAATTGAAGCATCGCTGCTGACGGTAGACAAAATTCCCCCCGTCTTTCCATTCCTCATGGAGGTCTGTACTAACCTTTGTCTGAAAACTCGTTAAAGATATACAGTCCCCAAAAACGTTTGTCTTCGGGGCTTGCAACTACACCATTGATTCCTTTGACGAAGTGATCGTGCTGCTCGTCAAGGGTGGCGTTGAAACTGATGGAATGAGAGGAGGAACGTCATTTAGATCTGGTTTCGCCAAATACGCTTTTGTATATTCAAAAGACCGATCCCTCCTAAACATAGCGTTTAATAAGGACGTATTCGTTTGCTTCACTCAAATACTAATCACGTGATCTTTATTACCGCAAATAATTTTCAGCATGTTTGTGATGTATAGGTTGAACGTGTACTTACCATCTTCTGTGTTAAATCATAAAGACAATAAGAGCTGTGATTTGTGCTGCCAATGATTTCAAAGAGACATCGCTGCGCTGAAGTATACTTTTGCTTGGCAACTACCGTACAACAAACAAACAAACAAACAAAGCATACAGAAAGAGATTTCGCACAGAGGTTTGCAGATGGTCATTCAAGTCAGTGACTAATAGGAGCAACACAATTACTGATATGCAAATATCAAGTTAACAGAAGGAAAGCCATTTGAGGCTGGCTTTTGTTCAATGAATTTTGCTGATTGACTCACCGAAACTTGTCCGGTTGTTGCCTTTGCAATCGTATCATAGCTTGGTACAAAGTCATCCTTGGTTTTATGCCTACAGTGTACTGGCCAAGCCTCTTGTGTGTCATTTCATTGAAGACGATCAGCGTGAATGTCCCGTTTTCCGCTGGAATGCACGGTAATGATTATGTCAATACTTTGCTAACAAAGTCATAGGTTATGACGTTATTAGTACAATTCGCTACCTCTGCGAGTGTCAAATAGTATCTGATTTTGTGCTAGACTGATGTTTTTCTATCAAGGTATGAAGATTTTGCAGTGAAAAGATAAAATGGAATTCTTATGCAGTACAATCAAATTTATTGCCGGATTTTAGATTTGTAATGGCCTTAAAGTTCAATGTTACATGTTGTTCACTTGAATGTCATCTGTTTCAAACATCGAAATCATACACACTGCCTCCTCAGTCTATGCGGTAACTGCCCACGTCACAAGTATTGTTTTGATTTGGCATAAGCCGTCATTTCGCTCGCTCGAATCCTTTTCGTGGCAGAAAATCGCTTTTTGTTTCCCCGAAGGCCCGGATCGACCAAGAGGCGGCAACAAATCATCATATCTATGCAAAGAAAATCTTGTATGTCATAAATGAAAAAAAAATGTGACTTAAATTTCAATTCTTTGGTTGGATTTTCCAGAAGAGTTGACCATTGGAATTATTGCTTGTCATGATCGAGGCCGTCGCGCTTGACCGGCAGTCTCGTTTTCACTGCATTATACTTTTACGGCACAACAAAAAGGAAATGCCAACATGTGCGCAAAAAGCAAACAAAATTCAGACGTCAAGATATGTGGGAGAACTCAGCGGGTCAAGAAGGGCAATACCTTAACAATAGACATGTCAACACAATAAAGAAATCGACAACAGGTGAGTGGTAGGCGCAGCCAGATTCTAAACCCGCATATTAATGAATGATAGGAACTCGAATTGCACAAATTACACCCCTTTAATGTATAATTTTGTTATTAATTTCAACAGAAATATCAACCCAAAGCTGTACGGCTAATGTAAGATGCCATGTAGTTCAAATTACATCAGTTTAAAAAAGATGAAAAGCACACAGTTTCGCCGCTTCTTTCATGACACGTTCAAGTTCACCGACATGACTGCCCACACCGTTGTGAAAAATGTATTATAGTAACAAGTTTCAGCTAACAAAACAAAAGTAAAATGAAAAAAAAACTCTAAAGTTGAAACAATCACATAAGCTAAGATCAAAGTCTGCAGTCCAGACAAAACTGCCATGAACTCGTGACTTTCCTTTCAACAAATAAAAGAAAAATCAACAGCCTTAGAAATCCTAAGTCCGACTGAAATATTGAACTCATGACGCTTGAATTTTGATATTTTCCGAAGATTGTCATTTTATAGGTTCTCCCAAAGACAGGTTGAATTGAAATGCAATAGAGAAAGAATGGTCTGTGACAGAGTATACTTGAGATAGATGTTCAAAATCTATTACACCAAAGTGGAAGAGAGTCATTCGTATTTTCAAAGGGATACGAAACGACATACATTGAAATCAGCTTGTCTACTCACCAAGAAATTCATTGCGCATTACGACCACTTCGCCTGAAACCCCATTCAGTGTGCTGAATATCACCGCTAATGAGACGAAAACAGTCAACTTCATGGTTACTGCAAACCGATGAATTAATATAAATCCTTTGTCTTTTAGAGGGAGGAGGAGGAGCACACGATTATGGAGTCTATGTTTTGTACGCAGCGTGATCGTAAATGAAGTGAATTATCCGGCGGTTTGAAACACAGGGGTGGTTCCGTTCTTCATGTGTATTTTTACATTAAATTGGAACCGAGCCAATGCGATAAATGCAGTATATTGTTCTCGTCTCCTACGTGACGTTCAGGTAGACTTTACTCGCGCACAATAACTTAAGTGGTCAGATTTACAACACACTTTGAGATATTGTGCTTCAATTATAGTTTGTAGTTTGAAATGCTTGTTCATGGTTGGCTGCATTTTCACGACACCAGCATTTGACCATGATATATATCGGGGTACCCCAAAAACAACGTGACATGTCCAATAAATAAAAACAAAACTAAAAAATAAATTTTGTAACTAAGGCATTCTGACACGCACATTTTCTTCCACGCTCCAAATTATTTTTTCGGGTTTTGCGAGGCATGCATATGCTACTTGTTGCCAAGAATTTTCAGACTTTTTCGATTGCTCGATCTTCGTATCAATATTTTGTTATTAGAGTTCAGCATAGCTACCTGAAACTGTAAGTTTTAATCAGCAGATTGACATGGTTTGCTAATCTGACCACCCCTTCGAGATATTATGGTTATCCCAAGTGACTTCCAACCCTCATAATTCCTGGCGGATTCTACGTTACATCCTTGATTAGGTTTTGGGTTGGGTTAGTTTTATAGGGTTCAACAGGTTTGAGGTTTAGCCTTTAACTTAAGTTAAACAAATGCGGTATTCCTCAGAATAAAGCCTGACTTTTGAGAGTAGACCTATACTATATTCGTAGATCTAGAGGGAGTAATTACGTCTCAACGCCACACAAGCTCGCTGACAACATTTTGAAACATAATCTTGTTCGACTGTACTACACGTGCTTGCTCACTGAGGAAATATCTGTGGCTTCCATCGCATGACGCAAGCTGCTCGACGCTGCATCATGATCATCACCGGCGTAAAGTTAACGGAACAGTTATGCCTGGTATCGTTGTGTTTGTCATCGTATGCACCAGCAAGCCCACGTCTTATTTTATACGTTTTTTTGGGGTTTTTTTAAATCAGTATTTTTCACCCTGCTAGTATGATTACTCACAATCGCTACTCCCATTGCCAGCATGGCGAAGTAAGCGAACATGAATACTATATATTGTCATATGGACCAAGTAAGAGATTAACGGAGTTGTTAAATTGATGGTGAAAATCGATCGTTGAAATTTTTCCTACAGACTCTAAGTAAAATTTTGTACATAAATATGTACATCCTATACGCAATCGTATTGATGTGACGTAAGCCAAGCTCAGAGTGGAAGTTCGTAAACAAGATAATGTACAACGCAACAATCTAGGACTGAAAAATAACATTCTGATTACGGCTACGGTGCAGTCACAGTACTTTTCACATAACATGTGCCGCGCATGCAGTAAATTCATAAAGGCCCTGTCACACCTTGACGATTTAGCCAGTTTATGCCAACGTATGAGAAGTTTGGCGAATACGCTGGGCTTACGTCGAAAACGTTTTGGGTAAATTTTGTATAAGTTAAGAGAACGCTGAAGCACGTTGGTATAACGTCGTAGTATGTCGTTGTATGTCGTTGTACGGCGAGGTTTTTGTGCATGCACAAACTTTCGACGTATGTCAGCGTATGGCTCATACGTCCCGCACATGCGGGCCATAAGTTGTAGGTAGGTTATGCACTAGTTGATACACGTTCACACATGTTACTTGTAAGTTGCTTATAAGTCGAAATTCGTCAAGATAACTGCCTAGCGTACCCAAAACGTACTTTTAACCTGTGGGTACGTTATGAATGTGCTATGTATATGCCCAAAATTGAAAAATACATCTTCGTTCAGTATAAGCCAGCGTTTTAGAGAATTTTGATACGTCGCGTCGGCATCCGCTGGCTAAGTCGTCAAGGTGTGACAGGGCCCTAACACTACAATCTTACTTGTTTAACCCATTTCACCATGGTTTGTTCAAAACACCGACGCTATCAAATAGTTAAATTGGGTCTGTTTACGGGGAATTTGGGTCAACAAACAAGCATAGAAAGCTGTTTATAATTGAGAATAAGTTGTGAGATCTATGATCAGTGCATCCATCAGGCCGAGCAAGTACAGAGAGTACGATTATTTGCTGTCAAATCACCGACTATCATCAAACAATTTTCATTTCACTTACCTGGTTTTTATTTATCGTTACAATCATATGAATGCCACGGCTTGTGATAATTATTACTCAATCTTTCCCCAAGAAATCTTCAAACCGCAGTAAGGGAGAAAAATCAGGGGTCATTGGCAACTTTTTTGATTAGAAAAGACAATTGATATACCCTTGCTACCGAAATTAGAAGTTCAAAATATTTTGTCC
This sequence comes from Ptychodera flava, assembly GCF_041260155.1. NCBI lineage: Eukaryota > Metazoa > Hemichordata > Enteropneusta > Ptychoderidae > Ptychodera > Ptychodera flava. The sequence continues at coordinate 16,372,719 of NC_091928.1, forward strand.
AACGTTGAACTCGCTATGGAGAACTTAAATTTTCAATCCGCACAAAACACAACAGTAAAAACATTACTAAGTCCACAGTTTTAAAAAAGTCCACCAAAGCAAAAGTCTCGTCCAAAAAAGCCTAGCTCTTTTAGGGTTCACATGCTGCATTTATTCCCTCACAGGTCACAGAAATATACTTGGTGTATTCGCTCAGGAGTACTTCAGCTCCAGTGCCGAATAAGTGATGCCCCGTTTCAAGTACAAATTGTACGGTAGAAACCCATCGCATACGTCTATGGTCATCTTGTGGAGCTTTATGTTGCTTGGGTGAAACTCTGCCCTAGGTCGTCAAGGCGTAGCCTTAACGCAATACATGTAAGTGCGCCATGTGATTAAATCAAACACGCACGGTTGTTCTGTGAAAATCATTACGGCTAATGGATACTTTTGATAGATAGCTTGAAGACGTTCGCCCGACACGTTTACTGTTTTGTAGATTTGTTTTATTTGCCGCTTGAAAGAAATTTACATTTTTCAAAAGAAGCAAGGAAGAACTGTGACTACAGTAGTTAGTTAGTTCTTCGGGGACGGCATTGTTACTTTGATGACAATAATTTTGCCTTTCTACCTAAATGATGTTACTTCATTCTGTAAAGTAAATTAACTTTAGTTTTTCAGTTAAATTCATTTTCGAGTGCATAATATCATTCATTACAATTTTTTTACCTCAGGTGACTTTTATATTTCCGTCTGCTAGCGTAAAGTTAGGGACCGTTCAGTTTTTACGGCCGGGGGGGGCGGCGGCAAAATCCAGGGGGGGGGGGTCATCGTAATTTTGGAATCCGCAAAGGGGGGGGGGTCATCGCTTTTTCACTGGTAGGAAAGGGGGGGTCACCACATTTTCAAAAACATAATACCAACAATAAAGTTCACTTTATGCCATGGCCATGATCGACCCTCTTTACCGGCGGGCCCGCCTTCGGCGGCCCACTGCAATAAATATACATTATGTATTACCCATGACCCTCTTAACGGGCAGACGCCTTTGGTGGCCCACTCCAATTAGGTTTACTTCATGCAATGGCCATGATCGACCCTCTTTACCGGCGGGCCGCCTGCGGTGGCCCACTACAATAAATTGACTTTATGTAATACCCCACGGCAATCTTACCATAAAATTCCCAATTGAAGCCGCGGCTTGTATTAGAAACATTTTTGAGGGACCCCTGGGATCACGCACTGAATAATGGTAAGGGCCGCGCGCCTTCAGCGGCCCTGTCCAGTAAAGTCTACTTTATGCAATAGCCATGATCGACCCTCTTTACCGGCATGCCACCTTTGGTGGCCCACTAGAATAAAGTTGACTTTACGTAATGGCCCATGACCCTCTTAACCGGAGGGCTGCCTTTGGCGAACCACTCCAATAAAGTTTACTTTATACAATGTCCATGGACATAAGTTGTCTATGGAAATGTAGTTAAAAATGCCTTACAGTCGTCCTAATTAACAGACGTTTCAATGGATGTGGCTGAGAAGTTTGTGCACTGGCATCTCTGCTACACGAATAAAGTGCGCCGCGTACCGGAGTTCAAATCCAAACTATGCGGGTAAATTTGACATATGGGTTTTGGTTATTTTTCAAGGGGGGGGGGGGTCATCAAATTTTTTCGTCTGACAAAGGGGGGGTCATCTCTTTTTCACAAAAAATGCAGGGGGGGGTCTATATTTTTTTGAACACCGGCGACAAGATTTTGCCGCCCCCCCACGCCGTAAAAACTGAACGCTCCCTTACTATAAGTGGTTTTAAATGTATACGACGAGCTGGATGTGGGACTGGCAAGGGGCGGTTTGATCTACCGTCATTTGGCCCCAAATTGTCCAAAATGTCTCGACAATGGGAGATTTCCATTAAAAACACGACACAGATGTGTGTGCGTTTTTGGTGCTACAGTACCGTTTTAAAATTATGTTCAAACAAAGCGAACCTTGGGCGTTGACAGACCGGGCGAACCTGAAAATGTTTTCTTTCGTACCAAAGTTAAACGAGTTCGTAGATATGGCTAAAATCAGTCCAACCACTGTGTATATGCAACAACTCGAAGGAGACAGGGATTTGAAGTAATTAGAGAGTTTGAAGGGAAGCGCAAGTTTCTTTGTCTACTGTTGAAAACTTTATTTTAGCAATGTTTCGACCACACACACACAGGAGGTCTTCTTCAGGGTCTAAAATATGAAAACGAGATGATAAAACCACAGAGTAAATTGCTTTAAAAATATTGATAAAATGTGTAAAAACGAAGAGGACTGTTTGAATCTAAGAGGAGTACAATCAAGTGAGACGGATGCCCTGTTAAATTGAAAAAACTAAAAAAAAAAAAAAAACAAAAAAAACCCCCCAAAAACACAAAAAAAATTCCAAAAACATAAACAAACTAATTGGAACACTGTTGAATACAGAGTGTAAAAACCGACGAGACTAAACGTAAATGTAAGTCGACTCTGAGTAAAAGTATAAATTTTAAATAAGACTGATGCTCTAGGCTGATAAAAATAAAAGATGTGTGTCCGGAGAACGCGAAGTGATAACGAAATAGAGGACTCCCAAGGCAAGTCATATCCCCCCCCCCCCCCAAAAAAATTTTTTTTTCCAAACGCCTCCCCGGATGACAAATGGTCCATCACTGAGAAGCTGTACGTAATATTCAAACGGAAAATGCATAGTACTGAAATTACGTGAAAAACCTTTTAGTTTTTCCCCATTTGAATGAATTGATAAAAAGTGGATAAACGAATTTTGTTACGCTCCTTATTATGATACCAATAGGAAACAGCAACAGCAGCAACGGGCTAGGCATGAGTGTCGTTTTAAATACAGTCTGTGTAGTCGTCCGACACTGGTACGGCCCTTCTGGGTCACATAATACTCTGAATTATAACGAGGCACAATTCTAATTTTTCAAACATGTTTTTAGAATAACTTTGATCTTTTCATGGTATTTACTACCGCAGCATGCAGTAGAGTATAGTACAAAAGCACCGACATGCTCACATGTAGAACCAGAATTTTACGAATAAACAGCTGCGAATAAAGAAATACACCGGCTCATGCGACGCCTTTCAATGGCTGTTGTGACCGCAGAGCTCAGCCTGGCAGAGCTCAAATACACGTCAGTAGATAGTAGTCACTGTAATTTTGTTTCAAGATCGAGTATACACCATTTGAAACGGCCACCATTACCTTCCTGGCAACGACGAATGGCGGACACCGATAATGTGTTACGGGAGCGAATCGGACGTAGTGACCAGCAAATCCGTGGTAAGTCGAAGAGGAATCAATCGTACGATCGGACAGTGTCATCACCGGTGCCGCGCCATGCACATCCGCCGCCGGTAGCATGCATTATATTATTGTACGGTCTTACCGAAGGATTTGTATTCTGTCGTCCTTTGAAAGAGACAAGCCAGATGGTAGTTGCCATCAGTGGAATTCCAAGTAAATATGACGCGACCGAAATCCAATGCTGAGTTTGGAAAGACCATGGAACACGAGTACAAGTTCACAATACTTGTGCAGGTTAGATCGTAGGAAGCGGCAAATCAGCGATGAGGGACATGGCTATACTAGATTTAAATCATCTTCTATTTATAAATCCACAGTCCCTCCCTTGACTGTGATGAATCCAACTTTCTTCATTTCACACTCAGGTTTACATGAAGTATATTGACAGTCGCTCTTTTTTTCCTTCAGAAGGACAAACTGCATCCAAGGATGACGACACAGACGAAGGGTCCACAAGGTCATTTATTATACTGGCACTGATATTTATATCATCTTTATTGGTGATGGGTGGCGTGTATTGGACATTTCCCAAGTTAGAGCCGTGAGTACACATGATGTCATAAAATAAAGTGGCATCTCTTTTCAAATCGTCCATTACAAAGATATTTCCATGATCTTGCTAAAAATAGACATGTAGCATGTAATGAACAATATGGACATGTTATTTATAGTCTTTACATTCGTGACGAACCAGTTGTTTCCTCCCTCACCACCTGTAAAAGCTAACAGTTCAGTGCTTAATATGAAAACGGTACGGCTTACCTTTTGGGTGGCAAATATACTTAATGTTACATTACAAATGTTAATTGTCATGCCCCAAAATTTGACCCCATGGCTGTTCCTTTTACACCAGCAATGAGATTATTCGAGTCCAACCAGGTTGAATCAAAATGCATTTAAATGTTTATATTTAGACACCATAGCATCAGATAGTACGGTAATATAATCTAGTAATATAGAAGTTCAAATTACCTCTTTTGACCTTTTTGACCTGTCAAATTCATAGTGAGATTTGTCATCTATGTAGGGGTTTGATTTTTTTGGATTTTTTTTTGTGTGTCAATTGCAAGTTCTTGCTTTACTCCCAACTTTGTTGAAACGCCTATTATTTGTGTAAGTTGTGTTACGTGCAGAGAAAACAAACAAAAGGGTGAACTCAGCAGTTTCCGTTTAAACAAAATTTATTACGAAAATAAAACTAATTGCTAAGTCAGGGATAGAGTACAAGCTTTAAAAGTGTACAGACTACTTATCTCAGCTGGGACGGCAAAGCTCCAGTCTCAGAGTTGTAACAGTCAGTCGGATGAATGAACAGTCCTTTGACTTGCAGGCTTGAAGCTGCACAAAGTCCACAGTATAAATCCAGCGTTGACAGTGAAGGTCTTGAAAAGTCTTGAGAATGACTACTGCTGGAGTTTAGTAACACAAGAGACACGATCCCAAAAGTCTGACTGGAAGCAGTGCAAGTCCCTTTTACACATGCATATAAGAACAATCTAGAACTTTTATTGACATGCTAATTACTGTTCTAAAATTATCTCTCTTACACAACTAATCAACTTTCAAGAACATTCCAAACATGACTAATTGAATTCAAGGTTGTGAGGTCATTAAGGGCAGTGACCTTGAGAATGTTCTAGACTAATTGAACTCAGGTCATGATGAGTGTGGGGGAAATGACCTACATAACACACCCCCTCTTCAAAAGGAAAATTTTTCAAAAAAAATTTTCTTTTACAAATGCAATCTTAAAAGTGTGAACAACAATAAGCTCTAAATACGAGAGAGACAGTCTGCAATTAAATTGTCTCTGCCTTTGATATGTCTAATGTCAAGATTAAACTCCTGTAACATTAAACTCCATCTTAGCAATCTCTGATTTTTGCCTTTAATTTCTGCAGAAAAACAAGAGGGTTGTGATCAATATAAACCACTATTGGCTGATTTGAAGAAGTAACATAAACTTCAAAATGCTGTAAGCTAATATCAAAGATAAACACTCTCTTTCAATGGTAGAGTAGTTTCTCTGGGATTTGTTAATTTGCGTGAAAAATAGCAAACAGGATGATCTACACCATGACTATCCTCTTGCAATAAAACAGCACCAGCAGCCGTATCACTAGCATCCACAGCTAATTTGAATGGCAAAGTGAAATCTGGTGCAGACAACACTGGAGCACTTTGCAGTATGGCTTTAAGTGTATCAAATGCCTGTTGGCATTGCTCTGACCAAACAAACTTTACTTTCTTTTTAAGTAAGTTAGTCAAAGGCTCAGTAATTGTGGAGAAATTTGGACAGAATTTTCTGTAGTAACCAGCCATACCGAGAAAGCGCATCAGTTGTCGTTTGCAGTTTGGTATGGGAAAACTTGAAATGGCACTGATTTTGGCATCAACAGGTTTTACCTCACCCTGTCCTACAGTATGTCCGAGGTAAGTCACCCTCGCCCAACCAAACTCAGATTTGGCAAGGTTGACAGTCAACATTGCTTTACTCAGTCTCTCAAAGAACTTCCGCATGAGCTTGATGTGTTCCTCCCAGGTGTCACTATACAGGATGACGTCGTCAACGTAAGCTGCACACCCGTCTAGCCCGGATATGACGTCGTTGATCATCCGTTGGAACGTTGCCGGAGAGTTCTTCATTCCGAATGGCATCACCTTGTACTGGAACAATCCGTCTGGTGTAACAAAGGCGGATATTTCACGAGCACGATCCGTCAGAGGGACTTGCCAAAATCCCTTCAGTAGGTCAAATTTCGTCATATACTTGGCTTTTCCCACTCGGTCGATGCAGTCATCAATCCTCGGGATTGGGAAAGTGTCTGTCTTTGTTAAAGTGTTGACCTTCCTAAAGTCCGTGCACATACGATAACTGTGATCTGATTTGGGAACAAGTATGCACGGCGAACTCCAGTTACTTTTACTGGGTTCAATAAAGTCATTGTCCAGCAGGTATTTGACTTCTTCCTGGAGATATTTTGCTTTTGTTGGATTCAGTCTGTATGGATGTTGTTTTACAGGCTTACTGTCCCCAACATCAACGTCGTGATAGATGACGTTTGTCCTCGTTGGAACATCTTGAAACAGGTGTTATATTCGTGGAGCAGTTCTTTTACCTGTTGTTGTTGTTCTGGCTTGAGGTGTGCCAACTTTGTAGACTCCAGCTTCTCCAGGATTTCTGAGTTCTGAAGCTTGACCGACCCAGCTTTGAGTTTAGAGTATTTTCACTCAAGTCAGTTTCAGTATCACTATCTTCATAATGGTTTGAACTGACTGCACTGACAGGCTGAGTTATAGTAGGATTATCCCTATCCAAATATGGCTTAAGCATATTTATGTGACATAGCTGTTTTTGTTTTCTCCTGTCAGGTGTTATTATGATGTAATTTAAATCACTCAATTTCTTATCAATTAGATATGGCCCAAAGTAACGAGCATGGAGTGGTTTGCCAGGAATTGGAAGTAGAACAAGAACTTTTGACCTGGTTCAAACTTCCGTTTTGAGGTGTTTTTATCGTATTTGGTTTTCATTGACTGCTGAGATGACTTAAGATTTTCTCTGGTTAATTCACATGCTTTAGAGAGTTTCGTACGAAAATCTGACACATATTGCAAAATATTCAGACAATCATCATCGTCTGATAGGAATTTCTCTTTAACAAGCTTAAGTGGGCCACGGACTGTATGTCCAAATACAAGCTCAAATGGGCTAAAACCAAGAGACTCTTGAATTGACTCTCTAACAGCAAAGAGCAGAAAATGAATTCCTTCATCCCACTGCTTCTCTGTGTCAAAACAGTAGGTCCTAATCATGTTTTCAAAGTTTGATGAAATCGCTCAAGAGCACCCTGACTTTCTGGATGGTAGGCGGATGACCTATACTGTTTAATGCCTAGCTGATCCATTACTTGTTGAAAATGCCAGACATAAAGTTGGAGCCTTGATCGGACTGGACACATTTAGGGAGGCCAAATAAAGTGAAAAATTTGACTAAAGCTCTCACTATAGTCTTTGTCTTTATGTTTCTCAGTGGTATGGCTTCTGGGAACCGAGTTGATGTACACATAATTGTCAACATGTACTCATTTCCTGATCTTGTTTTTGGTAGGGGCCCAACACAGTCTATTAGTATCCTACTAAATGGTTCTTGAAATGCAGGAATTGGCTGTAAAGGGGCCTTTGGAATGGTCTGATTTGGCTTTCCTACCATTTGACATGTGTGACAAGTTTTACAGAAATGTGCTACATCCTGCCTGAGATTAGGCCAATAAAAGTGACTGAGAATTTTATGATAAGTTTTCCTGACTCCTAAGTGACCAGCCCAGGGCGTTTCATGGGCCAGGCGCAATATTTCAGCACGGTAGGGCTTTGGAACCACAATTTGATGTTTTATAGCCCAATCGTCATCAACCAAAACGTCTGGAGGTCTCCATTTACGCATGAGAATACCAATTTTGTATAATAGGAAACAGAGCTATCTGAAGTTTTACCTTCATCATCTACCTGTCAAACAAAGACAAAATATCTGGGTCTTTGTGTTGTTCTGCAATGAGATTTGATCTAGAAAATGTCTGACTTTGGTCAGCAGAAGTTTTACTGGAAGTTTCAAATCCTCGAGGGATAACGGAATGATCCGTGTCAAACACCTGACTGAGAAAGGTGTCATTTAAGTCAACGTCTGTGACATTATTTTTGAGAGTATTTTGATTCTCAGAAGTTTTCTTTGACATGGCTCGAGTAATGGCACATGAAGGAAATAAATCAGGTATCTCTTGTTCAATTGGCTCCGGATCCTGATCTAAACTAGGATTATCAGTCACAAGTGGATTAGTAATGACCTTGTCTCCAGCAAGGTCGTTTCCAAGAAGAAGGTGAATCCCTTCAAAAGGCAAAAAAGGCCTAATACCTAAAGTCACAGGTCCAGAAACAAAGTCCGAAGACAAATAGACATTATGGAGAGGAACAGGAATATAGTCATTGCAATCTACCCCCTTAATAAGAACTTTCGAACCTGAAAATGACTTTTCAGAAAACGGCAGGGTATCTGCCAACAAAAGAGACTGGGACGCCCCGGTATCTTTTCACATTTTGACAGGGGTGGCGGAAGAAAATCACTAGAAAGTGATATAAAACCATCATGAATAAATGGTTCGAAAACACCCATAATGCTATCTTGAGAAGAATTGACCTTGACCTCATTAATTGGGGATAAGAGGGATTTACCTCAGAAACTGTGTTGCACACACTATTAGACTCTAATTGAGTTGATGAAGAAATAAAGCCGGTGGGCTTAGATCCACTTTGACCACTTTGACCTTCACGTTTTCTTTTCAATTTGAAACAATCTGACATTAAATGGCCGTCTTTCTTACAATAATTACAAGAAAGTGTACCAAACTGTTTGTCAGAAGGAGATTGAGACTTGGGATCTGATGATGTGGGAGTGTTACTTGAACTCTGTGAACTGTTGTCATTTGATTTTCTACTCTCCTTTGAAAATTCTTGGATGAAAAGGACGAGTTAAATTTACCTGCATTGTTTCTGTATGAAAAGGACTGGGATGGTTTGCTGAGAAATGAAGATTTGTGGGTCAATGAATAATCATCGGCCAAACGTGCAGCAACCTCCAATGTATCTGCCTTTTGTTCATTGATAAACGTCTTGATGTCACTCCGGATGCACCTTTTAAATTCCTCAATCAAAACAAGTTGTCGTAATTTGTCATAATTCTGACTGACCTTTTCAGAAGAACACCAACGGTCAAACAGTTGTTCTTTTGTCCGGCGAATTCAACGTAAGTTTGATCTTTCACCTTCTCACAATCTCTAAATTTCTGACGGTAAGCTTCAGGCACCAACTCATAGCCCTTGAGAATTAATTCCTTCACAGAATCATAATTTGAAGCCTGCTCTACTGACAACTGAATGTAAATTTCTCTGGCTTTACCCACCAAAGCACTCTGCAAAAGCATAGACCAGGACTCCTTAGGCCAATTCAGACTCTGAGCAATTTTCTCAAAATGAAGGAAATATTTATCAACATCCTTTTCTTGGAAAGGGGGAACTAACCTGAAATGCTTAGTGATGTCAAAATTGTCTGAAGGGAAGAATTTTTCTGACTGTCCAAGCTCTAAACGTTTTATTTCTACCTGTAATCGATGTTCTTCTAATCGCAATTCTTTTTCTCTCTGTCTTTCTTCCATTTCTAATCTTTCCTGCCTTTCTTTTTCTCTCTGTCTTTCTTCCATTTGCAATTCTTTTTCTTTCATTTGTAATTCTTTTTCTTTCTGTCTTTCTTCCATTGCTAACTTTTCACGTGCCAAATCTGCCTGTATTTCTAACTCTAATTTTCTGAGTTCAAAGGAAGACTCAGGTTCATAATCTTTTAAGGCAGACTCCTCAAAATGGCCAGAATTAACTAAATGTTTGGCAATACGGTACTGTATTTCCCTCTTGCGCATAGATCTTTTGACTTCTACTTTAAGGAAATTGGCCAGTGTTATGAGGTCGTCTTTTCTGAGGGAATCAAATGTGTCCTGATCAAGGTCATCCATTTCCTCTGGTTTAAATTCCGCCATGATTAAATTTCGCTGAGTTCACAGTATACAGTAGTTTTGAAAAGGCTGGCAAAATGTTATCAAATGGCTCAAAATGCTCGGATCCCGGACAAGCCCCCAATTTTGTTACGTGCAGAGAAAACGAACAAAAGGGTGAACTCAGCAGTTTCCGTTTAAACAAAATTTATTACGAAAATAAAACTAATTGCTAAGTCAGGGATAGAGTACAAGCTTTAAAAGTGTACAGACTACTTATCTCAGCTGGGACGGCAAAGCTCCAGTCTCAGAGTTGTAACAGTCAGTCGGATGAATGAACAGTCCTTTGGCTTGCAGGCTTGAAGCTGCACAAAGTCCACAGTATAAATCCAGCGTTGACAGTGAAGGTCTTGAAAAGTCTTGAGAATGACTACTGCTGGAGTTTAGTAACACACAAGAGACACGATCCCAAAAGTCTGACTGGAAGCTGTGCAAGTCCCTTTTATACACATGCATATAAGAACAATCTAGAACTTTTATTGACATGCTAATTACTGTTCTAAAATTATATCTCTTACACAACTAATCAAATTTCTAGAACATTCCAAACATGACTACAGTAATTGAATTCAAGGTTGTGAGGTCATTAAGGGCAGTGACCTGGAGAATGTTCTAGACTAATTGAACTCAGGTCATGATGAGTGTGGGGGAAATGACCTACATAACAGTTGTCAACACAGTACAAGTAAATTGCATTTTCATGGTTTTCGTTTGAAATTCTTTTCCTGACCACATTCTCCTGTCAACGATAACACTGCAGTGCAAGCGTGTAAATAGACTGAATTGACAAGCTGAATACGGTATATCTCATCATGCTAGTGGAGAAGAGCAAGAAACTGTAGTTGATGTTGAAACAAAAATAGTGAAAAATATCATCAGAAGTTACAGCTACTGGCCCAGTAATGATCAAAATATCAGGTCTTCAGTGTCATAGAAGAAAGATGTTTAATTGTGGCTGTATTTTATACTTCCAGATCAATGATTTTCAGATGTGTTCTCATGACAATATGAAACAATGCAATATTTCTCTGTCAGTAATAATCTGAATCTCTTAGTCGGTCTGAGATTTATAAGGAGCGCACGGTATTCACTGCACCTATACAAGACCCACTTTGTATCATATGACCTTTGATCCTTGAACTCTGGACCAAGGGCTTGCAGAGAGCCAGAGAATGCATCATGCAAAATTGTAATGGTATCATTTTTGATAAACTATGTCACTGATGATAGAGTGACAGAAAGCTGTCATCTCATTTCCCTGTTTGATGGTTTACATGCAATCGGCTGCAGCGAAGGGATGGGGATAGCTAGTTATTTGTATTGTTATTAGCTTGTAACTAGACAACACAAATGTTTGTTTTATTGAATAGATTTTCGTTATTTGTTCATATTAGTTTTTGTCATATAATTCATCATCTGTTTTCTTTTTGCCAGTAACATGATATGGTGTTAAATTGAAAGACTCAGACTTCATGATGAAAGATAACGCCAGTTTAGATTTTGGATTGAGAATGATGTCTCCTTTACTGACATACTAAAGTCCACATTCATGATATTTGACTATAACCCTTTTAGAGCTTTAATTTATCCCATCAAAATTTTAGTGCAACATTTTTTTAATTTCTATGATTTTTCTGTATCTTTTAAGAGGATTTTAGGCTAAATGTACACAGCTTTTTTTGGATAGAGTTTTTGATTAAAACTTTTGGGAAAAATCTGAAAACATTGTCTGGATCTGAAAAAAATGTATGCATTATATTTTATAAAGGGGACAAAATGGACTTTTGCACTCAAAGGGTTCACTGTACTTTTTTATGCATTTGGTGTTACCATTGCCTGTGTAAACTAAATAGACTGTATATCATACCGTACTCAGTGCTTTGCATACTCAACCCCTCCAGCACTGTAATTTTTCCTGCCAAATTTTAGTGCAACATTTTACCAAATTTTATAAATTTTTCTGCGATTTTTTTGATAATATAGGGACCAAATGGATATCACATTTCAGTGACTACATTTTCTAATCAAAATTTAGCAAAGATCTGTAAAAATTGACTGAGGTATATTATATAAAGGTGGCAAAAAGTGACTTTGACGCTCAAAGGGTTAAGGCCATCATTTTATACTTGAAAATAACTTAGGGCGACAATAGAAATGAAATTGATTTGTACAACAAAAGTGAAAATGTTATCAAAAATTACAGCCATTGTCTCTTTTTAACAGCTTTTTTTAATGACTTTTGTCTTTCAGTGAAGAAGCAGAAATGATAAAACTTCCCAAAATATAGACGATGCAAAGGACCTTGGGAAAGTCTTGTCACGATATAAAGATATGTACTACTTCACAGTGCTGGGTGGCTATTTTATAACCTATATATTGTATCCTTTGTACCATAGTTACATCTATGCAGACGTTCTTAGTGATTTTTACTAAGCACTTTGTCATTGAAATATTTCTTTGTCATGAGTACTTGTTGTACCAAAACATACATATTGTTGATGTAGTTCATCTGAAGTATACATGTAGGGTGCCAGGGGTCACAAGCCACAGGATAATATTCTTTTCTGTGATAATGTGACACGTTATATGGTCAAGTGCTCCTTGGTTTTGGTTAAGTTTTTTTCTCCGTATAAAGCTTGTGTTTGATATAGCATGTGATAGCAATGTTCAAATGTTCATTTGATAATCTGTGAGTATACTGGTACCCTACATTTATTTTCAACTTTTGAAAAAGTGTAAAAGGGCGGTGGTCATAGGAACGGTGCTCAAAGGTCGCTAGGGACCCCATGACCTATATAAACACTGTATCAAAGCTACGTTGGTGATTTATGAAGTTAAAGGCGGAGCCTCCCTTTAAAGGATGCGAAGCTATGGCGGCGTTCATTGTGTAAGTTGACACCAAGCAGGCAACACGCGGGCACACGCTCCAGAAAATGCCACTTTTTAGTTTTCCCCGGCCGCAAAAACGCAGACAGACTGCCAAGCGGTCAGCGCGAAGTTGCTGCCGATCGAACTCTGTGGTTATATTCAAAGTCTAACGTGACTGGAAGACATTTTTTAGGAAATTCGAGCGTTGGTGGTGGGGAATCAATGACCGTTGGCAATTTGAACCGACCGTCAATCAAACGCTTGTATAAACTCTGTTTGCAGGATTAGCAAAAGGTGACAAAAGGTTGAGATCAGTTTGTGTAATTAATGTTATAGAAATCAAACATCGTACAGGCCAAGTGTTTGACTGGGAGGAGAACTCCACTAATGCGAGAACCTGGGATTGAAAAGTGCGGCTTTAAAACATGTTTGTCTTAATGTATATTGTAAAATTTAAATGTCGCAGCTATTTTGACATGATGCATCTTTATATAGTGCATGAAATACCGGTACAATGTTTGTAGACAAGAAAGTTGCACATGCGCAGTTCCGACGACCACTCCTTTTAACATACATGTAGGCTTTCCCTAAGTATGCATTTTGAGGCATTATGCAGCATGCTGGATGCATGGTGCAATGACCATGTTTTGTACCATGGATGGCGGTGGAGAACCTCTCTCTGCAGTGCAAGGCTTCCGTGTCTGATCCACATGACCTGTACATGGCACCAATGGCCAGTTCCCAATTTGCATATCAAAAGACACTCAGGATATTGATCTCAGCAAAGCTACAAGTGCAGTAGCTTTCTGCAGTGTTTTAATAATAATAATAGGCGCAGGACAATATACACTATTCCTTAAAAAAATATGTCGTGAGGGCATAGCGGATTGAAATATGTGAATCCATATGGCGTAGGTTGACAGGCAGACTGTTCAACGTTTTCGGTCCTGAGTGGGAAAAAGACCTTTCACCAAAGGATTTTGTGCAGCACGCCGCCGCGGCATTCTAAAAAGATGTGTGTCAGATGAAGAACATAGGTGTCTTGAGGAAGTATACATTTGCAAAAGGTCAGAGAGATATTGTGGTCCAGTCCCTGAAACCAAGTCGAAAAAAACTGTAGAAAGTTTGTACTGTGTACAAAGGGACAAACCAAATGGTTTCTTTGGGAGGGAGCTAAGTAAAAAGCCTGAAAGCAAACTCTTTTGGAAGGTTTTGTGATTGTATTTCAAGTGTTACATGTACATGTAGTGTGGTTTTCCCCTCTATATAAATGGATTGCTCCAAAAGACAGAGGGTTACGGGTGGCCCCCCTCTTCGAAATTCACTAGTGGAGAACACTAAGTTGTGTATTAAATATGTTAAATCATGGTTCATTCCGTTTTCAACGAGTTGAATTTTTTGGAAAGTCAGTTTTCTGCCATCGCATCTTGAAATATTAACTCAACAAACAATGTATGCATGATTTTTTATTTTTCCAAAAAAATCATCCATGTTTATTAGCATGACCAATCAAATTGTTACCCTAGTCAGTAAGATTGCTGGACATGCAAGGTCATTGCCATTATAACTTGCTTACTATACTTACTCTCCGAAGAATTCGACCTTGGAGAAGTGAACTGTAAAACCTAAGAAAAATTTTCTATCACTGGTAACTATTTCTGACCAAATGAATAATGAGAAGGATAGAACTAGAATGCAAGAAACGAGTCCTCTAATGATTACTAGACAATTTGTATTTGATATTTGTCAGCCCAGAAATAATGCAGATGTTTACATTTTATTTGTACCATTTAAGTGGTTTTTTACCTTAACTTCACAAACAGCTTACAAACATTTGCAATACCTGGTTCAATATTTCTGAGTATATTATCAGGTTTTCTATTTCCCTTTCCATTAGCTTTGTTTCTAGTCTGTTTGGTAAGTACTGACGTCACTCACATATTTTTATGCCAAATATTTTGATGCATTTTATATTGTCGAGGAAGAGATAAGAAATTCAAATGTGCTGTTATCAAATACCTGAAGTGTGATTCAAATATTGTATATCCCCTTCCACCCTCTGTCTCTGTCTCTGTCTCTTCTCTTCTCTCTCTCTGTCTGTCTCTGTCTGTCTGTCTGTCTGTCTGTCTGTCTGTCTCTATATATATATACACACAAACACACTATAAGACTTTAACCTGCTCTTGCATCTACTGTATTGATGTCCAATAGTAGTAGATACACCAGTCTTTGGTTGAATATTTCTTAAATGTCAAGAAAGGTTTTGGAACTGAGGGAATGGAACTGCTCAAAAGAATAGTATGTTAGGAACTGTATGAAAGTATTAATTTGTTACAACAGCATCAAATCGTTTAGGGAATTACTAATGATCTGATGTTAAGTCTTCAATTGAATCAATTTTCTTCACAGAAAATATGAGAAACACTGGGATGTTAAATATTTATATAAATTTATTACAGTGTTCAGGAATAGGTGCAACTAACTGCTATCTACTGTCATACCTGGTTGGCAGAAGACTAGTGCAAAAATACATCCCAGACAGAGTAGCTGAATGGGCAGCAACAGTAAGTTTGTCTTTGTTTATTTGCTTGTTTTAGTTTGTCGCTTTTTCTAATGAGAAGTGTCAGTATATGATCGCTATCAAATGATAGTACACAGACATATTATATATATATATATATATATATATATATATATATATATATATATATATATATATATTATGTAACACAAATTACTTTAAGTGCAACATATATCTTAATTAAGTTTCTTTCATGCATATCATGCATCTAGCAATTATCTACATGTTGAAATCATTTTCTTCTTGTATCTTGCAGGTAAACAGACACCGAGAACATTTGTTAAATTACATTTTGTTTTTAAGAATTACACCTTTTCTGCCAAATTGGTTCATCAATATAGCTTCACCTGTCATAGATGTGCCACTAACTCCATTTTTTGTTGGAACTTTTTTGGTAAGTAGTGGAGGGTTTCTTCGTCAGGCTTTTCTGTTGTTTCAATGTCACTGTGGCAGAGATGAAAGCAGCTAACTATACTGTAACTGAGAAATTGAAATTTCTCTGACTTGCAGATGGTGAATTCTTTTGTATGTTTCCAGTCTGACAAATGATAGTATATAAGATACTTTCTCTAAATGCATATTGAACAAGAAAAAGCACAGAAGAGGTTATGTGCAGCTGTGTGTATGATTGTAAAGATAAATTCTGTAATATCTGATTGGTTTTGCGTACTTATCAAAGCTACAGTGTTGTATGTATAGCTCACGTAACAGTCAGACTTGAACAATTTGCTACATGAAATTGTGAAGACAAAATAATGTATAGTATGTTATCTCGGTTATACTAAATTGTTATTGATACCTTTGGATATCAGATTTCAAAATGTATCAGAAATGATGAGATACTTTGAATCTAAGGATCACTATCAACCATGAACTTTTATGACAAAATTTTTATGATCATATACCGTGTGCAATGTTCCCATATAAAGGTATGGGGTAAAGCATCCTCGGTTTGCTATATCATAATTCAACACACTTTATCCAAATGTGATACCAAACCATGTCTCACTGTTCTGGCTTTATATCAGCAGCATGTCACCACTGTTCATATACATTGCTCTGCAAGTTCAAATATTCGGCGTAATTTTTACCGGTATATCAATCTGTGACAAGATGCATCAATTCTCTCAACAATCAAAGCAAATGGCGATAAATTTTTGATATTACGCATGTTTTTATGACCAAAAGTTTGCATGATTTTATTTTTATGACCTTAGCAAACTTAAAGGTCCCTGATACAGTTTTATTGACCTCATTCTTGAGACATATGACCCTCCTGAGACTTTGCCCTTATGCCATACAGCCTTGTCTTCAAAACCCACATCAGGGTTGTAAAGGTCATTTTCTTTAATGATGATCGATCCACATCTGTCTTCATAGTGTACCCTTTGACTTCTGCCAGCCAGCTGACAGTATCTTTAGCAACTCTGCGTTTTTGACTGTGTGTGAGTTGTAACCCTTTCCCCATGAGTTGCTGTCTTGATTTAATGGTATTTTGGATTTATACCCCATATTTAGAGTCAGAATCTCCACTTTGAACCCTCTGTAAGTTATAAATAAACTTAATAGACACCATTTGTTCGTTTATATATTGACCCTTAAAAAATTATGCTATAGAAATCTGATAGGTCGAGGGCCCCTTTGATGTTTCTCAGATATTTGTGGTAGTTCTGAACATTGCCCAATATGCGCGTTGCTGTCGTGTAGAAATCCCATGGGCATTGTATGTGACAGGTTTTAGGCCAGAGACAATTGTGTAGAAATCATAATTCATGTGTCATCTTTCCTGTGTTCTGTCTCCCTAGGTGTAGCACCATTGTCTTTCATTGCAATCCAGGCTGGAACAACTCTATACCAGTTGATGAATGCAAGCGATGCTGTCTCCATGAGATCCATCATTGTCTTGGGAGTCCTCGCCGTCCTTTCGTTGCTGCCGGTATTCTTCAAGCAAAAACTCAAGAAAAAATTTGAGTAATCCGTTGCTTGCCTGTTTCTTTTTATACTTTTCATGTTTTTATCACTAAGTTTATTGCTAACACTTTCTTATACCAACTACATAATTCCTAAGTTTTAGCATACTGTGAACTCTATTTTGGCTGTATAGGAAAGATTTATTTCTGTTTGAAAAGTTAAAATTTCTTCATGAAATGAAACCTTGATTGTTGCTACCTCTGCCAACCAGTATGACAATTCATGGCAATATAACTGTAATATAGTGTTCATCAAAGTAGCCTGTAGAGCGCCCTCAACGGTTGTGATTGCCACAAGGGGGAAAGTACTCTTTCAACCATCTGCAGTGACTACACTCACGAAAATCTGTGAGGTGAAAGTAAGGAAATTCTCAGTCTTGTGTTGACTCAATCTTTTGAAAGATGGGTATGTATGCAGTTACAGAACGTTTTTCACAATATTCAACACAAAATCAATTTGCCTTTATTTGGCAGTTTTCTAAACACAAGTACGTTCCCTGTAACTATACATGTATGCTTCTATTGGTTACTGTTTCACATCACCACAAAGGTTCATGTCTGTAATATGACTGTTGTGAGAAACTGTTTTGTCGCAACTTAAATATCATGGCTTGGTTTTGTGACAGAATATTGCCAAGGATGGAAAATTCTTCAAGAAAAGTTTTTTGGCTTTTTTCCCCAAGTTGATACAAAACAAAGAATTTCTAACTTTGGCCGTATTTGCCGAATTTCCTCTTGCTGAATTGCAATTTAGAAACTTACCAAAGGTTATGAATGATTTCCATTCTAAATCTTCATTCAAGCATGTCGCTAATCCTTTTAATTTTTCGCATGCCAATTAACTTCATTTGCATATCTGCCTTTTCGAACTTCAAGCTACCCTGTAAAATTCCAAGTTTGCACCACCACATGTTTTTTTTCACATGGACAAGATGCACAGCAGAGCTACCTCATTTAATATTGCATCAATTGGAATCACAACAGTCATCTGTTGGCTTACAGACAACAAACATAATTTAATTGATGTATTTATTGTCCACGCTCGGGTATATCCATAGAAATGTGACTCAATTCAATTCTACTAGTACTTTCTGATCAAAACATCAACTTTGTAAAAGTTAAGTTCAAAGGAATGGTAGCTTTAAATTTGGGTATTTTGTTGGAACATTTGTGACGTGTAGTGACCTAAATACATCATATTGTCAAGCTTGATAAACCATCAAAATAAATCTTTTGTTAGGATTTGCATTCATTCTCTATGATAACGTTGACCATAATGTATAAATGTTTCGTTTACAAGTTTGACTTCACTAATGTGTTTACGAGCTTTATAAATTAATAAACTGTCATGATTAAAAGTCACTGTAATACTACACAAATAACTCTGTTTAAAATTTTATAATAAACAGAGTTCTCCGTTCACAAGTTTATACTGAGCACACTATGCTGTTTACAAGATGATAATGAACACCTTACTCAGTTTTTACAAGGTTAAGGATGTACGATCGGTAAAATTAAAAGTAATGTAATTTCTCTAAATTGTCAATTTTTGGATTCTTCTTTGTAAGTATTATCAAAATGTGTGATAAAATATTGAGGTCACCGCATTCGTTTTTGAGATAAATGACCATGAATTTTGCCATTTGTGAGAAAAAATGCTGAGTCAGCATTTTTTCACCAATGCATTTTCTATGGACGAAATAATTCAATGCTGTTTATCTCAAAATTTAGCGCGGTGACCATATAATTTTTATTTGTCAGTATTATTTATTTCTCTAGACTGAGCTTTGTGCAAAATTTCGTGAAAATGACATTAGTAGAAATTGATTTTCCAGCAAATTTCAATGTAATCCTATGGGAAATGACAAATTCCACGCGCGCGTACCGCTCGTACATCCTTAAGTCCACCACAGTGTTTAGAGTTTATACACTAAAGATCACTACGAATAAGAAATCAAAGAGTGCAGCTACATGTACTGTTCCTTGAAGAACTAGACCAGTGTGGATGTGAAATATCCGTGTTTCATATAGCCTTCATGACTCTGTATTTACTGCTAAAAAACTCAGGTCTTTCATGATGAAGTTTTTGCCATGCCAAGGTCAAGTGTAATAGCATTGCCAATTTGAACAATTTGAACGTGTTATACTGTAGTGGTGTAACCACATTGTTTTTATCCAGTTGAAATTGAAAGGGTAGACCTAGGTCAAAAAGGTTCATGACCTGACCTGATCAGGGTATTGAACTCTACACAATGCCACACTGATAAGTGGTGAGACTTGATTGTTGTGTTGAATGTTGTGAACCATGCAAATTATGTTGGATTCACCATTAGAATAGTGTTGGGTGTTGACGAATTTAACATACAGAGAAATGGACAGGATATTTGTGATACACGTTTGCCCATGTTTCATTGTTTTGAGCAAGCATTGAGATAAGTGAATCCATGTTAAAGCGTTTGCTGAGTGCCACTAGTTAAAGGTGTTAATGTCAGGAGTAGGTCTGCAACTCTGAAATTGACAGACATATTCATAACAGTTTATGGGTTCTAGCTGGTCCACCATTTGCACTTTTTGTTGTCTCTCATTCTTTTTAACTGACTTTATGAAATTGTTGTAAAGATGTGATTTTATTGGCTGATATACTCATGTACATTTACATATTAATTAATGTTTTAATGTGAAAATTTGAATAATTTATGTGAACAGTAGTAGTGTATGCTTGCCTTCCTTCGTGACCAGGCTGATGCATTGAACAGGAAGGTGTACAAGCTGCAGTATCTATGTCATAAAATATATGAATTCAATTTCAGATGTGGGTCATAAATCCTGTAAATTGAATGGACTCAAAGATTCTTGTATGTTTTAACAATATGCACATTCTATCATAAATGTAAGATACACACATGTATAAGTGGTTAGAGAATATTAAGATTATTTCATTCTGTGGCATTTTATTGATTTTACCATTCCTGTCACTGTACAAAAATGTCTGGATATTTCTTTTTTGAATGTTTTGATAGTTTGGAGTTGGCACTTTTTACCTTGTGCTTTATGTTGATCATTACAGATTTTTGAATTTGAATGAACATTACAAGGAAACAGTTGAAGTAAATGCAAATTCAGTGCATCAAATTTCCAATCTTTGGCACATGCAGTGAGATTTGTCAGAAAGGCTTGAAATACAGCACCATCACCAAAGAATTTGCCATTGAGAAACTTTGTAGTCACTGTGGGCAACCGTTTCCGGGATTTTGGATCGTGGCAGTCTCCCTGTAACCCTTTAGGGTAACAAATACCCACTAAAAATAGGTCGAACTTGTTTGATGGATTTTGTAATCAAATTTGACAACATTATTTGAATAATGGAATTGTTGAATTTTTTAAGTAGTGATTACCGCTACCTCCAGCAATTTATATATGTAGCAGTAACCATTACATTATAATAGCATTAGCTGTGAGTTCAAGCTTGTGTCAGAAACAGTCTTGAGGATGTTCAGGGTTCTAAGATTAAACTCTATTTTAAGTCTATTATAAAAACAATCTCATGCTGTATGGTACTTGTCTTGACTTAAAATTCAAGCTTACAGGTTCATAACCTGTAACATTTCACATATTGTCCGGTATTTTTATTGTGCAATACAATTTCTTCCTCTACTTCCTAGATGATGTCAAAATGCTGAGTGCTTCACATGTTGATACAGCCTCTGTGCAGGTGTTGTTCATTGCTGTCATTGACATGTGATTTTCAGTCCGGAGTAGAATTAATTTGTCATAAATGACATTTCATGTTGTGTATCATGCATTGTGTTGGCAATGCTTTATAAACACACGTTGGAAGAAGAAGAAAATGTATTTTTTGCAGAATAGAAACAATGAAAATACTATCAAAAATCAAATGTGACAGTGAAACTCTCCAAGTCTTCAGTTTTCTGCCTTTTTTGTCTTCCATAATGCAAGATTTATTGACACTAGGATAACACTTCACAGTCATGATAGAACCTATTTACACTCATTATTCCCCTCAAGGTTACATACACTTCAGGACAAACAGACTGGTGATGTGCAGCATCTAGAAAGCTTGTAGCACATTGTTACTATTGAATAATTTTAAAACAGCCAATCAGCTACTCATAGCCTTAGTTAAAGAACCTAAGTTGCTGTGAGTTATTGTAATTGATCAATCAACTGCAACACTCTGAGCTGCTGCACATTTGGTCAATAACAGAGGCAGAATTTAACCCTTTGAGTGCCAAAGTCAATTTTTGTTGCATTTATACTATACAAGGCCAACAATGTCTTTCAGATCTAGACAATTTTTTTGAGATTTTTCCCAAAATTTTGGTCAAAAAGTGCAGCCCATAAAAATTTATGTCCATTTGGTCCAAAATCATGGAAAAAATTACAGAAAAATTCATAAAATTTGATAAAATGTTGCCCTGACATTTTTGGGGGAAAAATTACAGTGCTCAAAGGGTAATCTGCTGATGTACAACTGGCTCTGAAGGTTATAGCTGATTGGTCAATTGTCACTATTCACAGCAACTTAAGGAGTCTATTGTGTATAATTCAATACTAATGGTAAGATTCAGCCAACCAATTGGTTACAGCTTCGGAGATGCTGCACATTAGCCCAATTTAATCAGCCAGACTGGTAATCAGTGGACAAGCTGCAATATATTCATTTTGATTTAGATTTATACTGTCTGCAATGTACTGTCCTTCAAAACAAGTGTTTAAGAAGAATTCAACTCAGCCCGTAATTCTCCATGTCACTTTAAAATATACTTTTATTGTGAATATTTAAATTCTGGTATCTTAACCAGGAGGTTCCTAAATTCTGGTAACTTAAACCAGGAGGTTGTGGGATTTTGTTGAACACCAACTTTCTATTTTCTCTTTCACAAATAAAGGGCAGATACACTGAGCTAAAAGAATTGCTTTATATATACCATGTATGATGTTTTCATAAACCCTTGAAACATAACTAGAATAATATTTTTGGCATTATTTGGTTATGAACTCTACATGAAACAACACGCAAGCAATGATGTTAACTATGTTTCAAAAAAGACCCAAAAATTTTCATAGACGCCAAAACAATAGTGAGTGATGGGAAATTTTTGTCTACATGTTGGTGTCTGTGTAGTGAACACAACAGAGTAAGAAGCTTTGAAGACGTTATTATCGGTCTCCTAGAGTCATTTGAAGAAGGGCATTACTGTAGTCTATGAAGAACCTGATTGCTGCTTTGGTCTTGTAACTTTACATAGGTGTTGTGGGTAATTTAAAAAAATTGCCGAACAAAACCTAACGCAATTTAATACATCTCATAATGTATTTTTATTATTTTGCACAAATTCACAGCAACTTTGTGCCATGGTTACTCCATGAGAACTGTATTCAAATGCAACAGTCAATCACTGCCCAGATTCTGTTGTGAAATGTTTCTTATTAAAGAACCTGCTTTAGCAAATTATTATGTCTGTGGAAAGTTTAAATACATGTTTGTCCTCAAATTTGACACTTCATTTTGTGGGGTGGAGGGTCGAAGGTCAAATGCAATGAGTTCCCCTTGTCATGTATATGTTTTATTTTTCTCCAGTCCCTTAGTAGTAGTCAGTGTGAAATTCAGAGCCAGCGTGGCCTTCAACACACAGGCATCAGAGAATCCACCAATCGAAATCACTGTACAATAATGCTATACAGCTGGTTACATCAATACAACTAAAAAAAGGGGGAAGGGACTGCAGACAGCACAGCAATACAGTGAATACCAGATCAGCTGAAAAAACAAACTTTCTATAAAACACCGAAAGAAAACGTCATTTACACAAAATCCTGTCTCCATGGCATCTACACTATTAGCTACACCCATATTGTATTGTGCTTGCTTCACTGTATTGTTTTTGAAGTATGCCAATAGTTCTTTGAAGGCATCATTAACATAATTTATATGTAAATTTTAGATATTCAACTTTGACTGACAAAGCAGCTGATATTCAATAATTCAATCTCTCGGCATTGATCATTCTGATGTGTATGTGTATTGTATCATTCTACATGAAGCAAATAAAAAACATAGAAATAAGGTTTTTTCTGTTCGTATATTCAGTCCTTCCTAAAGATTTGATCACAGATTAATTTGGTAACTGTCAGAATTTATGATTACATGCACTATAATGCAACTCTGTCAGAGGTGAAATTGAAAACCAAATGAAAGTGCTATCGTCAGATCACAGGCTCTTCAACACTTACTTTTGTGAAGTGACTTTTTTCTGATAACTGAAATATGACCTGGATGAAGGGGGGAGTTCATAGATTTTTCCAACTCTGCAAGGGGAGGGTCGTCAATTTTTTTGGAGATCATAGGTTTTTTGGTTTTTTTTTTGGGGGGGGGATCTAATCAATTTTATAGAGATCTGATGAGAATTTCCCACCCTCCCTGGCCGTAATAACTGAACACTCCCTGAGATCAAAGAATGACAACTCTTGCCAATGACAGTGTGACTGAGATAAAAACAAATTGTCTAAAGGAATGTTTTTGTTTATTTCCTAACATATAAGCCTGTTGTATAGTACAATAATACTGTATTAAAGTCTGAAGGCTGATAAAGCTAAACCCTTAAACTAGCAACTATTGGTATGTCTTTATTGTTTTAATTAGGAAACATGGACCCATGTCAAGGAAAACTTGCTAAAATGGTCATGTGTGTCTTACCACATGCATAAATGTGCTATTAATTGCTGCATTATATACTGTTTTCCTAGAAATACAAATAATAATAATTTTATTACACATAGTTGGATGTCCTCTTCACATTTATCGATGCTTATTTTTAAAATAAGACACCTTTCTATGACAAATATCCCACATGTGTAGATACAGAGACATAAAAACAAAAAGTTTGTAAATACATGAAAAGTCTAAACCATTGACTCTTTTACACAGTCTCATGTGTAATGTGTTTTTTTCCCTAGTTTGGAATATTTATTGACAGTTATAATACCTGTTACGTTCTCATCATATGCGCTATGTGGAGATGCATGCTGCACTTTGATCATAACGATTGCAGTGATCGCAGGTAAGTGATTAGTTCTTGACATATCAATTAAACATTAAAATCATAAAAATAAATCTTTCATGAAATTTGTTAAATTGAAATAGCAAATAGCTTTCAATATGTTAAAATAGTTTGAAAGGAATGCCCTAGTATTGAATATTTTTTATCGGTATAATTTTACCACAATATTTGTTTTCTTCGTTCACATTTCTTGAACAGATCATTTTGTCAGCGATGAGTTGAACATGATCTCTTGGGCTTCATTGATTTCTGTCTTTTCATTGCAATCACGATACCAATCCTGTGAAGAACTATACAGAAAGAAAGATACCATGGTTAAAATGGAAATGTATGGAAAGAAACCGCATTTCACAAATTAACGTTAAAGAAAATAAGACTATATTAGTAGAGCTTATTATATATAAGTTGCGACAGGCAGAGTTTAGAAAGTCATATGAAACATTGCATACATAACATTTGTTTTGAATATAATGATTGCTGCACAGTGAAACCACGGCTGTTTATTTTATAAAACGCTTGATTCATATATCAATAAGTTTAATATAGCAAAGATGCCAGCATGTAATAACTCGCGCAGCGAGCCGCCGCTGATACGCATGCGTCAGTACACCACGATAAGCTTTAAATTCTGAGGAGTTGTCATCAACGCTCGCGGCAGGTCTCTTTGTCTCGCGAACTGCCTTTATCCTTTGCTCAGTGAGCTTGCCTCGCGCTGGCTACCAGGCTATCAATACCCGTGATGAAGATGAGTATCTAAACAATATCCTTATCCAAAACAACTCCTACGAACAGTAAACCGTCACTTTATTGAAATTACATAGGCTCAACCGTAGTGTGATATTATCATGGGGTCATATAGGGTCATCATCCAAAATAGCTTCAGTGAGTCAAATGACAAAAGCATCGCATTGCTAAAGTATCTAAGACAAGACCATTTCAAAAAACTGTAAGTCTGTAGCTATATACATATTAATTTGGGAACAATCAAGTCCTCATATTTTTTAATAATCTGTACAAACCTAAGTGAAAACATATCTAGGAATGTGCAAAACATGGAAAATGCCCGGCACATTGGTAGATAATGAAAGAAAGTTTCAGACACTCAAAAAAATCCATGAGTTTTAAATAACATAAAAAAGCAAGATTAGACCATATTCTCTGAAATCTATTTATCAAAATGCCAATTAAGGTAAATTGATAAGAGTTGTAAGAATTATCGATGGCGGAAAGTGATTTTCATCATAGGATGATGGCCTACGGTGATTGCAAGTTTCTTATATTAAATGTGCTGTACATATTTGTCATATTTTAGCATGACTGTGTTCAGGCCTGTGGTTGTCTCATAGAGTTTTTTTTATTTTTCTTTGTTGTTTCTTTGTTATTATGTCCATGTAACTGTTTCCTTGCCGGTAACACGGCTAAAAGCTCAAGGTTAGGGAATGTCAGAGATGAAAAGGGTCACTAACCTTGATCTTGTACGTCTCTTGGAAGAGCGAAGACAATCCTGAACCAGCCTGGTTCCTTGCAGTAGAACCCTTGCCCTGGTGTAATGTAGACACCAGCATCGATGAGCTCATAAAACATCTCCATCTCCGCTTCATATGTCAGTGAAGACATAACCTGACAAAGGAATGTGTCCACTTGTCAATGAACTTGATACTGCTTGCCTTTATAATGCATCATGTGAAGGACAATTGGCAGTGACAGTATACGAACATTCTGATAAAAACATCAGGAATTTGCTGAATGTTACATCTTAGGGTTGCTATGGTCTGCGTCTGTTCTAAATACACTGCTTATGATGTCATTATTAAAAAAAACCAATAACAGCCACTTGCTCTCTTTCTTGTAGATTGATCAGAGAAGATGTGGGTCAGAATTTAATAGCCTGTGGGCTAGAAGGGGGGGGGGTCCTACGTGCACCCCCTGCAGAATAACAAACCTATCTTTTTCAGAAGCCTTTGGATCCCCAGAATACAAAATGGAATTCAACAGAAAAATATTGAGTCACTGTAGCTGTAACCGTCACATTTTGAAGGTACCGCAAAATCACAGTATTGCCGACTCGCTAGAATTGTTGATATACCAGTCTTCTTAAGCGCCAGTCGGCAATATTGTGATTTTGCTATACCCTTAAAAATATGACCGGTACAGCAATAGCATCCCAATTTTTTTTCTTTCATATTTCTCACATGTACCTATAGAAAATAAAATAGATTCACACAAAGTTTGCATTTTGTATTAAGTCTAGGGTATTATATAGGGGTTTGTGTTTAAGTAGGTATATAAATGCAAATGGTAGAATATGAGATTATTTTTACTGTAATTTGCGATATAAACTTTAGGGTATGGGAAAGCTTCCATCCTTTTTCATAATAACTAAAGAAGATATCGCATGTTAAAACATGTCATAAAAATATATTGCTTTTCAAATGATACCCTACAAGCCAGGTTATATTTAAAAAATAAGTTCAGAAGATAACTTACAAGACGACACATTTAACAAAAACACGTGCGATTCAGCATACTGTGATTTTTTTGTGATACCTTTCAAAATATGACAGTAACAGCCATTCCATCTCAATAATTTTTCCGTTAAAAGTCTATTTCATATTTATGACATGTCCCTGTAGCGAATAAAACAAACTGAATACAAGTATTGCCTTTTGTATTAATGATGTCAAGGTAAAAATAGATAGAAATTAGACAGAAATTTGCGAAATAAACTTTGGAGTATGAGGTAAGCTTTGGTCCTATTCTTATGAAAACTATAGAAGATATTACATATTACAATATGTAACTTTAAAGTGGAATAAATTTCCATTGTAATGATACCCCACAAACAAGATTATGTTAAAATATAAGCTCAGTCACGTGGCTCAGCATATTACCTACAAGAAGACAGGTTTGACAAAAATGCATGTGGGTCGTAAAATCATGATTTTGCAGTACCCTTCAAAACATGACCGTAAAAGCTGATGAGTCCCCACATTTTTTGGATAAAATTCCATTTTGTATTCTAGGGATCCCAAGGCTTCTGAAAAATATAGGTTTGTTATCCTAGGGGGGGGGGGATGTGCACATAGACCAAATCTCCATGCAGAGATTGGCAGTGTGGCAGCAGTGTGGCGTAGATAATTCTAACAAAGCTAGAGGGTGACTACTGCTGAGACTCCCTAGGTAGATTATAATTATCCACGCCGTGCACAATTTCTGTACGGAGATTACGTAGACCCCTCTAGCCCACGGCCTATAACCTGCAGTTATGATTTTGCGTGCAAGTTCATATATTTCTTTCCTTAATGCCATTACCAGATTGCCCTACAATGTGTAAGCCGAATTAGAATTTAACACTGTTTTCATCTTCTCTTTTTAACCTTCAATGAGATAACGGTTTATCTCATACATTCTTAAGGAATTTTTTATTATAAACAATGAAGATTGTTCTGATCTAGAGAGATTAAAAATCGATAGTATGGCAAACATAAATGTTCAAACTGAACTATGACAGCTAACAGAAACTCACCTTTCTAAAGTCTGCCCAGATGTAGAGACCTGCTGATCTTGCAAGGTGTGGTACCCAAGCCTTGTCAATCCTTTAGACATTATTTCATGAGCATCCCTAAGTCTCTTACGATTTGTTGGTAATACGTTTGCGATACCCATTCTGCAAAGGTCAAAGTTCATGTCGCCTCACATATTCCACATTTGAAGCGACATGATAATTGCATTTACTTTGCATTGACACGAGAAAGTGAAGATTAAACACCTTTCAACTCGATAATTGTCATTTCTCTTTTTCTATATGTAATCATTAAATACTTTATGTGTGAAATTATCAATTGATTGCTCAGTGATTGACAGCATATAAGCAAGAATGCTATCTTACATGAAAGCTACAACCGTATATTTTGTAACCATAAATGAGTCAACTGTTTAGCTTTTTTATGATATATGATGAATATGTAGCAAAGTAAGGTCTATTTAGAAAAACACATTTATTGCACTACATTCAGGTGCAGTGCCAATATAAATTTCAACAACATAGCCAAACGTAAGCTGAACGGTGTTGATTTGTTTACTAAAATAAGATGTTCTTATAACAGAATGATTGGCAACAAACTAGCCTCAAACTAAGCCCCAGGCTGATTTCACGTCCACTGAACTCAACAGCGCATGCTTATAGTAGCAGACTATACTTAGATGCAGCAAATACTTTTTTGTGCCTAAAATATGGTACTGGGAAGATTAACCTTCGTCACAAAGCATGCTGTTGAGTGTAACTTGCACGACAGTTGGTAAAGCAAACCAGTAAGCCACTCCTGCAACAGCCGATAAAATCTCTTTATTCCAGCTGTAAATTACACCGCAGCGTAGACCAGATATGGAGAAATCCTGCAAGAGAAACTTCACGTTATGGTCGGAACAATACTCGTATACGTGAGGTATATGCTTGAATCCCACTGCTGCCACCAATGTAATGGCGTAAGTTGACCCTTGCTGCAGGTATGTATTTAGTGATGAAATCATATATATCACTTCATGCTGTTACAACAGCAATATGCTTGTATCTACAACAGATATTGTAGAAAGAATTTCAAACAAATCAACAAGGGTATGGTGGCCGTTTTGAAATTTATTTATCAGTAAATTGAAGGTAATGTATTTCTCTGATACAAGACTTGGTAATCTTGCTTGTGATTTTTATCCTTGATTTTTAGCAGATGGTCGAAAGTTTCCTTTGGTTATTTGAGTGAACACACAAAACCTGCTTCTAGGCAACTGCTACCTTAATTGTAGTCTTGTTGAGAATCAATACATTTCAGGAGTACGACATTGGACTATCCTTACCTTCGAAATGACCAAGTGAAGTGAGTTCTGTCAGGATCTGGCAAATCTTCCAGACTTAGTACACTGGTGAACTCTGCATCGTCATCAAACACAGAAAGCATGTAGATCTCATCCACTATGACATGTAGTCCATGTCTGTAGTTATGGCAATAAAAAAAAACAAACAAACAAACAAAAAAAACAAACAAACAAACAAAAAAATAATATTTTGATTTCTACAAAGTGGATACATATATATGGACAGACTAGTACCGGACACTCTAACAAATAATTTGAACTAGAAGGCAAAACTGTCTATACAAATTGTATATACATCACATGAATAAATGATAAATGTTATTTTAAGTATTACAAATGATGGGCAAAAGTGTCAGCCATGAAAGACATATCATGGGGTGATTATGAGTATATTGATTAACTTTTTTACCATCATGGTTATTACTGGTGAGAGCAGACCTACTTACGGGGAGTTGGGGTTAACGGTTGAGTTCAGTGAAGTATGCATGACTGACAATAAGATTAATTTTTTTTGGGTGTCCATTATAGACTCACCTTTTAGCAAAATGCAAACAATCTATCAAGAGTTGCTTGGAATAGATATCACCCAGTGGGTTGTGTGGATTTATCAGAAATAAGCCACGAATATTAATGCCCTGTGACAAGACAAATCTTAGTAGTCTTTGAGTTGTAAAGCTTATGAAATTATAAACTTCTGAAAACTATAAACTTTCTTAATAAAATCAAATCATTTACATGATAAAAATATTAACGTCAAAGTATCTGGTCAAGCGGTCTTAGTTCGTAACACTCTAGCTTTAGACTTTGGTCAAAAAGTGGTTCCTTTGCATCCCTTTTCTACTCCAGGAGGTTTACTTGGATCGATTTTGTCGAACCTTCGATATCCCGAAATTATCCCTCTAAGCCATCGAAGAAACTCTATTGCTTAAAAAAGAACCCCTTTACAGTCATTCACATTAATATGAAATATTAGAATGACACACCAGGACTGAATGGTATTCATTAAAAGAACAACCTGGAAAATTATGCGGGAGCACATCACATTAGACTTCTCTCGAATTTGATTGTCATACTGATCATGAATTACACTATGCAACTTGGCTGCATGCAGTTTTCAAAAAGTACGGTCTGGCACAATCTTATTGCAGTATTTCTTAAAGTCTTTTTCCTTTGGGCTCAACAGGTAGTCTAGTGAAATATACCTTTTGTGTCGCTTGTCCAAGTGCATCTTCCAACATATCAACTGTCAGTTGGAATGGTTTTCCATTCTCCCCAGATGTCTGTCAAATTATGCGACAGTTAGAGTTTATCGGATAATTCGGAATAAGCTCCTGTATTAATAATTACTGTATAATGTAGGTCGGTGCTTGCTGATGCAATGACTTCGACAAATTACTTCTCATTCAACTGATCGCGAAAAATTGCACACCTGTCTACTCCTTGCATTTCCGGGATCATGATCAGAAGTACATTCCGGTACTTACAGTGTTCATCACAATAAACAAGATTAAATGTGGTATGAAATGTGGCAGTGTGAAATAAAAGAGTCGTAAAAGCTCTGTTACGGTAGAATGCGCCTCGGGACATATATTTAGACCTCAAACTTTTATAATCCTTTTCTCATCTATCACTTATAAGGGTTCATTTAAAGCTCTTGGTGCAAGAAAACTTTTTACAGTCTTAGTTTCTCCAAAATCAAAAATTTTATTATTCTCCATAGAGATAACACAGGGATGGCGGCCATTTTGAATTTCAAATATCGATCGATCATGAATTTGTTTCTCCAGTACCAAAATTTGAACGGTGACCCTCTATTTTATTCTTGACTTTTGAAAGAGAATTGTTGAAAGAATCCTTTGAGGAAAGTTTGAGCAAAAGTTTAAGTCTTTCACTTTTGAGGTGCATATTAACCTTAAGAGCATAAAAGTTGATTTTTTCAGTGTTATAGCAAATGTTGTCATCAGTCTCACTGTAGTAATTCTTTCAGAACAAGTCATCGTTGATGACACAGTCCCCACTTGTTAATGGGTGCTTTGATTACAGGTCCTCAGAGAGGATAGAGTCCTCTTCATTAGGTCTGTGATAAAAATACTTTTGAATAAATTCGCTTGATACATGTCTGAGTTGTAGTTCAGGACATGAAAAAATCGTAATAAAATGGCCACATGGTGGCCATAATGGATCGAATCACAAAACAAATCAATGTGCATATGTATGATATACGGTAGGTCAATGTCCTTGTACCAACTTTGATTAAAATTGGTTGAAATATGCCTGAGTTATGGCTTTGTACATGAAAAAATCATAACAAAATGGCCGCACAGCAGCCATATTGGATCGTATCACAAAACAAATTCACATGCATATGTATGACATTGGTCAATCTCCTTGTACCAACTTTGAATAAATTGCTTGATACATGTCTGAGTTATTGTTCTGGACATGAAAAAACGTAATAAAATGGCCACAAGGCGGCCATATTGGATCGTATCACAAAACAAGTCAATGTGCATGTGTATGACACAGGTTGATGTCCTTGTACCAACTTTGAATAAAATTGGTTGAGATATGCCTGAGTTATGGCTCTGTACATGAAAAATCGTAACAAAATGGCCGCACGGTGGCCATATTGGATCGTATCACAAAAAAATTGATGTGCATAGCTATGACATTGGTCAATGTCCTTGTACCAACTTTGAATAAAATCTGTAGAAACATGCCTGAGTTATGGCTCTGTACATGAAAAATCGTAATAAATGGCCGCCTGGCGGCCATATTGGATCGTATCACAAAACAAATTGATGTGCATATGTATGACATAGGTCAATGTCCTTGTACCAAGTTTGAATATAATCGGTTGAGATATGCCTGAGTTATGGCTCTGTACATGAAAAATCGTAACAAAATGGCCGCACGGCGGCCATATTGGATCGTATCACAAAAAGAATTGACGTGCATATCTATGACATTGGTCAATGTCCTTGTACCAACTTTGAATAAAATCATTTGAAACATGCCTGAATTATGGCTCTGTACATGAAAAAAATCGTAATAAAATGGCCGCCTGGCAGCCATATTGGATCGTATCACAAAACAAATCGACGTGCATCTGTATGACATATGAAGTAATCCTTGTACCAAGTTTGAATGAAATCGCTTCGGGCATCTCTGAGATATCTGCGTGAACGGACGGACGCACGCACGGACGCACGCACGGACGCACGCACGCACACACGCACGGACACGACCAAACCTATAAGTCCCCCCGGACGGTGTCCGTGGGGACTAACAAATACAATGTGAAGTACTAAACCTGACTGCAAAGGTCACCATAAAATATATCTGTCAGAGGTATTCCTTCAACGCTTTCCTTGATAACAGGGGAATATGGAGTCATCGTCAACCATTCATCTATAATAAAATAGTATGCATGATTTTTCCTTAAAAGAGCGACCGATTTTGATTTAATACTCGATATTTAGAGCCCACCAATGTAGACATAACTTCACCAGTGTCTCTATTCACATGCCGGTATACCATGAACGTTGTAAGTAAGAATAAATGAAATTGCTTTCTTTAATGATATGATCCCACAAATTGAAAAAAATTTACTAGCAACGTCTTTGTCCCTTCAATATTGACATAGAGGTCATATTCATAAACAAATTCACCTCTCTCTCTCTCTCTCTCTCTCTCTCTCTCTCCTCTCTCTCTCTCTCTCTCTCTCTCCAATAACTGACCGCAAACAAAGAAATGGCAGGAGAACCGCTTTATCTCTTATAGATGTAACTTTGTAATGCGTGTATAACAGCTTTAGTCACAAATGGTCAGTCGAACACTGCAGGTGTGGTATCTTGCCTCCCACTCAATGAAAATCACTGATGTTCTTACCGACTATCCGACAAAGTTTTCAGTATGTGTGTGTGTGTGTGTGTGTGTGTGTGGGGGGGGTCTGTACCTTAAAACTTATAACAACAAATCAAACATATCATATACTGGCCATAGTAAACCGTTAAATTTCAATTTGATGGGCATTACTTTTCATGTTACCCCAGAAGAACGAAAGTATAAATAAATTATTAAATCAGAGGAAGATTTTCAAGTTTTACCAGATCAGAATTATGTCTTATGTCTGTGTTGTAAATTTGGTGGTTTATGAACAGTGCAAGCTCGAGAATGAACATGAAACAGAACGAGGTATCCAAAGGTTTATGGAAAATTTAGGATTTGAGATTACATATTTCATAATCAAGAATATTAACCTAATCAACGATCGTTTCATCGCATAATACATTGCTACAATGCCCACTCCGTCTCATACGGCTACCTTACAATGTCGAGATGTTTCAACGCTAACATAATTCCTACAGGGTGAATCCATAACTCCATGACTACTCACCTCCTGGATCACTGAGTACCAGTGACAAAGCAGCGAGGCATGAACCACAGCCATTCAGAACAACAAGCTGAAATAGAAATAAAGCATATATAACGTGATAGTTTTGGGGTGTGTTATATCCACTCCCACGACGTAAAAATTCAGAGTTTAGCTTTAATAGCCAGTACGAACATCAATTGGCTATGGTTAAATGAGATGAGAAGATACACACGCTCACCCTCTCTCTCTCTCTCTCTCTCTCTCTCTCTCTCTCTCTCTCTACACACATACGCAAAATATACATGTATGTATGTATGTATGTATGTATGATTATGTATGTATGTATGTATGTATGTATGTATGTATGTATGTATGTATGTATGTATGTATGTATGTATGCATGCATGCATGCATGCATGCATGCATGCATGCATGTATGTATGTATGTATGTATGTATGTATGTATGTATATGCATGTATGCATGCATGCATGTATGCATGCATGCATGCATGTACGTACGTACGTACGTACGTATGGATGTATGTATGTATGTATGTATGTATGTATGCATGCATGCATGTATGTACGTATGTATGTATGTATGTATGTATGTACTATTTATGTATATATTCTACTTCTATATTTAATCACGTTTTATGAAATGCAATGGTACTATTGTTTTCAATTATATAACTGCACAGAGAGAGTAAAACGAAATCTTACGTTATTTTGATCAAGCTGTTTATTTGCTTTGGCGTGCTCAGTCAGGAAAGTGCACACGTATTCTTAAACGACGTCAGTCCAGTATAAGCATGGTATCTCAATATGTCAACGTCTTTATTAAGAGTGGCTCCACTTGGGAAAGCTAAACAAAAAATACAAGCAAAGGAATAGACAATGCCTTAATGTATGACCTGTTCAGTAGCTGTAAAATAATTTTAAAGGGATCACTTTGTTTTCGCAGTGATTGATTCACCCAATGGTGCAAATAACCTGGTGAACTGAGTAGGCCTGGGGTCAAAAGTTCAGCCATAAATTACTCGGATGAAATTACCCTTGCGATGCTCTACACAATATAGCCGACGTTACAGTTGACATCGTTTTTTTTTCTATCGGGATAGAGCTGGCATGCGTGTGTTGTCAGTGAGTTCACCGTTTTCAGATCGTCTTTTCAAAATCAGCATAAAAACAAAAGAATCAAGACGACTGAATCGGAGTAATGCACTGTAACCAAGGCTAAACATCGAGTGGTACTGAGCATAGTATCTCGTACAAGATACTGGAAAGATAGTTTAATCATTCGTACGAAGTTAAGTATTTTGATTTATATCATTCCAGTACTGAAGGCGCCAATACAGCGACCTGATTGGTCGATACATGAAAATGACCGTGGTATATTGGCGATATACCGCGACTGGCACACGCGCGAGTTCTCGGCATCACCAAAAATCCCCTTTTTACGTCCCATGCCATAATTTCAATGTAATGTTATATATGTTTTGGCAATAAACCACCTCAGCGACGGCATACCATGAGACTTTGACCAGTTCACTTCATATATGCACGAGCGATAGCTCATGCATATATGAACCAATGCCATACAATTTACGTAAAATCGCGGGGCGAAGTAAAATTTCGGGTTCAAACTTCAGGGTAGTTGTCGCTTGGCTAGGGTACGGCATATGTTCATATAGACTGATTCCCGTCCTTAAGTGCTAACGATAACTTAATTAGACACCTCGCCTACCTTTTCAGCGACTATGTCACAAGAAATAGTGTTTTCAGATGTTCCAGCATTGATGATGCCCTGCAAAGAGATACATAGCCGTCAGCATCGAATCCCAATGTGCCCGTTGGCTAGACCATAAACATACTGGTGGTTCGGCGAATGGCACGTTATAACATTTCACCCGGCGGGGAGGTTTCATAAAGCGTCATGCTGGCGGTGTAATAATTGAACATGTGGTTAACTAAAGAAGCACATTTAAACTCTTGGAGAAGTTACGGAAAATTTGTTAATGTTACACGAGAAACGACTACGCTAAAGAGTTCTATATTTCTGCGATAGGAGCCAGTATGAAAATAGAGATGGATAGGTATCTCGGAGTTACCACGATTACTCACTCTCCCCTCCCATCGGTGAGCACAGACTCGTACCCTGTAAACATACCGCACATGAAGCGGATAGCAGATAGTGTTTCAAGTGGTCATGCGTCAATAACATGATAACGCTGAACGCAAATGGTGCATAAATAAATATTTGTTAGCATTTTCCACATAAAGTACGAAGATTAAACCTGCTAGTGTTACAATTGACACTAAAGTCACTCTTATTCGGATGAATTTATGGCTCAGACTATAAGGTACAACAACAGCCGCGCATACAACAAAAAATTGTCCAAATTTAAGCAGCGTTGTCCGAAGTCGCGAGCGTGCAGCTATTAACAAACCTGAAATCGCGATCAACGCTATTGAATAATCCAATTTTATACAATAGCTGCTCCTTACAGCCGTAGTGCCATCAACTTCGGAGTGAGGACACTGAATTGAATAAAATCTCATTTTGACTATTACAAATGCTAGTTTACACTGGGCAAGAAATGTGATGTGCTTTATGTCTGTTTATCGCCTGGTGGGTCCTTCTGAACATGAAACTGTTATTAAGAGCTATCACTGAAGCTAAGAAGAAAAAGCAAACAAACAAATTCGGTAAATATACATTTTCTGGCACACATCAAACTTTACAGTGTAATTACTTCGAAAATTACATTTTGCGAAAACATACGCATATGTTATTTCAAGCCAATTTGTAATCTAAAATGTATATGTAAAAACTGAATATATAGATATGCAGCCGATATGTGAACATACGTTTGGATTGGACTCTGCATTATAGGGATCTGCTAAGCACTTTGCAAACCCTATGTCAGTAACTTTCGTTGCATTCTTTATATCCACTCCTCTCCTAGACAACATTTTATGGTCTTCACAATGCAGGTCACACTGAGAATAGAAGAGGAGAAAACAAATTATGTGATATGACCAGGAAATAATGTTTCCTAATATTCTCGGTCTTATGTAAGTCAGTATTACGAATTAAACTCTTAAACTTTCTCATATACTTTGCTGATTGAGACTAGGAATTTTTGCCTTCAACAGAGAGTTAAAATTATGGATTAACACGTACATCTCTCAATTAGGAAAAATCTATCGATTCAAAGTTATCTAATTTGAAAATTGAAACGGCGACCACAATAACCATAAACCACAAATTAATTTATCTTACTTTACTTAAATTTTTCTGCCACCGTCCATTGAACAACACCAAGATGCATTCTGTCACCTAATACGGAATACAAACGACCAAACTAGTACGATTGCTGAAGTAGAGCAAAAATCATCTGGCAAAGGAAATCAAAAATTTAGAAACCAATCAATGCCGGCATCTTGAATAAAAATAAACCAACACTCTACCCTAAGCAAACTGATTTGAAAGGCTGTCAGAACACAGAAGCAAAAGAAAGGTTAAAAAGAAGAAATAAAATCGTTTTTATTCCTCGAAACAACTTCACTGGAAACTATCTCAAGGCAAAAAGGAAACTTAATGGATCTTGCAGGGTCAAGAGGTTAAACCTGGAATTCCACTGTACAAAAAAGCCCGAACCCCCAAAACACAAATACAAATAAAAAAGAACTTGCACAAAGGTGCAAAGAAATACGTGAATTTCCATACGTGTTTGCTTACGTAGGTTTGTTTGTACTGTCTGCACGTGGTCTAAGGGCGTATTGAGCTGTAGATCTTGAACACACCGTGTCCCTTTTATTCCGGGTAAGACCCGTCAGCACACACGGATCGCTCATATAATAGAGTCAGTCAATAACAAAGCTGACTTCTCACTGTGAGAGGAAAGCTGGCTCTTATCATAGAACCAAAAGTTCACGTAATGATTGACCTGAGAGCGATCATTGACAGATGTCGGATTAGTACAGCCTTGACTGTTAACACACGAACCAGCAAAAGTTTAAAAACAAAGAAAAAATAAACAGAACATTTCCTGAAATAGCTGTAGCGCACAAACATATCTGCGACTACTGTGCTATAGGTCTACGATGATATTCCGTAATGAGTTCTCTCTAACATAAGAAGAAGCAAATATCGATCTTTGTACCACGTTGTTTATTCGAATATAAACATGCATTCCAGATTGAGAATAGCTAGTTCTCAGAGAACGATTAACTGTAAAAAAATCAAAGACCGATACAGGAATAAGAAACTAAACTGAATTAAATTTCTTACGCAGAAAGACTCAAGGGTCAGTAGATCAACTTGTATGACGAGTCTAATAAAGCCCTCTTGTGACAGCGTCTCAACATTTACTTTGCCTACGTCTCATTTGCATGACACACAATGAGTTTCTGAATGTTAGAAAATAACAGCTTGAAAGAGTTACTAACCTACCCAAAGTTCCACAAAATATACATACTGAAGCAAGTAATTTTAGAAACCTAAAATCAAACATAATGAATGCAATCAGCGTCCATCAAAGTTCAATCAGTTCTTGACAATTGTCCTTTGAGATCTTTACGTGTACATTAGCAGTGCAATATTATGTAGATAGGGCAGGGCCAGCGAAGGTCCCTTGAGAATTCATTCAACAGTATTAAGCTTATTATACAAGAAAATATTAACTCACCGTATACTATATGAATCCGTAGATAACTACAGCACCGGACAGGTCTACTTCTGTTCCTCAGGAAAGGTCGTTACAAGCAATTCTGTCATGAAAACTATCCGCCTTTTCCCATGCATTGGTATGCCTTTCAAGGAAGGGTCATGTGTAAAATTTGAATATAGTGCCCCATCACAATGAAATGCAGTGGTAGTCTCCAGCGCCAAGGTCACTCCGCTCCTCGACATGTCTGTTCCTACCGCCAACGGCGCACTTTACATCGATGGTTTATTTTGCGTCAAGGTGTATGTGAGGCGTAATAAGGAAGTGAAAGCACATGATAGTTTGTGACCATTTCGCGATGAAATCACCATGCATTTGAAGCTAAGCAACCACAGATGTTTGAATTACTGCTGCCGACGGTTCGAATGCGTTTATTGTCAATTTAGACTCAATTTATACTCAATTAACGTAACTTAGCCCGTTAATTGCAAGGTTTAAGAGGTTAAAAAACACGGGATTCAAACCTACACAAAAATGTATGAAGCCTGTGTACTCCTGATTCTTGACTAATATTCAGGTGTTTAGGGTTTCCAAACGTTTGCTTCATATGTAGACTGAAAGATCCGTCGCTCGAAGACGTTCCCTACGCTCCCTTCCTCCACGACTGGACGCGGTCTGTCACATGCGGCGACGAGATGAAAGACATTTGGCTACGCCGACAGCTGTTTCTGGTCGCTAATGTGACCACAGGCTACCCAGACAGAATGAATAAGCTTATTATTGAGTTTTTCTCACTGTTTTCTCTATCAGTTCCTCTCCTTTTCTTCATCACAGTCCCTCTATGGATATAGGGACTGTGTGTCTTCATGCTCTGAATGATCGGAGTAAATAAAATAAACGGTTATATAATCTAACCTAGCCTCTTATAACCCTTTATTCATTTTACACCCATTACAAGGACGTTTATCTCTCATATACACATCTTGTAATTAATTAGTCAACACAACTAATTATGCTAATCCGTGGACTTATCAAGAGTTGGTCAACATTGCAAAGATAGAGATGTAAATGAAATTAGTAACCTTTCCTATCTTTCGCGATGTTGACCAACCCGTAAAATCCCTGATAAGTCCACGGATTAGCATAATTAGTTGTGTTGACTAATTAATTACAAGATGTGTATATGAGAGATAAACGTCCTTGTAATGTATGTAAAATGAATAAAGGGTTAAGAGACTAGGTTAGATTATATAACCGTTTATTTTTATTTACTCCGATCAGTCAGAGCATGAAGACACAGTCCCTATACCATAGAGGGACTGTGATGAAGAAAAGGAGAGGAACTAATAGAGAAAACTGTGAGAAAAACTCAATAATGAGCTTATTAATACTGTCTGGGTAGCCTGTGATGTGACGTTTATGCAGAGTGCTGTTGAATATTTATTGATCTAAGTCCTCTCTCTGCATAATAAGTATGGTAGTCATTGAAACACTGTCAATCGTCATGGCCTTCATGACCACAAGCCCGCAAATGCAGGGGTGACCAAATAAGTTTTGAGTCTCTAGTCCATGGGGGAGTATCCCTAAAAAAATCACAAGCCATCCAGCACTTTTGTGGAGTGACCGTGACTAGCCCAGCAAAATTCATTGAAAAAGTATTTATAAACGAACAGAAGTTTTATAGATGTAATGCCCTTACTTTGATCTCGTGCTCACTTGTTTGTACATATTTATGTTTCTTTGACACGTTAGACTATTTGTACTGTATAAAAGTTAATTGAATGGTGAATTATAAGACTATCGGGCTAGGCAACTTATAGAGTTGCAAGTCACAATATTACACAACTACTACTACTACTACTACTACTACTACTACTACTACTACTACTACTACTACTACTACTACTACTACTACATGTTGAAATTACAAGGTCGGTTTGCGATATTAAATGAAGGAATGGAAGCTCGACAGAGAGTTAGTTGGAATGCACAAACAGAGTAGATACTCTCAGCCTTCAAAGTTAACAGCGATTTATTTCATAGGTCCAGAAGTTACATATCGTCAAAAATTGAGAAAGCGAACTTTCTTCTCCTGCCCTTCAGGAATAGAGGTAGCGTAACTTTGACCAACTCTCCTCTAACATTGTAGAAATCTTGTTTAGAGGGCGTGGTTTCGATCATACGATGGATATTTCTAAATTGTAACATTTTCACTTCATGGATAATGTTTTTGCGCATGTTTTTGCGCATTCGACTTTTTCTTGTTTTAATCTTCATACTGTTCTGGTTACTGTTTTCGTTGAACACGATCTCTGAAGGTAGATTAACATTATAGCAGGTATACAAATCAGTAATTTGTAAGTTCTTCAGTGAAATATCACAAAATAGTTATTACAATCTCCAATGTTTGGTGGTTGAATGATTTGGAAAATGTAAGGCCTTATATGGATTATTATTTTTCTTAATAAGTATACCAAAAATATGAAATCTTTTTCAATAACATTTCTTGAATAAAAGTTTTCGTTGGTCGTTAGTGGAACACCGGTTCTTCTAGCATCTTCTATCTTTTTCTTTTCATTTCGAAAAATGTACCGATCCTGTGAAGAACTATACAAAGAAAAATGTATTATTACTATCGGAATGTATGGCGAACACAACTCAGGGCAAATCGACTTTTGAATAAAAGAAAGTTACAGCTTCCTTCGAATCCATCGGATATAGGTTACGACAGGCACAGTGTAGAATGTTACCG
This sequence comes from Ptychodera flava, assembly GCF_041260155.1. Classification (NCBI taxonomy): domain Eukaryota; kingdom Metazoa; phylum Hemichordata; class Enteropneusta; family Ptychoderidae; genus Ptychodera; species Ptychodera flava. The sequence continues at coordinate 16,413,810 of NC_091928.1, forward strand.
AGCATTATAACGCGATCATATTTTATGCTGAGTAAGCTTAGTGGTTGCAAAGTACGTTGAATTATTATACACCTACGTCTGTAACCTATGGAGTTTCGTCGTACAGTAAGTTTCGGTATCAGAGGACGCGGAGTCCAATAACTTTGACGCGGAGTACAATAACTTCAGGTGTTATTGGACGCTATTTGACCTTTGACCTCAAAACACCTTTACGTCAACACGAGGAAAAAGAAGAGAATATTTTACATTTTTTACAAAAATATATACTTCTTAACATTCAGTACTTCACAAAGTAAATCATGGTCAGTCCAAAACCGGTGAATTTGAGTGAAATTATGCTGCTGACGTAAAATTTCTACCGCGTGCACTGCGCAGCGCGGGTTGAAATTTCGTTCTGTGCGCTTAGCGGACGCGCTGAACGCGTTCCCAGTCTGCTCGCGATCGCTCAGTGCAGTGCGCGAGAAGCATCCAAAAAACGCCTAAATTTCGACTTTTTTCAGATAAAATTGGACTAAAAAGGTGTATAATAATAAGGTTATTCCCAAAATACCGGGATTTATGTCCTCGTCTCGGACAATACCTCCGCTGCACGATGTACTCGGACATAAATCCCGGTATTTTGGAATAACCTTATATTATTCAGGTAATAAACACAGAGAAAAACGTAGCGGATGATCTGTTTTAGTTCTGCGCTATACCTGCGCTATACGTTTTATAACCTTTTTATAATGATCGATGAAGTTAGGTCACCAACTCAGAAGACCATGACCATGGCAACAGAGACTTTAACACGAAACTGGTTACGCTCTTTTTATATATGAATGATTTTTCATTGGGGATATTTGGCTATATAAGGAGGTGGGGCGAGGACATCTGGGCGCGAGTCAAATCATTCACAGGAGACCGTCGAAGTCAGAACGTCGGGGACCACTGGAGGAGCTAGTTCGCCGGAGACCGTCACGGTCTCTGAGCTTATAAGCAGTTCGCGGTACACGACTGCTGGATTCGAAGTTGGAGACCATGGAAAAATTTGACTTGGCAGCAATTATTGATAATAACTGGCAAGTCTGTGAGCCGTTAACCTCACTGCGAACACTAAACCGCTCTTTTCCTGCTCTATTGATTGGGAAAAAACTCACGGAAGAAGGTAGTTTCTTGACTGGATCTGTCATCCTTTTTGTGGGCCCTTACTTCCTTTACCTTGGTTGCCGTTTCTCTACTGTCTATGGTTGCAGAAAGGCAATCTCTTCTTTTTCGATGCAAATGTATTTCATCTGAGATCATTATTCGTAAATCAATAAGGCCAGCAGAGTCGTCTGCATTTAAAGTTCTAGGGTCCTTTTAAACCAAACTAATAACCTTAATGAGTTGAATGACAACACAGCACATATCATATCTGACACGAGCCCGCTATACAAAAGTGCAAGTCTGTACCTGCATGCACACATATTCAATTAGAAAATGATCACACTGGAAATTTGAAAAAAAACCCCGAACCAAACCGAACTTAGTTTATAGTATTTCATTAGTGATGAAGATGTCAAGATGATTGGCCAAAACAACCAAAATATTATTGTTCAAGCACTAGTCTTGCTAGAGAGCAATGTGGACAGTGAGCAGTACGCGTTTTTGCAGTAGCGTGAACGGTTCGTGACAACTTGTGGAAGATGAGGCCCTTGCAACAATGACTCGCCCTATCCCCTGTCAGATTATGCGGTTACAAACAGTATGTTAGGATATTTCTTAGGAGATATACGATCAGCAAAGGGTATATATTTGGTGATAACATCCTTGTCGATTCTTCTCAGAAAGGGTCTTACATCTTCTAGCAAATACCAATACATAACGTTTATAACATCTATTAGATGACTGATATAACATTTTGAATTTACCGTTATAAGTGTAATATGTCAACTGCGTAAATAACAGCATGCCAAAAAGCAATACAAGTGGGAAGAGCCTGGGCCAGCCGTACTCTTGTTGTGAGTCAGGTTGATATGTCTTTGTTCATCAATAAACAATCAATCACAATGAGGTGTCATCTTATCAGAACTCGTACACAGTCGGCGTAAATTTGAATACAAAATCAGTCAATGCTCTGACATGGTAAACATGTTTGCAAATTCCAAAATTACTCCGCTACACATATTTGTTATACTTTTGATGATGTATTCCGATTGTTGTTTCATGGAGTATGTTTACTCTGCAATTGAGAATTGTCCAACCTTTATACTGAACTGTTTTATAGCTCAGTAAAGTCATTAAAAGCTCAAGGCTGAGGAATATCTGAGACGAAAAGTATCGTTAACCTTGATCTTGTATGTCTCTTGGAAGAGCAAAGACAATCCTGAACCATCCTGGTTCCTTGCAGTAATACGCTTGTCCCGGCGCGATGTAGACACCAGTATCGATGAGCTCGTAAAACACCTCAAGCTCAGCTTCAAATGTCAATGGAGATACAAGCTGTATAGAAAATACGTCTACATGTTAATGACCTCTGCTTGCAGTTATGTCTACATGTCAATGACCTTTGCTTGCAGTTAGGGAGCGTTCAGTTATTACGGTCGGCGTTTGGCCGGCAAAATGCGGGGGGGGGGGGGGTCACCTTAAATTTGAAAATGCAAAGGGGAGGGGGTCATGTATTTTTCAAACAGCACAGGAGGGGGGGGGGTCCACTTGATTTTTATAAGTATCCATCCTGTCAAAAAGCACTTTCAGTGTTCAAAAATATTATGGGAAATAAATATGATTCGCTGCAAGATTTCATTCTCTGAAATCATTTACCCGTAAATCTGATTCAAAATACAATTATCTGTCACATGAACATCTTGCCTTGACCAGACAGGTTTGTCTTCTTGTAAATCGAACAATGAACAATTCCTATTACTTACATATTAGAGATATCGCAAGTTTTGTCAGGGAAAATATTTTAATTGTTTACCTGTAAACTACCATGAGAAGTGAAATAATACTTTAAGCTGAAATTGCTATATCATATTTGTTGTCCACATTTTAACTTTCAAACACCCCATTTGAATCAAGTATATTTGTATCCATTGTCAAACACTTATAAAAACACAGATTTAGTTTAGTATTGTAAAAATTATTCACAGTTTTCTCATGGGCTCTAATGTATTGTGCATCAACATTTTCGTGAAATTCCAAAATCAAGTTTCTTGTACACATATGCACTTGTAACCACCCTATTCTAATCCAGTACATTTAAATATCAATTATCCGACGTCTATATATGCAAATATGTCAAGTTATTTATATAGCATCTTTGTAACCTTCAATATTGGACATGTTGGAAACTTGATATTTTTGGTGAGCAAGTAGGCCTAACTGTTTCTCTGTCATCCCAGGCTGCAGGAAATTTTTCATCAAGTTAGGGTTTCCTGATCAAGGAAGATTATGAAATCAGTAATATGACATTACAACAAACATAAATATTCAAACTGAATAACAGCCGACAGAAACTCACCTTTCTAAAGTCTGCCCAGATATACAGCCCTGCTGACCTTGCAAGGTGTGGTATCCCTATCTTTGCTAACCCTTTCGACATGACTTCATGAGCATTCCTAAGTCTCTTACGATTTGTTGGTAAATATGTTTGCGCTACCCACTCTGTAATGGTCAAAGTTCATTTCTTGTCTCAAGTCTACAAGTTTCCATAGCAATTACGTGTTAATTTGCATTGATATGATATACTAGAAAATCCAAGGCCACTAGACTGATTAATTGTTATTTCTGTCTTTCGAGATATAATTTTATACTACTTTGCATTGATTTATTGCTTAGTGATCGACAGCATGGGGGATTGTTATCTAACATCTGATATAATTTCGTATCTTAAAATTCATGAACAAACATAATCTCTTTTATGACATCACGAGTAAAGGCTCAACTCTGTTTGGAGCCAGACAAGATTAAACATTCAGAGAAATATTTAACGGTCTGTTTCAAAAGATCAAGTTCTGCGCACAATGCTCGCCATGCATGGCTGAACTTACATTGTTTAATAATGTCTAGACCTCATGCAGTCTTTGGTAACGAAATACTAATTGCCGATGCCTGTCATATAGATAACGATAATAGCTTTACTTCACATTGTAGGCATGTTTATTTGTAATCGGCAAGCGAGTTGGAATAGCAAAAAATCCATTTGTCTTGAGGTCACAAACGAAATAATCTTTTTGCATTCAGCAACGGGGTAATTTTTTAAACTTAAAGCAAGTATTCAATGCTTTCTTGATATCACAAAAATGTAAAACATTGCTGCTTTACCCTTAAACCGGAGTGATAAGATAATCATGATAACAAATTATAAACAAATTAGACCACTTTTTAGTGAGCCAAAGCAGGAAAGTCAAAAGCGGATACTTAAGGCATACGACAATTGAAGCATATGCTAGAAAAATAAATTAATGATAAAAGGACTTCCGTGAACAAATTGGTCTACTTCTTTCTTTAACTATGCTGCCAGAATATTTACCTTCATCACAAAGCATGCTTTTGAGTGTAACTTGCATGACAGTGGGTACACTAAACCAGAAAGCAATCCCAGAAAGAGCCGATACAACATCTTTATTCCAGGAATAAATTACACCACAGCGTACACCAGACATGCAGAAATCCTGGAAGAGAAACTTCACATTATGATCGAAACGATCCCCATGTAGTATAGAATCAGTATTTGTGGCGATGCAATCCCAAATGTATATCACTTCACGTTGTTACAAAAGAAACAGGCTTGTCATTAATTATGTATATATTTGTTTGTTTATACTGGCATCAAACAAGCGAAACAAAATGACTAGATGCAGTAAATAAAAATGTACATAAAATAAGCATGTAATATAAAAGAAACATGATGCAGAGAGTATTGATAGTTTAAAACAGTATTGCGGCCATTTTGAATTCAAAATAACACCATATTATGGCCATTTTGAATTGTAAACACCAGTAAATTTTAGCGGTGACATTCATTTCTCTGCTCTAAATCTTGGCAAAGGTACCTAGAGTTTTATTTTGTTTATCATGAGAGAGAAGGGTTTGACATTTGCTCAAGGAAATTTTGTGTAAATATATTCAAGCTTCTGTTTCCAAGCATGCATTAATACCTTAATGCCACTTAAAAACTTCAGAGAATACATTTCAGGAATACTATATTGAACAGTTATTTGACTCTTGCCTTCGAAAATGACCAAGTGAAGTGAGTTCTGTCAGGATCTGGCAAATCTTCAAGACTTAGCACACTGGTGAACTCTGCTTCTTCATCAAACACAGAAATCATGTAGATCTCATCCGCTATGACATGAAGTTCATGTCTGTAGATGGCCATAAAGAAAATTTCATTAATGTGGTTGTTGCATATGGATTACATATACTTGAATGTGCACTTGACATATTTGGATTCAGTGCTTGAGAAAATGACAAAAGTGTCGTTCAGATACGTTACAAACGTACTGCTGCATGGACGTCGACACACTGAATTACATTCATTCATTCATTCATTCTTCAGTTTTCTTCCTGTCCACGCCGTCACCATTGCAAACCTAGCTAAATTTCCGTCCGGTTTTGCCCGAGCGTGCGACTTAAGTCTAGCCCCAATTTCACTAATCCTTTCTGACCGATGGAATCAATTCGAATCAATGCACGCCAGACTAAGGGTTTGCCCTTTTCCCAATTACATTAATCACTGTACCTAAGCAATTTATATGCGATTTTCTTTGCAAATGCATAAATAAAGTTTTGTAAGTTCATCCGCTCTGAGTTTTTTTCGTTTGTGTAAATGTTAGTTAAAGTACGAATTATATCAATTATATTATGTAAATTTGAATTTAACAATGAAATTCTTCATATCGAGTGATGATCATGGGAATTATTGTTTAAGACTGCCATAATCTGGTCTATTCATCGCTGTTATAAGTGAGTTTTACGACCCCGTTTAGAGGGTAGAAAATCCTAGGGTTCATGAGTTGAGGATTTCAATTCGGTCTGTATCTTTTATAGACTCACCTCTTGGCAAAATGCAAACAATCCACCAAGAGTTGCTTGGAATAGATATCACCCAGTGGGTTGTGTGGATTTATCAAAATCATGCCACGAACATTAATGCCCTGAGTGAAAAACCCAAAATTAGAAGTCAATCTCTTGTAAGTACTTTGAAAGGCTATACTTCTGAAAATTTTAATAATACATACAATAATATTGATAATAATACCATGTATTGGAGTGACTTTTCCAGCAACAACACCAATTTTAGACTCCAGCTTTTTCCTACTACTAGCTCTCTACTTCGGCAGTTTTGCTTAGAGCGCTAATCGCCAGGAAAGCGAGACCAAATCATTAATTTTGAAGAAACCCACCTGTCTACAAATATTACTATTTGACAGATTGTTTATACATGAGCACAAAATGACACACCATGACTGGTAAATTCTTATAAGATTAAGGAGTAAGCTGGTCATAGACTTTTGCCGAGTTTTGTTGTTATATTAGTGAAAGTCAGATATGTACCAGTTATCGTTTAAAAAGTTGACTGCTTGAAGTATTGGAAACTAAGTTTGGAATGATCTTGTCAAAACATTTCCAACTTTTGCAAAAGGAGCTTCTGATAACGAGGAACACAATCTTCGGGATATCGCGCAGTATATCGGAAGCTTTAAGCCAATTGGTTGATTGAAACTTATTGTTCTTATCCAAAAACCCGACCACGCAGAGATAGTCTTAGTTTCAGACTCCTTAGCTTGCTGTAATAATGATAGTTAGCCAATTAGAGAAAAATGTATCCGAATCACAGCAAATAGTCAGAATCTTTATTCGTTTTGATCAAACACCTCACCATAATGACATATGTCGATACCTTTCGAGTTGCTTGTTCAAGAGCATCTTCTAACTTATTCACTGTCAGTTGAAATGGTTTTCCGTTCTCTCCAGATGTCTGTAGAATCACGTAATAAACACAGATTATTGGGTGAATTCGAAAATAAATCAAGGAATAACAGTGCAAAAATGGACGCGCGTCTCAGACCTTGCAATAACTTGAGTCTCCTGACTAACACTATATGTTCAGAAGCATAATTGCGACACTAAAAGTTACAAATTTTATATATATTTGCATACTGAACTAACTTGTTCCACACACTTAAATAACTTATAGACATGCTACTGATTCCCCTGTTGGTATTATTTTTAACAAATGTAGGAAATGGTATACGACTTTCACTAATGGACCGCTGTATAAGTACATTAGCCATCAATCACTCAGAATACAATGCCCATATTATTAGAACGAGCAACTTCCCTTATTATGAAATATTCATACGTAATAATATCTATAAAAACAGGTCCGTTTGTGACTCAAAGTTGGTGACAAACACATGAGTTCTTCGAGTCACACATGGCATAAATTTCTCCCATACGCAAACATTAAGACTCTAAAAGTATCGTACCCTAGAATGTTTGGTAAAGTGCACGTGTCAAAATATGTAACTCATCGAAAGAACAGAATGTACTTAACCTGACTGTAAAGGTCAACAGAAACTATCTCCGCCAGAGGTATTCTTCCAATATCGTCTTTAATAGCAGAGTAATATGGTGTCGCCATCAACCACGCGTCTATGATGTAAATATTATGCATCAACATCTTTAAAAATGACTTAATGTTTTATAGAAATCAAAATCTCTGTATTTCGAAGAACGAAATTTGATCTTTTATACAAATAAAAAAATCATCAAATGTCTTGCAAAATTTTACAATGCCCTGAATGAGTTTGATGCTTCGTGTTATGACTATAAATTTTGAAATACTTTTACAGTAATATCTAAAATAATGGTAATGCACAGTCAACATGGGAAACCGTTATTCAATTTCTCTAATTCTTTGTTGATACCAGAATTTTTGCAGTAACCATGACTGAAATTTTTTTCTGAGCAATCTTTTATTACAAAGTCATTTTAGGACCCTGAAAAAATAAATGATCTCTAAAATTTGCAAACTGTTCACTAACAACGGCTTCATCCCTTAAACTATAATCATGTTCACAACCAAATCAAATGATTGACGGTATGTAACAGTTTCGACACATTTGTAACTTTGAAATGTGCATGATTATTTAAAAGCCTATTGTGTCAATCCCACGGATATCTCTGTCTGTCTGTGTCTATCAATCTGTCTGTCTGTCTGCCTGTCTCGCTTACTCGTGTATAGTTTTGTCATACGTTGCATCAATTACATAACATGTCAGAGGGAGATGGGGGCAGTTTAGGTATTCATGATGTACAGTTTATCTGAAGAATGGCTAGTTGTCGAAATATATATCCCATGGACTGCCGGTTATTTGCATTAAAAGGAGACAATCATCAAAAGGTGAGTGAAGCAGACAGCAAGCACACCATGTGAATAAAACAATACACATATGAAAAAATGAAACGTCGCCGAATAGAGGTGCCTGATAGTATGAAGAGAGTCCATGTAGACGTTCTGCGACATTTAAAAACAAAACGACAAATGGCAAATAAAATATCCCTCGTAAACTGGTGTGGCCTACCCGTGTGCAATCGCACACTGAATAAACGGATAGGCAGCATTCTCGTGAGAAGAATAGGCGGAGCATGGCCAGCGCTCGAATGATGGAAAAGGAGGACCGTAAACTCATTCTTGACATCCATGTTGAAAAAAACAGAGTCTTGGTTACCAAGACTGCACCTGGGGGCTCTCATCAGGACTGTCTGACACTAGTGCGGAAACATCTCCGAGCAAAGATGGTGCCATACGGACAAAGTCGCGGAAGATATAGCGTTAAGGTTATGTAGAAGTGGTTTCTGAAATCCTGAGTTGGAACTCTAACTTTTCTGACTTGGATAAGTTGCATTGTACATGTTAATATAACACCATCGTGGTTCAAAGTTTTTTTCAATGGGATTCCCCCAGAGTGTTAGGGGTCGATAGAAAGAGAGCTCCGAATTGCAATACACATAGCCAGTGTTCGAAATTTGTGGAAAATATCAACCAGTCACCAGGACTGGTAACTTCAAAAAGTTGCCTGTCCTGCCAAAAACTTACCAGTCCTGATACTGCGATTACTTTTATGTGCCTAAGTATTTTTGTTATGCGCTGTTGAGTAGGATGAATTTACGGGAAAGAAAACTGTCTTGCCATAAAATTTGAATGGGAGCCCGGAGAAAAAATAGCAGACATAGTTTTAAAGAAGACTCCCCACGCTAAAGTCAACCTGTCCGCCGGACTGGTAACTTTTTTATTTTACAAGTCCTGCAGAAAAACAACCAGTCTCGGACTGCCGGACAGGTGTTATTTCGAACACTGAGATAGCCGAGGCGAATGTCAACGTCTATTGCAAACATGAATTGTTGAAAAACCCCTTTAATTTGAGGTAATAGCATGTGCATTTGAATTTTAAATTGCAGTTGCACATCTCAAAATAAAGAATACCAATTTATTAAAGAATGCTCTCATTAGCCTGCAGGTCACAAAAATATGTAATTATTGCGTATATCTTTCATGGGAACACCATAAATCCATCACCGCGGTATTACAACCGACAGTGATTCTCTGCAGGATGTGTAACTCTGTTCGCACTCACCTCCCGGATCACCCAATATAAATGTCAATGCTGCAAGGCACGGTCCACAGCCATTGAGAACAATAAGCTGAAAAAGAAATAAATAGTGCACTAATACAAGAATGTCTGGAAGGTAAGACACATGGTGGAAATTGCATGAAGATTTTGAATGGCGTGCATGCTACAAAATGGTCTCATCACCAGGCACTCTTCTAGTCGCTTTAAATGATTTTAGTGAAAAGAGGGGTTTGAAGTCAGGCGTTTTTTAACCTTTTGGAAAGCATGATTATTAGGTCTTGTCGTTCAGCGGTGTAATAAGGTTTACTTCTCCTTTGTCTATCGTTTATGTCCCTGAAGTTTATGTATGTCTAACATCAATATTTTCATCGTTTGCCCATATTTAAGTAGCTGCTGCTTCGCCGCTGTGATATATATAATATATATATATATATATATATATATATATATATATATATATATATATATATTTGTGTGTGTGTGTGTATGTATGTATGTATGTATGTATGTATGTATGTATGTATGTATGTATGTATGTATGTATATGGTGCAGATCGTAAACTGATAACTTATGACGCCTGTAGCTTGTGTACAAGTGTAAGTCCAGTTTGGTTTTACTATGAGAATAGACAATCATGCTGTGCTACATTTCTGGTAAGTGATGTACGCAAACCGATAATGTGATAATGTAACAAGTTGATGATTCCCTTTACCCATACAAACACTAATCGGCTATAGTTGGCTTAGGAAATAGTAAATACTCGATCGCATTCGAACTCGCAACGTATGGCATCGTGTCACCTAGCCCAGACATCGCAGTCAAAACCGCTTAGCTGGAGCGGTCCAATTGACCGCAACTCCTCCACTCTGACACACTTGCATTAATTATAACCAATATGTTTATCTGTGTTTTGAGAGGTGGAAAATATTGTCATGATTTGGCGTAAAACATCCATGTGGAAAGCAGAAACAAACCTACCTTATCTGGGTCAAGTTGATCATGTGCTTTGGCGTTCTTTGTCAGAAAAGAACACAGCGTATTCTTAAATGATGATAGTCCCGAAAAATCGTGGTATTTCAATACATCAATGTCTCGTTTAGAAGGTGGCTCCACTGTGGACAGCTAAACACAAATAAAAGCAAAGATAAAATGATCACTCCGGATCCAACTGAAATTTTAATGTAAGGGTCGTTAAGAATCACTTGATGTTTCGAGCTGTGAGTCAAGTACCAAGTAATGGAAAGTGTCGAAATATCAGCCATACAGTACTGGAGTAAGATTACCCTGACAAAGCTATACACAAAATATCTGAAGGTTACTAAATCTTGCATCACGGTTCCTCTCCGTGGAGAGTGTTTAAATATTGAATTTGTATATAAGTTGCACATGATTTTAAACTGTCCTATCGGAGGAAACACACAAAAAATACAGCTAATGGAGATTTAAGACGATTTCATCATAAAAGAACTCAGCTGCGTAAGAGATCAAGCCATTTAAATTCACAACGTGTCTTAGCTAAACCAAATCTTATCAAGATCCGGTCGATGTAAAGATGGATCGGTCTTTTATCGACCTACCAATCTCTAAATTGGATTTTAATCAGATTGACCAAAACGCATTGGCTGAAATCATACATGTCGCAGCGTCTTAACATTACCAAAATAAACTTATAATAAAATAACTTGTATTGGGCAGTTTATGCTTTACGAGTTCAAAAACAACTTGACCTAGTATCAGCAGAACCTGATGGGGAAACGTTCGATGGCACTGACTAAAGAAAATATCATGTACAAGGTACTGGAAATCTGCTTTTTATATTTTATACAAATTGGCAAGCATTCTGACGTATTGACATATTTTCTTGAACTAAAATGGAAGTTTTGATTCCGACAAAGTGACCTCTTCTTTAGCAGCTATCACTCAGCTAGGACATACCTTCGTTTACATTGATTAAAGTCATCGATTGAATTAAATACAGTGTCGTTAGATAGACCACCTACCTTCTCAGCGACTATGTCATGAGAAATTGTATTCTCAGCTGTGCCAGCATTGATAATGCCCTGCAAAAGGATATAGCCATCAATAACAACTTAGTTTACCACGTCAATGTCGCTACAGGTCAATCTTTCATCACAAATTCACATATGTCGTGCTAGTGGCATAATGAAATGGATTGAACAGAAAAACGTCGATAAAAAAGTACAAAATTTCAAGTACAAAAAAGTACAAACTGTTACTGTAGGAAATGACAAACAAGTTTTTTTTCACTATATTGTAGTCATTCTGTTCTTGAACTGAAGTTCACTGGCGAAGCAGTTATTCTGGCAGGTTCGATATTTCTGTGATTCAAGCTAGTAAAACTTGACAGCTACTTGGTGGGGTACCCCTTGTTGTGAACATGTCGGATAATGTTCTTCACAGCAAACACGTGCTGGGTGAAAAAAATCAGTTTTCTGCACTAGTACTAATCTTACTATCACAAATGCAAAGTCTGGCCAAGAAGAAGTGCAGTGTGTACGTCGTCCGTTTCTCTTGTTTTCTTGTAGGAATATAAACAACGTTGAAGGCGGTAGTTACAGATTAACGCCTTTATCGACAACTGTGAATTGCTAACCCAAGCAATGAACGTTTCAAATGTTATGTTATACTCAGAACGCTATTAGGCCAAAGAAAACGTATGTGTGCTTTCTGTAAGCCGTCCTAGCCTATTTGAAACCCGCCGACCCTAAACTACTTGTCAAATTTGTAAAGATTACCCACCTAAAATACAATATGGCAAAAAATCTAACCGACATACCCTATTTTCTGAAGGCTTGTCAACGGAAACAAACATGATTAGTCTTCTTTGAAAATATATTATTATATTAAATATGGGAGATGGTTTGGGACTAATTGTAGACAGTATTGTGTTGGTAAACATTGCTACTTACGTTTGGGTTGGACTCTGCGTTATAAGGATTTTCTAAGCACTTGATAAACCCTATTGTAGCCTCACTATCCTTTTCTACGCTTCTTTTTTGTGGTCACAACTACAGCGACAGTACAATATGCTAATCTGCAAATAAAAAGGAAAAAATTGCAAAGTTACAATTTACATTAGGCCAAACTAAAATAAATGTTTCCACGGTAACGTGCTTCCCAAAATCAGGGAAGGTAGGGTGGGGGTTTTATTTAGTTTTGTTGGCTGAGACCAAGAATATACGGCATCCCCCGTAAAATCTAACAATTCTTTGAATCTTTTTTGAAAATGCGAAAAAAATCCGGTCAGTTTTTCTAGGGTCGATTGAAGCACATTTCTGTTTATTTGGCCTCATCAAAAATTGTAATAATTTTTCAAAATATAAATTGTACTTTGAAGAAGCACATTTCAATATTTTGTTTACTCTTCGTTGGTGGAACATTTTAACGCTTTCCCTATATAACATAGAGAGTAATATAAAAAGACTAGTCCACATTGACATTTTAATTCGAAAAAACAAATTTCGTCAAAATTTCTATTTTGTGAAATTTAAAGCAGCTACAATAAGCCATGAGATATTGAAATTATCAATTTGTATTTAAAACCTGTCCTCCAGGATTTGGGACATGTAAAAAATCTAAGGGTTGAGCCTAGCAGCGGCTGTCATCAATAAGAAACGTCCGTCTAGAAGGGCGTCCTGGTAAGTCTAGTAAGTCCGTCTAGTAATACAAAAACGTGTGTGTTTCCGGTGTACCGACTCGCCCTAGAAGAATCCGCCGAGCCTAGTAATTTTTTTCGCATTTTCCAAACATTTTGATTAAATTTTCTAAATCTTATTGTATTTTATGGGTCTCAGCTACCAAATATAGAGATAAAAACTCTTCCTACCTACTTACCCTAATTTTCAGAGGCATGTTACTGGAAACACTAAATTTCTTTTATATGGCCTAATCAGTCTGAATGTCGATAAATATGAGTATTAATGTCGTCAGAGTTAAGAATCACCTTCAAAATTGCAATGAGCGGTCGTATTTTAAATTTGAAAAGGGGTCAGCATAACGTATCCAAGCGTTCATGAAAGCTTATTTCAATTTCAATCAACAATGTGACGTACAAAAGTGCAGAACTAGGCCAGGTAAGGTTCAAGAGTTCACGAAGCGGACAAAGCGTGCCACTTCAAAATACTGCAGTGTCACTAACAGTGACGGCGTAGGGACTGGAGTATGCAGGTGTGTTAACCTTCATGTGCCTGACGTTTGTCGGCTGCCATTACGTCCATCTCTAGTATCACATCACACATACATACGCAACCGAATGTATTTTAGTGTATCGAAAAAAATGATAAGAGCAACAGTAAAACCGCTGTGGTGAAATCCCAAAATCGATGTGGTTAACAATTTTTAATTGCATTTTCGGAGTAGACGCTGTATCAGTTCAAACTTGTCTAACAGGAGGTCAGACGAAGTCAAAACACACCACCCGATCGATCCACAAACACTGACACCGGCCTCTGACCTCCTGCTTGACAATGTTTCAACATTTGCAGACGGAGTGATTCCTCTTTTACCGCTGGCTGATAATTGCGCCTGACAGTGTAATGTGACACAGTTTTTCCCCATAAAATGTAATTAAAAATTGTTGACATCATCGATTTTAGTGTTTATACCACATCGATTTTACTGCTGCCCCTATCAGTTTCTCGATACACTAAAATGCATTTAGAGGTAACCAACATTGCTTTACATTGACATCGTAACTACTGCCTTTGTAGCACTTTGTCGATCGCAGAGTCTTACCTATGCACACACAATGCCGGCCAAAGCCGGACACTCTCGCCATACTCGTAGGGCTATTGAACCACATGATTAGCGCGGTACCCGTCAACAGGTATGCCTACGCAGATTGGTATACACAGCCTCACAGGGATGCAGAGTCAAGCGATGTCAGCATGTACCTTATCACCAAAGTCATTATAGAACTTTAGTAAGACATTAGATAGAAAAAAGAAGATAACTTACGTATCAAAATGATGTTGACCGGGACAGTTTGAATGTTGGCAACTGGGCTAGATGATCAGCTGATGGCGCCACAGATCGTGAGTGACCTCTATTCATGCAGAAAGTAGAGGTCTCACGCGCGTAATAAGCGTGCAATGCTATTAAGGCGTCATAAAATAAATCATTTGTTTGCCGTCCGCGTGCGTGTAGGTTTTCGGAAGAAATTTGAAAAACAAACACAGTTCGTCTGCTCAAAAATGCGGCACGATGTGCCTGGTTTACTCTGCAATAACTTATTTAGGCTGCGTTCACAAATAACGATTGGGAGGGGCTGGAGGAATCGTGATTGAAATCTATTTTTTTTTTAGATCCCCCTCAATACCCTAAAAATTTTCAAATGCCCCTTCTATGATCAAATTTTTTCAAGTCCATCAAACTATCAAAAGCTCGCAGATTTGTAAAGGATGTACGCGCAGAAAAAATAAACACGTATTGCGCGGTTCCACTCATAGGTGTTCAACCACTGCCTATTATTAGCAGTTTGTAAAGTAATATTCCTAAGGCAAGTTCTTAAATTGATTCATTTTTAAACACATCGCGGTGAACTTCTTGGATTTATCGGTCTTAGCCAACTTGAGTTAATCAAACTCTGGCCAGGTCAATGGCACCTGCCGAAGAGCACACAAAATGACGATCATAAGAAAGTAGGCCGAATGTGAATTCTGGCTAATTTCCATACAGTAAAAAAACTCAGCATGCAGTGACCTACCAGAATTCGTTTCAAAAGTACAAGATATATATGAAGTAGATGCTACTCAAAATTGACAAAACCGGAAGGTTAAAATATTGAATCAAATAAATGTTTTAATCTCTGAAATTTTGGGTGTAATAATGGCAAATTTAGTCACATATTTTTTCATTTAGCCTTTACCATTCAAAGTTTTACTTTTGTATTATTTTATGACAAGAATGTGAAAATTTAGAAAATCAAGCATGTTGACCCCATCTTTTTTCTTTAATATTTGATTATAGTCATATGCCAGAATTCAAAAATTCCCGATAATTTTTCAATTCTAACATGTGTTACTGTCGGGCCTGATCTTCAGTACAAGTATGTTTCACTGTCATGAGCGTCATTTGACCCAAACTCTTTCTTCAACTACCACGTACATCAGGGTCAGAGCTATGTCTGTCACTGCTTAGGTATGCAGTGACAGTGACACTGCAGTAGCAGGGCTGTACCTGATAGTGACACTGTCCGTAGGTATTAACTTTGATAATTTTTGCAATATTTTATCTAAGTTTATACAGCTGTGTTCTTGTTCTACTCCCTAAAGCATGTTGAACTGTCAAGTATTCGGCTTGCTATCACAGCCTGTGTATGTGTACCATGCATTTGTATCACTGACAGCTGACTGTTAGTCTGGAATCTAATTAAATTATCATCTAATACATATTCATACATACAGGCTTTGTTGACAAACTGAATTGTGTGTGTTTGAGAATGCTGTAGGGAGACAGCAAGAAACTGTAGTTTATATATTGCACAGAAATATTGCGAAAATCATCAACAGTTGCAGCTTCTGCCCTGTACTAGGCTAAAGTTTGGTTTTTACAACAAATCACAATATATTTATATTTTTTCCAGATAAAAGTAATGAATATATCTAAATGGTTCTAGATTGTTTAAATTATTACTAACATTACAACAATTTGATGACATAAAAATGGTATTCATTTTTCATTGAATTATGTACAAAAACTTGGAATTGGATAATATAAAACATAAATTTTAAAGGGAACCAAAAATTTTCAAGTCCCCCTACAGGTAGAGCACAATTTTCAAGTCCCTCCTCTACTACCCCAAAAATTTTCGATTCCCCCTGAATTCCTCCAGCCCCCTAACCATTTTTATGAACGCAGCCTTAGAGCGCCTTTACGCAGCAGTTTACTGAAATGTCGCAAGAACACCAATGTTGTTCGATCATTTGAATACAAATCAGGCTGCCTAGGGAGCATTCGTTTTTTACGGGGGGGGGGGTCAGTGGAATTTGAGCGACCCCCCCTCCAAATCAAATTTCTAAATTTGACCCCCTCAATTCATCAATTGTAAAATGTGACCCCCCCCCCCCGTAAAAATATAATCAGATTTTATTCATTAACCCTTTGCACCCTGTGGCCCGGGGCTGAAAAAAGTTTCCTCACATACTATAGAGGATCAACATTTTGGGTGAAATTCCAAAATCAATGTTTTTGCACACACATGAACTTGTAATCGCTCTAGTCTAGTCAAGTACACTAATATCAATAATCAAGAGTACATTAATACACAGATTTACCCAGTTTTATATTGGAAAAAAAATATTCATTGTTTCCTCATAGACAAGATAGTGAATCAACATTTTGGAGACATTCCAAAATAAAATTTCTTGCACAAACATCCACTTGTAACCACCCTAGGTTATCTAGTACATTAATATCAATAATCAAGCGTACATAAATACACAGATTTAACTAGTTTTGTATTGGAAAAAAAATAATTCATAGTTTCCTCTGACAAGATAGTGAATTAACAATTCGGTGAAATTCCAAAATCAAATTTCTTGCTCACACATTCACTGGTAACTACCCTAGTCTGATCAAGTATATTAATATCAATAATCAAGAGTCTATAAATACACAGATTTAGATAGTTTTGTATTTAAAAGAAATTATTCATTTAGCTTCTCATAGATTTTGTATGGGGGACCTGTGTATTTTCTATTTTGCCCGGGAGTTATTGTGTGTTATCACTGTATACCTAGGGAGTCCAAGACAGGAACTTTCCAGAGAGTGTTTTACGTTTCATGCTGCTGCACTGGAAGGTTTGAGTGTCAGCATGTGCTTTGTAAGTCAGATATTTCTCTATTTTGAGTTTTACTCAAGTCAGCAGATATGTAAAGAAACCGGTGAGTGGCAGAGATCGAACTTTATGCGAATCGGACTGCTTATTTAAACCCTACACCATCCTCTACTTTAGTCGATCGAAAGAACATAGCTCACACAAGTGAAAGCCGTGTCGTATATTTGCAATACGCACTGCACGCTGAGATGATAGTATCACCACAAGTTGAAAGCTGATGTTTCTGCAGCAAATTGTGTGTAAATTAACTTCGAACTTTATTCCGTATATGAGTTCACTCAGATGTCTGAGATTGTCATGAGAACATTATTTGTGATTGTTCCACTGAACTTTTGTCGATGCTCTGAGCAGCGTTTCCGTTACAATTTCAAAACTTGCGTAAAATTTTACGCAACTGAGTTTTTTTTGCGTAAAATGTATTCAAAATGCGTACAGTATCTGAAGTGAATTGGGCAGTTTTTTCTGTAGAATTTTGGGTTTCCCGTAATGCGCATGCTCTATTAACAAAAAACCACAACCTGGGGGCTTCAAGGTGTAGCTGAACGCTTGCCATGCCCTGCCTGATGCATGTTCCGTATACGATGCTGAAGTTATTTTCGTATTCGTTTTCGTATTCGTTTTCGTATTCGTATTCGTATTCGTATTGGAGTCACTGACAGAAATTGTTATTTTTAGTCCAGGTTTCAGGTATGAAACGTGCAATATACGATATTTACTGAGGTTTAAATATTGTGATAATTTGATTCGTAATTTCATCTGCCAAATTTGGTTAAATTTACATAAATTTGCATTTGTAGATTTTAAAGAATTTTGTTCACTTCATTTTATTTGAAAAAAAATACTTAAAATCGGTTGGGATCTGGTAAGGCAGCATCTTCGCTTGCCAATGTCTCTTGACCGGGCAGCTGGATGCACCCCGAAATCAGGTGGTCAGTGCCAAGTAATGGGACTCGTGAGAGCGGATGCAAAGGAGCTGCCCTGACTGGACTGTACCATTGTTTTGCGGGGAGGGCAGATTTTTGTGAGGCGCTGCAAAACGGGCGACTGTTGAAAGCTATGATGAACGGGGGACTTGTCCAGGACAACCATCTGAATAAAAAAATGTGAAAATTGTTATATCCGGTCATCCTTTTGGACTCACTTTAGAATGATCATATCCATTTACAATTTGTATTTCAAGTATTTTACTTGATTTTGATATGGCTCTACGTAGACCTGAAATAAATTATAATAACAATACTATACAATACTTTACAAAACTCAGGGAGTGGGTAAGGCAAAATTACAAAATTGCAAGTTACGACAAAGTTGTACGTGCTGCTACAGGGAGAAAGTAACAGAAATCAATGACAATAGGTAGTTTATCTCTCAGAGTAAAGATGTGAGCAATAATAACATAAAACCGGACCGACCGATAATTCATGTATTACCTTCAATCAGGGCTCAAACTAGCGACCATTTTCAGTCGCATAGGCGACCAAATTTGATGAGATTGCGACTGAATTTTTTTAGGACATTTCTCCATACCGTATACGTGATCAAATACAACATATATTCGCTCAGTGTTCACGGAGCATTGTCCTGAAAGGCCACGACCCCAAAATACGCATTGAATAAGCATAGCCGTTGAGCGGAGTTACTCAGAGGTTTGAGCGCGTTCTCTCCACTGCACAGCGCTGCCAATGTGTCTGCTGATGTTATCTTGAATGATCTGTCAAAATATCCCATGAATTTAATGATAAATTTTACTACAATCCAATCAAGTATCAGAAGCAGTTTTAGTGCTGTCACATCATTTCAATTGAACCAATCATAATCCCAACATAAAATGTCATCAAAATATAGCTGACAAGGGAAAACAAGCAACCAGTAACTGCAACATGTTTCATGCGTTCACGTGCGTAATGAATATTTGCGTTAGTGGCATGTGACCGGCTAGACCATTTCCGGAAATTTCCTTTGGAAAGTAGATCAAATCATCGATTTCATCAAGCTTGTACTGGATTATCCTGTTTCATTAAGGTTTTTGTTTTCAGCTAGATCTCAATAGTAAGCAACTTTGTTGAAATATCATGGCAAATCTGCCGGGTAGCGACTGCAATTATGTAGAACCATGGAGGTAGTAGAGAACAGACCATGGATGGGACTGTGACCCGAGCGAGTTCGATACACGCCACAAGTACCGCTTCGATATCACAGCTAGGATTAAATGCGCATATACGTTTGAGTTTTGTTCTCTTGCCTACAAAATATCTATCGAAAGTTGATAGTTGCTGCATTTCTATTCAGAGTTTTTGTTGAAAAAATAGCTATCTACGCTAGGGCTTAGTTGGTCCCCCAAATAGTACTGCTGGAAGTTTTTGGAGTGACCTGCAGAACGGAGTTGTAGAGCGGGGCAAACTGCGTAACACTAAAACTGGATCGCACAGTAACAAATGACGGAAACCGATCGAGCCAGTTGCGACAGCTACTAGACTAGCTGAAGTCTATTTATCATAGAATACAGGTATTTCTCGATATTTCGCGATACAAATTAATTTCCATGCATTCTGGTGTATCTTATCATAACGCAAGTTGATCAACATGTTCTGGCAATGACAGTTGACGCAAACGCAAGGAAAGAAAATGAGATGGGCCGTACTGAAATAAAGACTCTGACAACAGCTCACACATTAATTTAATCTTTATTAGTGAAACAAATGTACCGATCGGGACATAGGCCTATGATACCATTTTATTCATCTCGTTTTCTTTTATGACGCTTTCCCACATCATATGAGATGATATTTTCTTTGCGACAGCAGTCTAAATATAGCATGTCATCGACTTAGGGGCATGCGATAACGTTGAGCCCTGCATTCACTGTCGTTATGACGATCACTTTCTCAGAGATATCAGTTTAAAACAAGAAAATTACCTTTTAAGTTTACAACTCGTCAAATTGGGCGGGTCAGCTAAATTTCCATTATCGATACTAATGATGTCAACAGAATGTTTAAGTTGGTTGTTGTGATAGAAGTTAATACGAAAACGAATACGAATACGAATACGAAAATGATGTTTGTTTAAAAAACTTTCCTCCAAAGACTACTACTGGCCCACAGGCGCTAATAGCTTGGCAGTCTGCTAAATAGATCGATTTTCGGCTCGATCTATCGATCCCGTGGTCAGTATGCCCGCCACTGTAACCTAGTGAGTATTTTGGTTACAATGGCGCGCATATCGACTACGGGATCGATAGATCGAACCGAAAATCGATCTATTCAACAGACTACCCAGCTAAGGAGTGCCTGTGTACTGGCCGTTTGTTTTTAAAATCTCTCCTCTAATTATAGCAACGATATCTTTCAATCTAGGGCCTAAAAAGATTGGATCTTTTTCACTTACATTTTCAAATATTGAAGTATTGATATATTGTCATATAAAAAGCACTTTACGTTCTGTAAAGACAGAACTTTTATATAATACGTACGAAATTTGGACTAAAAATAAAAAAATTTGTTAGTGACTCCAATACGAATACGAATACGAAAACGAATATGAAAACGAATACGAAAATAACTTCAGCATCGTGTAAAATACTTGAAATACAAATTGTAAATGGATATGATCATTCTAAAGTGAGTCCAAAAGGATGACCGGATATAACAATTTTCACATTTTTTTATTCAGATGGTTGTCCTGGACAAGTCCCCCGTTCATCATAGCTTTCAACAGTCACCCGTTTTGCAGCGCCTCACAAAAATCTGCCCTCCCGCAAAACAATGGTACAGTCCAGGGCAGCTCCTTTGCATCCGCTCTCACGAGTCCCCATTACTTGGCACTGACCACCTGATTTCGGGGTGCATCCAGCTGCCCGGTCAAGAGACATTGGCAAGCGAAGATGCTGCCTTACCAGATCCCAACCGATTTTAAGTATTTTTTTCAAATAAAATGAAGTGAACAAAATTCTTTAAAATCTACAAATGCAAATTTATGTAAATTTAACCAAATTTGGCAGATGAAATTACGAATCAAATTATCACAATATTTAAACCTCAGTAAATATCGTATATTGCACGTTCCATACCTGAAACCTGGACTAAAAATAACAATTTCTGTCAGTGACTCCAATACGAATACGAATACGAATACGAAAACGAATACGAAAACGAATACGAAAATAACTTCAGCATCGTGTTCCGTATATAATCGTTGAGCAGCCCTATGATTTATGTTCAAAGAAAATACCTTCTGACTACGAAATGCGTGTTTTCAAGGGCCAACAAAAAGCAGATACTGTTCAAAGGCCAGCGGGACCTCTCAAGAATGCAACCCTACAGAGTCTAAATGGTCACCCGTAAACACTTTCCAAATAACATGCGACGTAATGACCACTTACTGTATTGTGTTTCCAACAATGTAGATTCGATCGATTCTCCAATTTTTTGCATCTGTAGTGCCATTGTCTGTACAGAACTGATTGACATGACGTTTTGTGATGATGAAATACAGTGTTGCATAAAGTGCTGTGATCTGCTAAATTCTAAAATGTTGCAATATCATGATAATTGTCACTTGCAAGCAGGTGCATGTTCTATTTTTGTCCTGCATTGAACCACGTTCAGGCAATGTAGTGCGGGCCAAGTACATCAGCAGTGTTATGGGATGGCATTTCTCAATGCGTATTAGTTTACGCGGTCATGATTTTTTTTGCGTATTTCCGAACAATTTTGCGTAAATGCGTTTACGGAAACACTGGCGGAGCTTGCAGAGGAAGACTTCAGACTAGTTCGGCATGTCCCCAAAGAGACGACCGGAAGTAAACAAAGATCTAAGATGGTAGCTGAACTGGACGCTGCTCAGCAGTGAATTGCGTGTGTTGTCGCCGACTTTCATGTGCGGACATTACACCGGACTTACAAATTGTGCTCATCATCGAACATTAGTTAAAGTCGCGTGTGAACTATTTGTGTTTCCGAGCCGTGTGGTCAAGTCTGAGGTACCTCTGCGGTAACGTTAAGTTTTCCATAGAAATTGTTAAGCATTTAGAAAGGGTTTGAACAGAGTTTTTGTTCTGAAAGTGTGTTCGACTCCTGCCGTCGGGAGGTCGATCAGTACGGTTATTGTTACCATGGAGTAATATTTATAGTTTTGAAGTACGGTTTTACTATTTTATATGTAGACCCCGATATTTGACACAATATAGTAATATAGGTCTATAGAAGTTGTTTGTTACATTATATGACTGTGTGTTAGTTCCTCATTTCATGCCCCCTGCTCTTTAGCCCTGCGTACAGGTCTGTGCACGTGTGTTCCCAGCATTATATGGCCTATACCACAGCCCTGCAACGGTCTATGAAGAGAACTGAGGTACCTGGGGCCTGGATCTGGACCGCAATGAAAAAACGGTCTTTATTAGCCGAAATTCTGCTCTATTGGGGCAAAATCCTTCCCCTGCCTACCTTTACCTCAACAAATCCCAGAAAAGATGCCATTGACTTCTCCTAACGTCCAAAACCGCTCATTTTCTGAAACATAACATACCCGACAAGTTGTTTACCCATGGAGATCCCCATTTTGAATCTCGCTGCAGAGACCCCAGTTATCTCCACAGACGTACATTTCGGTGAAATTTCACAGTCAATTTTTTTTCCATAACTCAATACAAACCCTTGTAAAATTTGACCCCCCGTTGAATCATTGATTGTAAAATTTGACCCCCCTAAAAAACGGTTTTGTAAAAGTCACCCCCCCCCTGAGTTCCAACGACCCCCCCTGTAAAAAACGAATGCTCCCCTATCATAAAAGGGATATCAGCCGCTGTACGTAAAGTTCACATGCGCACAGGTCTCCCTATTTTAGCGCGCTGCAGTGTACAGCACATCGATGGTCTTATGACAAACTGATTTCTCCGTAAATGTCGGCGGAAGGGCGTGAAATTGTTGCGGTCTCCATAAAAGATGGATCGAAAACAACTCGTGACTGGTTTGCCTTCGAATGTGGAACGGAAAAGAACTTCTGTCAACTTTTTGAAGCACTTTTCATTGCCAGCTAGAACGACATTGATAACAATAAGTACAAATACGCGATCGATCACGATATTACATGTGCACCAGGGAAAGCAGGTACAGTGAAATGTTCGTTGTCGAATGCTCCAAACAGCCCATACGCAGTTGAAGTTGCTTTACTTTTAACATTCTGTCTGCTACCAACGGCTGGATCAGATCATTTTATAAAGTTTGATATCGTACTGCAGAAGGCACAACATGATATTAAGAGTACGGGTAATCTGCGCAATGCTTTTGAAATCATGCAACATGCATCAAGGGAATTATCTCAGAGACGCTGTACCCCGCGAAAATCGGCTTAAACCCAGATGACCCAAACCAGAGTGACTATAGATTAAGGAACCATTTGATAGATTTGCTGGAACGAGAAAGGTTGGGCTTCCAATCAGAATACTGCAATACCGTTGGGAAAACAGTCGACGATAATATTTCCTCTGCAATCTTTTACATCTTACACCCATTTGCATAAATTTAAAGAATATGGGTTCACACTTCCAGAATTGTTCCACTGTTTCCTCAGCGACGTGGATAAACTTCAGCAAGTTTATAATCAACCAGAAACACATAAAATGCCGCCAGAATTGAACGAGACAAACTTGAGCAGAAAGTTCAGGGCCTCTACGCTATTTTGCTGTATGGTTGTATGCAGCTACCAAGAATGACAAAGTTAGTTGATGCTGTCAGAAACTTGCACATGATATTGATGGGTTTATCAAACATTTAGATGATACAAACCGCCTTGAAAATTGCATTCATGCCCAAGAGTTTCCACAAAGATCACCGTATCATTGGAAAAATACCCTGCTGAAATACCTTTAAGGTAGACTGAGATCTGACTTCAAGCTTGTTCAACGCTGCAAAGCACTTGGGGAGAAAATGTCAGACCTTGGCACTTACGAGCCTGTGTGCTTGAATGACTTCATGGCGCCTGACAGAAGAAAGCGTTACAACTATGTTAAAGATCTCGTCCTTCCTTTGACACCGATTATTTGGCTATCACCGTGGATGTTGTCCTCCAAGTATATGGTTTCTCTGGAAATCAGACAAAGCTATTGATATGTCACGAAGTAATTCAGTGTTTCATAAGATTAAACAGGATCTTCCAGTATATCACACACTTACAATGCACAAAGAGTTTACTACCAGGTTCTCCCTTTTGTGCAAAGCTAGTCCCAGTGTAATGAATGATATGTATAAATATCTCACTAACGACCAGTCAGCACTACCAAACAAAGTCAGCAAAGAAATTAAGGAACGCCTACATTTGTTACTCAGTTCACAAGATCCGGATATTGTACATGACCTGAGACTGTTAAATGAAGGCAGAGCTGGTGTTTATGATAAGTTTTGGGATGAAACTGAAAAGTACTTGGATGAGAAACCCATGAAGGCTGTTGATGGCCGTCGCCATGGAACTGTGTGTTACATGAGTGTTGCAATATCTTTGCCAGACTTGCACGAGCATGTAGTTGCCAGGCTTTCACCAAATACTCCGGTACCAAGTTTGCAGTGGCTGTACCTCCAATTTAATACAAGGGCAACCACATATACTGGTAGATTCAATCTAAAGTTCATGGTTCAGTCATGACAGATAAATACTTATCATCCTGATGCACACTATGCAGCTGCTATCTTCAAATATTTGAAGGAATTTGCAGTGAAATACAGAGATTATGCTGTCCTGATGTGTGTTGACGACAAGAGTAATATCCTGTCGGTGAACCAGGTGTCCCATTGGCTACCATTAACAGATGTCAGAAGACTTGTGTGCAGGCTGGTGTACCACTGACGGCTGCTGACCATATACCGGCACAAAGTGCAAGCTGACACCATCTACTTGTCTTATCGTGGAAACTCCCGAGACATGTACTGAATCATTTTTCGGTGGTCATGTCTATGAAACCCTGAAAGATACCATATTTGCAGTGTCTTCCCCACTACGTCACAGTGCAGAAATGAGGAAAGCTCTCAGTGTGACTGGGAAATTGGACAAACCGACGCGATCAGGATAATTTATTCAGATGGTGGAGCAGATCATCGCATAACGTTTCCATCTGTACAACTGGCACTCATCGCCTTATATCTCATTGACGATTGTGATGTACTTCTGGCTGCACGTTGCTGTCCTATGCAGTCATACACCAAGCCTGCGGAAAGGTGGCATTTAATTATGAATCTGGCCCTACAGTCTGTTGTAGTTGAGAGGAACCAATGAGTCAGAAGTTTGAAGCAGAAATGTCCAAGCTAAACACAATGCGTGACGTCAGAGAAAGAGGCAAGAGTTACCCAGTCCAAGCTAAACACAATGCGTGACGTCAGAGAAAGAGGCAAGAGTTACCCAGCCTTCAAAGATGCCCTGATAAAAATGAGAGAGGATTTTTTTTGTTTCCCAACGTATAAGCCTGTTGTATGGTACACTAACTTTGAAACACTAAATCAAACTAGGGATGTTATGAAAGGTCATCAGCTGGTTAGGATGCCTTTTCCCTGACAGTCTTTGTTCTGTGCCCTTGTTTGAACAAGACGCAGGGGTCTACGAAAAGACAAAATAAGCCATGTTGACAAATGTATTTTCTGCATAAATTGTGACATTAACAGGGACTGCATAATTTGATTTCTGAGAATTATTTTCCAAAATGTAATTTAGCTAATCATAATGGTTTGGTATTATTTTATTACTAAAACTGTAGAACGTTTCTAACATACATATCTCTACTAAAGTACATGTACAGAGAAATATTCGTTACAAACATGAACATTCTGTTTATGCTCTATTAGAAACCAGTTTTTTGTGACTATTGCTTTTGTTTTTCAGATTGTAGTTGTGGCCATAGATGTTTCCTTTTACAATATCTTAATAATTTTGTCCAATCATCTGTAAAAAATCTCTGTAGTATTTTCAGATTCTGAAAAAAATAAACAATTCCCTAGGCTGCCACCCAAATTTTTCATTGAAATACGTTGTAACATAGCATCTACATTTAAGACATGTTTTAACATTTTTCCTTGAGACAGCTTATTACTGATTCTATTTTGAAATGTTTTTACTCTGTGCATAATGTTTTTCACCTCTCTTGTTTTAATCTTTCTTTATTCTATTCTGGTTACGTTTTTAGTCGCACAAAATCTCTGGAGGTATACATTGCGTCTTGGGTGAAAATATTCACAATTTTAACAGGTATACAAAACAGTAATTGTAAGTAATTCAGTAAAATATCACAAATATAAAACCAGTTATTACATTCTCCAACATTTGGCGGTTTTCATGATTTGGAAAATGTAAGGCCTTATATTAATCATGTTATGCTTATAATTTTACGTAGACTCTCTCACAGTACCTCAGAGGGTACGCCTCAGACCACAGACCATTCGCCGGTGAAGTTCCATTACGCTTTGGCCTGGCTGGCTCGGTGAACCTTGCTGGCTAGAAAGACCATTGAGGACGCATCACCATAATAATATGGTTTGAGGGTAGAGCTGCGTAGCGAACGAGGGGCTGAGAGAGAGTCTAGATTTTACCAAACTACGCTAACTTTTCCTTGGTGATATTTCCTGAGCAGAAGCTTTCGTCAGCAGTTAATTCAACACCGATTCTTCTTGTATCCTTTATCTCGTTCTTCTCATTTCAAAGTATGTACCAATCCTGTGAAGAGCTGTGCGAAAAAAGTGCATGCTTACCATTGAAATGTATGGAAAACATAACGTTGCACAAATCGACACTGGAATAAAAGACAGTTACATCTTCCTTTGAATTCTGCAGATAAGTTGTGACAGGCAGAGTTTAAAATGGTATCAAGCTGTGCGAAACGATCATATATTTTGCAGAGTAGTGATTCTGAAGTGAAATAACTATTCAGGCAATAAACAAACAGCAATGCATAGCAGTTAGTCTATTTTAGATCTATGCTTAACTTTAGCGTTCAGAGACTGGGGTTGATGATCGATAAAGTTAGGTTACCCACTGGGACGATGCTGACGATGTCAACGGTGACTTTCAAACGAAACTGTTTCCGCTCTGTTCCAAATATACAGTTTAAGTTTTTATCGGGGTTTAGTTTTTCAGGGCTGGATATTAGGCTTCGTACGGGGGAGATATATCTCAGCGCGTGTTCAAACGCATAGGGGAGACTGTTACAGCTAGACTGTCGGGGACTGCTGGAGGATTTAGTTCGACGGGGACCCGCTTTTAAGGCTCAGACGATGGGCTTCTGCTGAGTTCGAAGTTGAAGATCATGGTGTATTTCTAAGAGTCAGGCTTGATATGTCTTGTTAACACATAAACAAATCAATAACAAAAGGTCTCATTTTATCAGAACTCGTGCTCGGTTGGCGAACACTTGGTGTACAAAATCAGTAAATGCAGACTCTGACATGGTAAACATGCATAAAGAATACTCCCGCTGGTTTGGTTATTATTTAAATGTGTTTGCAAAATAGTCAATTACATATAATTATCATACTTTTGATGTGGCTGTATTCAGGTCGCTATTCCATTGATTATGCTTACTTTGTCGTTTGAAAAGTGTCCAACCTTTATTGCTCAACTTTTTCTAGTCCATTAAAGTCATTAAAAACTCAAGGTTAAGGAATGTTTGAAACGAAAAGTATCGCTAACCTTGATCTTGTATGTCTCTGGGAAGAGCAAAGATAAGCCTGAACCATCCTGGTTCCTTGCAGTAGAACCCTTGCCCTGGTGCGATGTAGACACCAGCATCAATGAGCTCGTAAAACACCTCCATCTCCGCTTCAAATGTCAGCGGAGATAGAATCTGTATAGAAATTTAATGTCTAAGTAATGAACTTTGATTGCATTTATGTAGCATAAGGTGAAGGACAACAGGCAGTGTTGATAAATTTGAACATTCTGTAAAATCATTCAGACATTTACAACTGCTCCTTTAACGACACTGCAAGACAAGTGTGGTGTGTGTATGTACTATGGCGCGTAATCAAGGCCAATATTCGAACTCCCAATTTTCAACTATACAACTCAACATTCAACATTCAAACTCCCCATTTTCAACTATACAACTCAACATTCAACATTCAAACTCCCCATTTTCAACTATACAACTCAACATTCAACATTCAAACTCCCCATTTTCAACTATACAACTCTACATTTTCAACTTTCGAACTCCCAATTTTCAACTTTCGAACTCCACACATTCAACTTTCGAACTCCACATTTTCAACTATGGAACTCAACATTTTGGATTCGTATTCCCCATTTTCAACTATCGAAGTCATAGTTCCCCCTAGACCACTAGCCAGCAATCACAAGCCAATGAGCATACATATAGTCAAATACGACTTTAAAAATCGTCGGTGCATTTTCATGAAACTACTTATCACTTTGTTAGGGAGTCCCAAACATATGGTGACCTCGCAGTTAATTTTGGACGACACCGAGTTCGTTCGTGACCACGTCAGTGGTATTTTGTCTTGGCTGCTACTTGACCTTGACCAGCCCGACAGACGGGGAGATGTGTCACGTAGGTGTGAGAGTCTTGTTAGACTTTTGTCACAGTTAAGTGGCATTGGAATGTGTAGTGAGCGTATTGTCCAGCTAGTGCAAGCCGCTCAACGTGAAATACATGATGTTGAACATAGTGGTCACGGTGTAATAAAGGGAAAGTGGCTTCACACATCAGCCATCTCGTCTTGTATGTGCTTTGGTGTGTTTAGTGTCTGAGTTGTGTTTTGGCTGTAATAGTGTGGAAATTAACAAGCGAGTTGTTAATTTTAAAATAAGCCATGGCGAGCCACGCATGCATGCTCTTGATTAGACGACCTGAGGCCTAAGTGATGGCGGAGGTCGGCGGTAAATCTTGATAGCATCACAAGTGTTTCCGGTCCATATTTTTGGACCCTCTAGAACATCACATAGGAATAACTCTAAAACTCCAAAACGTCATGTGACGTATCTATGACGCGTTCTGACGTAGTATAGCCCAGAAGGAAAAACGTGGGTAACTACAATGAAGCAAGTTAGGGATGCCTAGGGAGGATACGAATCAAAAAATGTTGAGTTCGAAAGTTGAAAATGTTGAGTTCGAAAGTTGAAAATGGGGAATAGGAATCCCAAATGTTGAGTTCGATAGTTGAATGTTGAGTTGTAAGCTTATAGTTGAAAATGGGGAGTTTGAATGTTGAATGTTGAGTTGTATTGTTGAAAATGGGGAGTTTGATAGTTGAATGTTGAGTTGTATAGTTGAAAATGGGGAGTTTGAATGTTGAATGTTGAGTTGTATAGTTGAAAATGGGGAGTTTGAATGTTGAATGTTGAGTTGTATAGTTGAAAATTGGGAGTTCGAATATTGGCCTTGATTACGCGCCATAATGTACTAAATACAAGAAGGGTATTATTTTAGAATTAAATAAGCCAGATTACTGTTCTTTTCTCAAGGTAGAATGCGCCCCAAAGACACATATTGTAACTCTCAAATTTTCATAATTCGTGTACCACCTGTAAGAGCCCATTTTAAAGGGCTTATAGAGTAAGCAAATTTTAACCTTGTAAGTTTCTGCGAAAATCAAAAATTTAATTTTCCCCATCGATTTACACAGGGATTGTAGTCATTGTGAATTTCACATCGGTAAATGTTAGATCATTTGCTACTCTAGTACCCAAAAATGGCCCCTGATATTTATTCTTGATTTGCTAAGAGCATGGAGTTTCAGTCAGAAACTTTTAGCGAAAGTGAAGTCTTTAACTGCGAGGCGCATACTACCGTAAAGACAGACGAACAGTTGAGATAATATGTTGTTCAGAATGTATCCACCTATCAAATGCTTAACATGGTATCTGTCGTCCTTAATTTTGTAAGACAGACAACTCGCAATATTTACAGTTATGATATTCAGCTGCTTATATTCAATATCGGAAATGTTAGAAATAATTTGGATTAGCAAGTAACTGTTTCTTTTACGTCACAGTCTACAGAAGGTTTTTCATAAATAGTTACGATTTCCTGATCAAGAAAGAGTATGAAATCAGTAATATGACATTGCAACAAACATAGATGTTCAAACTGAATGATAGTCGACAGAAACTCACCTTTCTAAAGTCTGCCCAGATATAGAGTCCTGCTGACCTTACAAGGTGTGGTATCCCTAGCTTCGTTAATCCTTTGGACATGACTTCATGAGCATCCCTAAGTCTCTTGCGATTTGTTGGTAAATATGTTTGCACCACCCATTCTGTAATCATTCAAGTTCATATCTTGTAACAAGTCTTATGAGTTTCCATAGCAATTGGATGTTTCTTTGAATTGATATGATAAATCCAATGCCACAAAACTGATTACTTATTATTTCTGTCATTCGATGTATACTTTTTAAATACTCTGTATGTCAATTGATTGATTGTTTGATTTCTTAGTGATCGACATCATAGGGGACATTGTTATCTATTATCTGATACAAATGTGTTACCTGACAATATGATATCTTTTATACACAAGTATAAAAATGCATTTTTATAAATATCGGTATCAGCAAACATATAATAATCCGTTTCATGAAATTACGCTTCCGATTACAGTGGACACATTCACTCTTTCTTGAGTTTTTTTCATAATTTTTGACTGATATTGAAAATGGTTTGTGTTCTTCGACTTCTTGAAAAAAGCCAAAATAGGCCTACTAGTTAGCTGTGCACAACCTTAACTCTGCTTGCAGCCAGACAAGGTTAAATATTCAGTGGAACATTGTACGGTTTGTACAAAAACAAATCAACTTCAGCGCACAACGCTCGCCATGCATGGCAGACCCTGTACACTGTTACGATATATCTAGACCTCATGCAAGCTTGGTAACTAAAAACTAAAATGCCTGTGCCTGTCAAACATATGAGGATAGTAGCTTTATATTGTGCGCATAATACGATTGGAACTAATTTGGGATAATTGGATTTCCATATTTTGCAAATTTCTCAAAAGTGTTAGATGCCATATAACTGAATGTTGCAAAATCGCAAATTACTTATAAAAACAAGTTTGTAATATAGAAAGAAAAGCAGATGAGATTATATCCAATTATCCCAAATTAATTTCAATCGTGTTGCATGTTTATGTGGCATAGGCAAGTGAGTAAGAATAGGAAAAAATTGTCCAGACGTCACTTATGAAATCATTTATTTGCATTCAGCAAAGGTGTATTTTTTAAACTTTTTTAAACTGCATGCGAGTACGAATGCTTTCTTGATATCCGAAAAATGTCAAAAATTGCGGCTTTATTCCTCAAACGGGAGTTATAAGATAATCTTGATAAGAAACTATAAACATAAACAATTTTGAGACTGTTTAATGATCAAAAGTAGGAAAGTCTAAAGCAGATACTTAAGATATACGACAATCGAAGCATGTGCAATAAAAATTAATTAATGGTAAAAGGACTTCGGTGAACAAGTTGGTCTACTTCTTTGTTTGAGTTTGCTACAAGAATATTTACCTTCATCACAAAGCATGCTGTTGAGTGTAACTTGCACGACAGTGGGTACGCAAAACCAGTAAGCCACCTCAGCTAGAGCCGATACAATATCTTTATTCCAGGAGTAAATTACGCCACAGCGTAAACCAGACATGGAGAAATCCTGGAAAAGAATACGGCAACTTCACATTCGTATCGAAACAATGTATTTATTTTATTTGTTTATCTTCACTGACATCCAACAGGCGAAACCCCCAATGACTTGATGCAGTCCATAAAAATTTACATAAAACAAGTCATTCACAATGACATAGTCCCCGCTAATAACTTGGAATTAGTCAGCGGTAGGAACTAAATTGATGGTAATATGATCCACATGAAAAACGAAATGAGGAAAGTTCATTAAATATGCAAATTAGCAATTCATTGACATGGTACTTCTACTATTACAGTACTGGAGTTAAATATTTGTACCAGATGTCATTAAATTTACTGCAGTGTTTCTAGACATATCATACTAATTTGAAACGGTTATCAAATATGCAAATTAGCAATTAATTGACATGATACCGATAAATGTCTTTGTACACTGTTACAGTACTGAGAGTTCAACATCTGAACAGAATTTCATTAAATTTAATACAGTATTTACGGAAAAAGTACACTATATTAAACTAGGAAAGTTTATAAATGTGCAAATCAAATTATTTGACATGACATCTCTAAATATCGTTAGCTGCAGAATATTACGGGTCAGGTATATCAACATCTGTACCAAGTTTCATCAAATTTGAGTCATATTCAAGTATTCACGTTAAAACGATTCAAATGTAATTTCTGATTCAGACAAAACAAGTCTAAATACTAGACACCATGGGTAATTTTGGATTTAAATTCAGAGAATTTAGCTTGGAATATCCAACAAAATGAATCTTTGGTGGCCAAATTTAATTGATTTCTGAAAGCAAGAGGCGTGAATCATCAGACCACAGGGTACTTTAGTTAACGTCTTTGCACACTATACTGAGAGCGGCCATTTTGAATTCCAAATAGCAAAAAAATTTTGCCATATACCAGTAAGTTTCAGAGGTCACATGAGTTTCTCTGATCCAAACTTGGCAAAGGTATCTTTGAGTTTATTCTTTATTATAGGAGAGAACGGTTTGAATTTTCTTATATTCATTCTTCTGTTTCCAAGCAAGTATTACCTTAACTGCACTTCAAGAGCTTTTGAAAATACTCTTCAGGAATGCTTTATTACATCCCTCGACGTGAGTACAAATCAATGCATTGATTTTAATAGGATCATCCGGGGAGTTAGCAGGCCATGTGAACGATGTACGGACCAGTTAAAATACTTACCGGTCCGTTTAAACCCGTCGACGTCAAAGTTGACGTTTAACGCCATAGATGTAAAATATGTATGCGCCCACTGTGATTTTGACTTTCACTAAAATCTTCTTAATGCTGGTCGATAATGGTAAAATTGTTTGAGAATGCCCTGCAAGTAACTTGATGTCACATAGAGTTAACTGTGAAGAGGCATACAATGAAAATATTATTGCCTGAATACATGGGTTTATGTGCCCTCGCATCAGGAGACAATTTGCCTTCTCGGTGTCGGGCAAATTGTCACCTGTTATAGGGCTCATAAACCCATGTATTCAGGCAATAATATATAATATCGAACAGTTATCTGACTTACCTTCGAAAATGACCAAGTGAAGTGAGTTCTGTCAGGATCTGGCAAATCTTCCAGACTTAGCACACTGGTGAACTCTGCTTCTTCATCAAACACAGAAAACATGTAGATCTCATCCGCTATGACATGAAGTTCATGTCTGTAGGATGGCCATAAAGAAAGTGGTTGTGTCAAATTGATTACATATACTTGAATGTGCACTGGACATATTTGGAATTAGAAAATGACAAACACGTCGTTCAGATACAATTTGAAATTACTGATACTGGAACATATTTCTTGTCATTCATTCATTCTTTCATCAGTTTTCGTCCTGTCGACACCTTCACCCTTGCATCCAATCTGGCTGACTTTCAGTTCGCTCCTGCGCGAGCATGGGACTTAAGTCTAGTCCCTATTCCTCCTATCCTCTAGCTAGACCATAATCTCGCCCTTTTCCTAATTAAGTTGTCAAAGTGCCTTAGCACATTATATAGGATTTATTCTGCATATGCATCAATAAGTTCTTGTAAGTTCGTCGGCTCTTATATGTATGTTTTTCGTGTTTGTAAATGCTATTTAAAATATGAATTCAATAAATTTCGAATTTCGCAATCAAAGTCTTCATAATAAATGACGATCATGGGCAGTTTGATTAACATCACCATGACTTGACCCGCTATAAATTTGAGTAGTACGGACCTGTTACAGGGAGTTTGGTTAGAAAAGTCAGAGACTTACCTCTTTGCAAAATGCAAACAATCCATCAAGAGTTCCTTGGAATAGATATCACCCAGTGGGTTGTGTGGATTTATTAAAATCAAGCCACGAACATTAATGCCCTGTGACAAAAAACAAACAAACTAAGAAGCTACTTACTTGTAAAGACCATGACATTCGACCCTTCTGAACATTTCCAGAATACATATTATATTGATTGTAATATCATCTGGTGGAGCGGCCTTTCCTGCAAAACACATCAGCTTAAGACTCTAGTGGTTTCCTATAAGAGTCTTTTTGATTCAGTATTTTTAATTAGAGAGCCGGTCTCCCGGTAAGACCGGACTAAATCATTTATTTTGAAAAACCCATCTGTCTACAAATATTACTATTTGACAGTTTGTTATACATGAGAAACAAAATGATACACCTTGGATGGTAAATTCTAATATAAGACTAAAAAAAATAAGCTGATTAGAGACTTGTATCGAGTTTTGTTGTCACATTGCTGAAATTCAGCTATGCATTAGCAACCATTTAAAGAGTTAAATGCTTAAAGTATTGAAAACTAAGTTTGGAATGATCTTCTACAGGGATACCGTGCAGTATATCGGAAGCTTTTAGAAAATTGGTTGCCTGAAACTTATTGTTTTCATCCAAACAGCCAAGCAGGCAGAGAATAGTCATAGTTTCAGATGCCTTAGGTTGCTGTAAATAATGATCGTTATCGCATTAGATAAAACTACCCGAGCCACTGCAAATCGTCAGAATCTTTATTCTGTTTGAACAAATAGCTAATCAAAATGAAACCTGTCGATACCTTTTGAGTTGCTTGTTCAAGAGCATCTTCTAACTTATCCACTGTCAGTTGGAATGGTTTTCCGTTTTCTCCAGATGTCTGTCAAATCACGTGATACTGACAGGTTATTGGGTGAATTTGAAAATACCTCATGGAATAACAGTGCGAAAATGGACACGCGTCTCAGACCATGTGAAAGCTTGAGTCCCCTGACTAATACTACATGGTTATCATATACTTTTATTAACAGAACTAACTTGTTTCACACACTAAAACCAAACATTGATATGCTACTTATACCGATAACATGTTTTGCCCTGTCGGTATTATTTTTAACAAATAAAAGAAATGGAATACGAATTTACACTAATGGACCATGCATATGTACACGGGCCATTAATCACCCAGAATACAATGTCCAAACTATTAGTACCCGCAATAATTCCCTTATTATGAAATAATCATAGGCAATAAAGTAAGGGATCTATAAAAAACAGATCCATTTAAGTTGGTGACAAACAAGTGAGTACTTCTTGAGTTATATGGCATAAATTTCTCTCATACTCAAACACACGGACTCTGTTATAGTATCAGCACCAAGAGCGCTTTGTAAAGTACATATGGTAAAATATGTAACTCATTGAAAGAACAGAATGTACTTAACCTGACTGCAAAGGTCAACAGAAACTATCTCCGCCAGAGGTAGTCTTCCAACATCGTTTTTCATAGAAGAGTAATATGGTGTCGTCATCAACCACGCGTCTATGATGTAAATATTATGCATCAACATGTCCATAAAAATTACTTAATTTTTTGTAGAAACAAAATTTGTATTACGAAAGACAGAAGTTGTCTTTTCATACAGATAAAGATACCATCAAATGTCGTCCAAAATTTACAATGCACTGAATTAACTGAGCATGCTGAATCATTTTTCTTGACAAATCTATTATTATCCTTAGACACTTTGCAATCCTAATAATATAAATTATCTCTAAAGTTTGCAAACTGTTTACTAACAACGGCTTCATCACTTAAACGACGATCATATTCGCCGACAAATAAAATGTTCGACGGTATGTAAAAGTTTCGACACTCTTGTAACTTTAAAAATGTGCATGATTATGTAGCAGCTCATTGTGTCAATCCAACGGATATTTCTGTCTGTCTGTCTGTCTGTCTGTCTGTCTATCTGTCTGTCTGTCTGTCTGTGTCTGTTTGCAACTTTGAAAATGTACATGATCATGTAACAGCCCATTGTGTCAATACAACGGATATATCTGTCTGTCTGTCTGTCTGTCTGTTGTTTGTCTGTGTGTCTCTGTTTCTCTTTCTGACTCGTGTATAGTTTCGTCATAGGTTGCATCAATCACAAATATATCAGGTATTCATAGTGTACATTCTATCTGCAGAATGGCTAGTTGTCGAACTATATCCTATGGACTGCCAGTCATTTGTATTAACATGAGACAATAATCAACAAGGTAAGGAGAGCAGACAACACGTGAATAAACAATACACATATGAAAGAAAATAAAATGTTGCCGATAAGAGATGACAGATGAGAGTGCATGTGGACCTATAGCTGTTTTGCTACATGCTCAATTTTAACAAAACGCTAAATGAGCCAAATAATACATCTCTAGAAGACTAGCGTGGCCAACCGGTGAGCATTCTCACACACTAAATACCCGGTGGGCAGTATTCTTGAAAGAAGAACAGGCGGAGTCGGAGCTCTAATGGTGGGAAAGAAGGGCCGGCAACTCATTCTTGACATGTACGTTGAAAAAAAAAATGTCTCGGTTACCCAGACTGCACCTGGGGGCTCTCATCAGGCCTCCCCGACACTATCTGGGAAAACCATTCAAACATCCCCGAACATAGATAGCGCCATACGGACAAAGTGGAATTATAGCCTCAAGGTTAAGTAGTGGTTTCTGAAGTCCTGAGTGGGAACTTTGACTCTTCTGTCTTGGATCAGTTGCATTGTACTTGTTAATATAACGCCATCTTGGTTCAAAGGTTTTTGAATAGGATTCCCAAGACTGTTAGGGGTCGGTCGAAAAGAGCTCCAAAATGCAATATAGATAGCCAAGGCTATTTTTCAATGTGCAAGCCTAACAGTTGAAATACCACTTTATTGCTTTACGAGTGTAAATTTGAGGTATAGCATGGGCAATTTGAATTTGAAATTGCATTTGCAAATCACAAAATTACGAATACCTATCTATTAAACAATGCTTTCACACGCAATGCGAAACATATAGTATTTAATCAATGCATAATATCTTTCATGGGAACATTGTAATGTCACCACCGCGATGTTACAACCGGCAGTGATTCCCTGCAGGGTGAACAGGTGACTCCTTTTTTACTCACCTCCTGGGTCACTCAGTACAATTGTCAATGCTGTAATGCATGGTCCACAGCCATTGAGAACAACAAGCTGAAAAGAAATAAATAGTGCACAAAACAAGAGTGTCTAGAAGGTAATTATAAGGCACATGTTGGAAATTGCATAAAGAACTTATTAATAGCGTGCATGCAACAAAACATTATTTTGCCTGAGCCCTTCTGGTTGTTTAAATGATTGTAATGAAAGGAGGAGTTGGGAGTCGGGTGTGTTTAGCCTTTTAAAAGCTGGATTATTTGTTTTTATCCTTCTGCAATGTAATAAGGTTTTACTTCTCCTTTGTTTATAGTTTGTGTCCCCGTGGTTTATTTTTGTGTTATATCTTTATTTTTATTATTTTCTCATCTTTAAGTAGATGCATGCTGTTTCACGCTGTGGATCTGTTAATAAGTATGTATATAGCGCAGCTCATAAACTGATAATTCATGACGTCTGCACAAATATCAGTCCTGTTTGGCTAGACCATGAGAATAGACAATCGTGATGTGTTACAATTCCGGGTAAGTGTTGTACGCAGGCTGAAAATGTAAACAGTTGATTCCCTTTAAAGGGAATACAGTCGCCAGAGCAGCGCTCGAGGGTCGTATGGGACCAATAGGACCAATGCAAACACTGTATCCAAAGTATGATGATTATTGATGTTAACACATGACGTCTGTCATAATCTACATCGTATAAATTAAATGTTGCAGCTATGGTGATGAGGTGCATGTACATATCGTGCACGAAATATACATTGTTTGTGAACAAGAAACTCGCACAGGCGCAGTTCCGACAACTGTTTACCTTTAACCATACAAACTGTGGGGAGTATTTAGAGAAGAAACATTGGCCGCCGATCATTCCCAATAGCACTGAAGAAACTCAGATTTCTTGATCAACACAAACATTGGTTTATAACGTTTCAACTCACGGTACAGCGCATTACCCCGTATCCATGTGCGTGGCCATGGCAGGTGTGTAAAAGCATGAAGGGAAATGTAATAGTAATGAGAATTTAACTTCAGAATCCCAACACTGTAAAACGAATAAATTCAATTATGAGGCAAACTGTTGCTCAAAACTTTGTAACAAACATGTCCATGTTAACACAGTCCGCGCAAATAAAGCGTAGTACATGCACGGTGATGAGCGTACTGAAAATGTGTAGTTTCGGAGAAAGTTTGGCAGTCACCTGCACACAGATTCTCACAGCTGTGTCCAAACACTGAAAAAGTCTGAGATGAGCAAAGTTTGTACGTCATGCGCAGTATAAGTGTTTGATGATTGTGTTTATTATATTTCGCCAAATTTCCGGAACCATGATAAACAAGATTAACAACAACAAATACTCCTATATATGTCAGGAGGTTTCAAAAAGCACAAATCAGCTATGGTTAGCTGAGGAAATTCAATAGATGCTCGATCGGATTCGAATTCGCAACATACGGCACCTAGTCACCTAGCCAAGATATCACAGTCAAAGCCGCTCAGCTGGAGTGGTCCAACCCCTCCACACTGATATACCGGCATTAATTATAACCAATATGTTTATCTGTGTTTTGATATGAGGAAAATATTGTCATGATTGGGCGTAATGCATCCACATGAAAAGCAGAAACAAACGTACCTTATCTGGATCAAGTTGATCATGTGCTTTGGAGTACTTTGTCAGAAAAGAGCACAAGGTATTCTTTAATGGTGATAGTCCCGTGTAATCGTGATATTTCAGTACATCAATGTCTCTTTTAGAAGGTGGCTCTATAGTGGACAGCTAAACACAGAATGAAAGCAAAGATAAAAGAATCACTCCGGATCCTACTGAAATTTTAATGCAACGATCATTTTATTTGAACTGCTTGATTTGTCTTGTTGTGAGTCAAGCACCAAGAAATGCCAATGATTTGGGCCATTAAAGTACTGGGGTAAGATAGCCTTGACAAAGCTAAACGCAAACTACCTGAAGCTTAGTAAATCTGGCATCAAGGTCCCTCTCAGGGGAGTGTTGAAATGTATTCAATTTGTATATAAGTTGCACATGATTTCAAACTGTCCTATCGTGAAAAATGCACAAAAGATGCAGCAATTTGGGATTTAAGACGATTTCTTCGTCAAAGGCCCCTGTAGAATAATAGATCAAGTCATTAAAAGTGTCTGAGCAAAACTAGATTTTACTAGCATCCGATGTAGAGACGGATCGGTCTTTTACCGACCTACCCATCTCTACATTGGATTTTATCAGATTGAGCAAACACAGAAATCATACATGTCGCAGCCTCTTAACATTACCAAAATAGTTTACAGTTAAATAACTTGTATTGGACATGTTATCCTTTATTATGAGCAACCTGACCAACTATCGGCAGAATCTGATTGGAGAAAGTTTATCATCGATTGGCACTGATTAAAGGTATACTGTCACCTGTAATCTAAATAACCCCTATATGGTCAAAGGGGAATTCTTGGTATTCAAAATGCCCATGTGAGGGCGCTGTTTTTCAAAGAGCGGCCACCCGCTTAAAATCTGTGATTGGTGAGATTTTCTCTTTCCATGGTAACTGTGGCAAAATCGGAACAGGTGACAGTATACCTTTAATGGGTAAGGTACTGGGAATCTGATTTTTATTTCATAAATTGGCACTCATTCTGACATATTGACATATATTTTTGAACTAAAATGCAACTCTTGATTCCGACAAAGTGACTTCTTTTTTAGCAGTTGTCACTCACTACGACAAATCTTCGTTTGCATTGATTAAAACATCGAGTCCATTAAATACAGTGTCATTAGATAGACCACCCACCTTCTCAGCGACTAAGTCATGAGAAATTGTATTTTCGGCTGTGCCAGCATTGATAATGCCCTGCGAAAAAGGACATAGCCATCAGTAACAACTCAGTTTGCCATGTCAATGTCACTGGACTAATACATAATCTTATTATCAAAAATGCAAAGTCTGGCCGAGAAATGCAGTGTGTACGTCGTCCGTTTCTCTTGTTGTCTTGTAGGGATATAAACAACGTTGAAGGCGGTAGTTACAGATTATCGAGTTTATCGATCGCCTTGTAACACCCATTTAAAGGTAGTTACATCGGAATAATATATCTTATTGCCTGAATACATGGGTGTATGTGCCCGCGAGTAGGTGAAAATTTGCCCGACGCCAGGAGGGCAAATTGTCTCCTGCTGCGAGGGAACATAAACCCATGTATTCAGCCAATAGTATTTTTATTACATGCCTCTTCACAGTTAATGTTATATGACATTTAGTTACATGCAGGGCAGTTTCAGACAATTTTGCCACTAATGACCAGCATCAAACCGATTTTAATGAAAGTCAAAATAGCAGTGCGCGCATGGATATTTTACATCTAGCGTTAAGCGTCTACTTTGACGGCGAAAACGTCGAAGGGCTTCACTTGACCGGGTAACCATGGAAACCGGTCAGTACATCGTTCACCGGCCCGTTAACTCTCCGGATGTTCCTATTCTAATCAATGCACTGATTTGCACTCACATCGAGGCATATAATAAAACATGTTGACCACCGATAATTAATTGCTAACCCAAGCAATAAACATTTAAAATGTTATGGTATACTTAGAACGCTATCAGGCCAAAGAAAATATATGTATGTTTCTGGTAAGCCGTCCTAGCCTATTTGAAACCCGCTGACACTAAACTGCTTGTCAAATTTGTAAAGATTACGCATTTGTTTTTAAATAATTGCCATAGATTAACCGAAACCCACCTAAAATATAATATGGCAAAAAAATTAACCGACTGACCGTATTTTCTGAAGGCTTGTTGACGGAAACAAACATGATTAATCTTCTTGGAAAATATATTATTACATCAAAAAAATGGCAGATGGTTTTGGACAAATTATGACCAGTTATTATGTTGGTAAACATTGCCACGTACGTTTGGATTGGACTCTGCTTTATAAGGATTTTTTAAGCACTTGGCAAGCCCTATTCCAGTCACGCTACTCTGTATAGACGTGATTCTTTTAGACAACATGCTACTCTTTACAGTGTGGTCACAGCTAAAATGTTCTAATCTGCAATGAAAAAAAAATCAATATTAACAACTTACATTATGCCAAATTAACAATAAAATGCCTTTTTCGATAGTAACGTGCTTCCCAAAATCAGGGTAGGCATAAATAGGGTGGAAGATTTTCTTTCCTTTTTGTTGGATGAGACGCATAAAATATTGTAAAATTTGGAGAATTCTGAAAATGCACAACAAATTCGGTCGGTTTTTATAGGGTCGGTTTAGTTACCAGATACCTTCCTGCTAAGTACATGATGGATGAAAGGGTTTGAGCCTTGCAGTTTCTGCCCATCAATAATGAATGCCAGTCTAGTAAGGCCGAATAAATAAAATGTCCGGTGTCTCGACTTACATTAGAAAACCCAACTTACCCTAGCCATTATTTCGCATTTTCAACATATTTTGAGTAAATTTTTTAATCTTATCGTATTTTATGGGTCTCATCCAGCAAAAATGATTTCCTCCGGCCTACTTACCCAAATTTTCAGAGGCATGTTTTCGGACACACTAAATTTCTTTTATATGACCTAATCAGTCTGAATATCAGAATATGAGTAACAATGTCGTCAGAGATAACCAGATATAAACTGAACACGTGTTTCATTATTATTGCAGTTATGTGTAAATTTGAACCTTTGGCACATGTTTGCAACTTCATTGAAAGTATTATGATCAACATAATGAACAATATTCACCGCCGATTAACTCTAAAAGATCATGAAGTATACAAATACGTAATTAGCTAGAATAAAAATACCTTCTTTGACTG
Organism: Ptychodera flava; assembly: GCF_041260155.1. NCBI lineage: Eukaryota > Metazoa > Hemichordata > Enteropneusta > Ptychoderidae > Ptychodera > Ptychodera flava. The sequence goes on from NC_091928.1 coordinate 16,456,178, forward strand.
CTGTCATTGTACCACCACTTTATATAGCATGTGTAATTACCTTTAGCCAAGTCTTTCAAGCCATATATGCCAAACTGTGAAAGCTCATTAGATATGCAAATTATAAATTAGCTGACATGAAAATGTTAAATGACTTTCAATATTGTTTTAACCTGGTATAATCATCAATGAACATAGCATGTTTTGCCAACTTTCATCAAGTAAATCCCAGTATATATCCCTAATTCGAAAAGATCATTGAAAATGCAAATTAGGAATTGGCTGAAGGAAAATGCTTAATGACTTTCAATAATGTTGTATCATAGTATCTTTAATGTATATAGCAAGTTTCATCAATTTGGTCCAGTCAATTCAGATATATATCCCTAATTAGCAAAGTTCATTAAATATGTAACTTAGGAATTGGCTGAAGTAAAAATGCTTAATGATTTTCAATAATGTTGTATCATAGTATCTCCAATACATGTAGCAAGTTTTGTCAAATTTGGTCAAATCAATTCAAATATATATCCCTAATTAGGAAGTTTCATTATATATGCAAATTAGGAATTGCCTGACGAGAAAATGCTAAATGACTTTCAATAATATTGTATCATAGTATCTTCAATACATGTTGCAAGTTTGGTCAATTTTGATCGTGTCAAATAAGATATATATCCCTAATTAGGAAAGTTCATTAAATATGCAAATTTGCAACTATCTTTCATGTCACCCCTTAATGGTTCCCACTGCTGATATATCTTGGTGTGATTAACATTTGTAGCAAATCTCATCAAATTGTGTGCAGTTGTTTTTAATGTATATCCGTTTTTTCTAAAATCATTAATTATGCAAATGAGCAAAAAGTATGCAAGCCACACCCACCAAAAACTAATCAGTTCTTGCCATTTGCTAACTGAATCTATGTACCAGATTTGATTCTGATCTGATCAGCCGTTTTTGAGATATCGGACCAACAGACAACAGACTGTAAGGCAATTTTGAACTTCATTTCCATAGACAACTTATGTCCATGGACATTGTATAAAGTAAACTTTATTGGAGTGGTTCGCCAAAGGCAGCGCTCCCGTTAAGAGGGTCATGGGCCATTACGTAAAGTCAACTTTATTCTAGCGGGCTACCAAAGGTGGTCCGCTCAAAAGAGGGTCGACCATGGCCATTGCACGAAACAAACTTTACTGAACAGGGCCGCTGAAGGCGTCCGGCCGTTAAGGTGGTCATGGGTATTACAATAAAGTCAATTTATTGTAGTGGGCCGCCGCAGGTGGCCTGCCGGTAAAGAGGGTCGATCATGGCCATTGCATGAAGTAAACCTAATTGGAGTGGTCCGCCAAAGGCGCCTGCCCGTTAAGAGGCTCATGGGTAATACATAAAGTATATTTATTGTAGTGGGCCGCCGAAGGCGGCCCGCCGGTAAAGAGGGTCGATCATAGCCATGGCATAAAAGTGAACTTTATTGTAGGTATTATGTTTTTGAAAATGTGGTGACCCCCCCTTCCTACCAGTGAAAAAGTGATGACCCCCCTTCTAGGATTCCAAAATTATGATGACCCCCCCCCCCCCTGGATTTTGCCGGCCCCGCCCCCCCGGCCGTAAAAACTGAACGGTCCCTTAGAAATATTTCAGTGTCACTGACATTGGGGCGGAGGAACTGTGAGTACCTACACATCACCTCATTTAGGGCCTACTGCTTTCGCAGCCCTTGTCGATCGCAATGCCCGACCTATACACACAAAAAATAGTATCTTTAATTATAATATGCTAATTATCGATCCATACATAACATTATTTCCAAAATCGCAATGCAACAGTGGTAATTGTCAACGATTTTGCGCTGTCGGTAGTCAAGCTATAGCAAGAGACAGCCGTTGGCGTTTTTAAAATCGCGCTCATCAAAATTGCAAATAACTGCATCGCTGTTCGTCCATGGTGTACATGTCAACTAACACAACATAACCTCGCCATCACTGACGATCAACTGTTTGCTGATCTGGCGACTTATCACACACAGGACACCAATGCGAATCGGCTGGCTCACCTCGTGGTTGAAAACAAGTGTACTAATTCCGGCTTTGCGTGCAGCTAACAAATGTTGTGTTGTTTACCAATAGGCCTGCCAAAGGTTGAACCACACGATTACTAGCCGCGCACTCGGTATACACAGCCTTACAGGAATGCAGAATTAAGCGACATGTCTTAGCATATACTTATCTCGAAAGTCATGAGACATTACATAGAAAACCGACAGATAACTTACGTATCAAAACGATGTTGGCCGAACTGTTTGGTTGTTGGCAAATGCTATAGCTGGTCAGCTGATCGCGCCACAGACGACGAGTGAATGACCTCGATCCATTCAGTCAGCTGGAAGCTACACACGCGTCACGAGATGCAATGCTATAAATAGCATGGCAAAAATGTAGTTAAAATGTTGCGGTTTTTTAACGTCTCGCGCGCATGCTGAAAGTGAAATTGGATTTTCTTGAAATTTTAAAAGCCGTATTTTTACAAATGTTCGATGAAGTAAGAATAAAAGTAGATATTTCGACAGGCAATCAAAATGTCTAATTAGTTGGCTTAAAAATAGGGGAAAAACGATCGCGAGAGTGTACTTTTTAAGCCCGAAAATGCTACTTCGACCAAGCCGGTCGGGCGCCCGCTGATCAGTCGTGGCACCAACTCCGTGGTCCTGCCTACACCTATTAGGTAATGGGAAAAACGATCGCGAGAGTGTATTTTTTTAAGCCCGAAAATGCTACTTCGACCAAGCCGGTCGGGCGCCCGCTGATCGTGGCACCCACTTCGTGGTCCTGCCTTAACCTATTAGGTAATTGAATTTCTTTCGCAGTTTAACGTGTTCGCGATCCGATCCCGTGGAACCACCAAACTTTGCGTGAATATGTTAGACCGTTCCATTTGTATGCAGATAGGTACATGCCGGTTAAATGTAGTTGCTCTGCTTTCCCAGTGGACATGCACCAGAGTCACAGGCGCCAGTTGTCTTGGTAGTCTTGTAGATCGATCGATTTTCTGCTCGATCTTCCCGTCACTGTAACCTAAATACTCCCAAGGTGTAAAACAGAATCACTCAATTTATACACAACTCCGGATTTTCAACTGGCCCTGTGCTCAAACAAAACATTCAGAACTAAACTCCCATATGCTTATACCCCTCTTTTATCACAAATTTAAGCATCTTCTCGAAAATCACTCCGACGAACGTGTTACTTGTATCGTCTTGAAGATATCAGCCGTGTTTAGAGGCCAAACGAAGTGAAACACGGTCTGCAGAACGATTCTACCAGATAAGGCCAATAAAAAATAAATTTTGCTGTTCCGATAACATGGTTTTCAAAATTAGGGTAGGTATGTCGGTAAAGATTTTGTTTTTTCAAATATTTTTATTTTAGGCCTAAATACGCATTTTTCGTGGGTTCAAACCCTGTTCTATCATCGTGTTGGATTACTGGTTGACATTTATGTTTGTTTGAATGTCATAGACATTGAACTGTCTGGATCACAATTCTTTTGACAAACACTATTGGAACTAATTTGGGATAATTTGATGGTGAAGTAATGTCGATTTAATCTACAAATGTAATCTCTTCTACTTTTCTTTTTAAGTTACACACATGATTTTATGAGTAATATTGCAACATTCAGCTATAGGGCACCTAACACATTTGAGAAATTTGAAAAATTTGAAGATCCAGTTATCCCACATTAGTTCCGAGCGTGTTGACAGCAAATTGAACTATTAAGCACAGTCCGGTTTCAGACCTGATTGTCTTTGATGGTGCATAGAACTGTCGGTTTTCTTGGCTCTCGTAATTCCTCAACAGCTGTCGCCCAAAATAAACGTGAATCACGGTCATTGTAGCGTCGCCAACTTGGATATATCATAGTTTTCCTCGAAAGTCGGTTTCCGATTTACAGCAGACAACAACAATTGTTCCTTGCCGTGATCGCATTTGCAAAACGTACGTAATATACAGTGCATATCACATCGGTGCCAAAACTCATCGTATGAGACGGACACATGACATGTAGAAACACACGATTAGCTTGGGTATTACGACACATTTGAAAGTCACCGACTCATTGATTAATTACAATAAACCAGCATGGGCCAGACGCTCTGTCTAGACTGTGACATACACCACAGTAAGTGAGGCTACCCACAATTCTCCATGATCCGTACACACGGAGATCACTCACTGAACTGAAGCAAATTTCTTCTGTACACAGAACAGCTTGGTCCATATTTCGAAATTCTGGGACCATAGTTTTGATAATCATAATTCTCTAATTTCTCACTGTGAATAATGAGAAGATCAACCCCTTTTCCGCGGAGGAGATAGCAATTTTGTGATTTTGTCAACATAGTTTTTTGACAGCCATATGCAATATTTTCAAGGAAACTAAGGGAATAAGTTGCATCTGTGTTGGCAAAAGAAAGGGTATTGATTTTTTTGAATGTTTGTAACAAAGGAAATTTGCATGTCTGACAGGTGGTATGATGAGACCATCTTAGTTGCTGATAACTTTACCTTGACAAGTGTACAATTTTTAGCACCTTCAAACGTGGAATTCTTATTCAATTTACTCCTGAATTTTAAACATAATCAATAATTTTGGACCATAGTTTTAACCAATAATTCTAAAATTAAATTTTAAGTTTCAAATTGTTCAGAAACTGATAAAATTGAAGAAGCCTTTAGCAAATAATGTCTGAGCACACAAATCAAGGGGAATTGTGGGTAGTCTCACTTACTGTGTACACTCCATCTACAAAGTGTGGCATTTTAGTTAGTTTCTGTTGAGAATACCTTCACCTCTTGAACTCTTAGCTGACATTGTAAAAGAAACAGTTACATTGTTGATCAAGTCCAGTCAACTGTTTATCTCTCAGTCTAGACAGCGGCTGCCCCATGCTGGTTTACTGTAACTAATCGACGAGTCGGTGGCTTTGAAATATGTCCGTGATACCCAAGCTAATCGTGTGTTTTGTACGTCGATTGTGTCTGTCTCATACGCTGAGTTGCGGTGCCTAGGTGAAACGCACCGTAGTTCACGTTGTGCATATCGCTGGCTCCCATATTGTTTGTAACGTATGTGCAACGATGAATGACGTCATAGGTTTCGCGCTAGTTCTCGCGTGATTTTCTTTTTATTTCTAGCGTGCGTGATTTTTGCGGGTTTTTCTTTCATTTTTTTACTTCCGCGTCTAAATACCTCTAAAAAGTCTAGGTTTGGTTGGTAAAAAATAAGGTAGGTCGGGTTATCGGAACAGAACAATTATTTTTGTTTGGCCTAAAGGTAATTTGTTTCATGTAGTCGGTTAAGTCATGTACTATGATGATTTGCTTAATTATACCAGTTACGTATTGCAATGACCTTCGTTTTGGTCGACAGAGGCGCTACCCACATAAGTTGATTAAGCGATCAGCAGATAAATAAGGTCATTACGGCAGAAATTTAACGAAATTAACAGACGTTGTCCCCCCGGAAATTGTCATTTTTTAAATTTGATAAATTCATAACGTTAGGTTGATCAATCACTCTTCTTCCTTTTTTATTTTCTTCTTTTATACCACTCTTGCCAAATTTACTTTCAAAATGAGCGTGTAAGTAATAGAAAAAAAAACTGGCTTGGCAATTGCTGATTATAATTGACGAAATCGCAAAACGGCGAAATAGCAAAATGAAGAAGTAAAGAAACTGAAAAATAGAGACGTGCATATATTAATTAAGATAAAAATAAGCTGAAACACGAGAAATAAATCCGACAAACAGCAAAACAGCCGGTCGATTCGATGTATTGCTCGTGCCACTGGCTCTCCCCATTGTCCCCTAATTACAGCGCCCCATGTACCGTAGCTAGGGGACTAGACATAAATTACAGGGGGCTACGAAGTTTTTTAATATGACGCTGCACGAATAAAAGTAACCCTTCAAAAGTTTTTGCAAGAAAAAGTGACCCTTCCTAATTTTCCTGCACAAAAAGTGACCTTCCCCTGCATGTTACAGTCAGAATCGATAATATTTCATTTTACATATAATTTGAACTTTGAATTTTACAAAAATACGTTTTAACCTTTACAAATACTTTCCTTCTGCAAAGTTTAAAGTAATTCATTAAAAAAGATCAAATTTCACATTATGATATACTTAGCTGAAATGTGGCCATCTGATTGGCTGGGGCAAGGGTTTATTCTCAACAATAAGACCTGTGTAACTTTGGTTACATCTAGCCTTCTTTTTGTTGCGCGAAAAATGATGACCCTTCCTATAAGACATGCATGGCATTTCATGACATGAGTAAAATTTCAGTAGATATGGTCTGTTGGTTCTAGAGTTTAAGACTTTTTAGAGGATTAAATTAGATCTTTGGAAAATTCAATATGGCGCCAAGGTCAAATGACCACTGTCGATTTTATTTGCAAATTTTAAAGAAGAGATAAAATCATTGCTACACGCCAAATTTCAAATGGAACTGACCCCTACGTCAATAGTAGAAGCTACTTTTAGGTTTAATGGCCACCAGGTCACGTGACTAATTGAAAATTCAAGGGTCAGGCACACCACCTCTTATTTGCCTTAATCACTGAGCCACGTTTGTGAGTGTACATGCAGAAGTTTTCCAGATCTAGGCTGGCAAAGAATTGACAGAAGAAGATGAAGACAGAAGAAAGAAGAAGAAGCGTGAAAACCCCATCAAAACCAGTGGCGGCCAAGCCGATAGGCTTGGGCGCGTACTTTATACACTTTCAGTGATTTTATCAAGTATATATTCGCGGACTGTCGCGTGTCGCACATATGTTGAAGTCGATGATATCTAAGATAAAAACAGCGCTCTTGTCGGACACTGGACACTTGAGTATGTCATTACATTAGATATATTTAGTCACATGGTCACGTTTAGATTAAGGTTTATTGTAAAGTTTTGTTAATAGACTATTTTAGCACTGCTTTCCTTGGTCGAATAAATTTATTTATTTTGCTGAATACTTGAAGCACTGTCTTTTATTTGACCACCTTCTCGCCAATTAAAAAAAAATGCGTCTATAACAAGGTCGTAACAGTATCCTTTGTGGGAAGAAAATTAAAAAACCAGCAAATCACATATTTTTCGGTTAGTTTTTGCACGCTTTCACAGATGTAACCGTGCGTTCGATAAGATTGATGAATAACCACATAAGAGAAGTCTCTTCAGGTCAATTTTCATTGTCAACGACACAATGTGATGCAGACGAAACCATCCAAACGGGTGTTTGTGTTTCCCAACGTATAAGCCTGTTGTATGGTACTCTGACTTTGAAACACTAAATTAACTACAGTGATGTTATGAAAGGTCGTCAGCTGGTAAGCACGCCCTTTCCCTAATAGCCTTTGTTCTGTGCCCTTGTTTGAACAAGACACATGGGTTTACGAAAGCAAGCAAATAAGTCCTTTGGACAATTGTATTTTTCTGCATGGATTTTGACATTAATCGTGGGCTGCATAATTTTGTTTCTGAGAATTATTTCCATATTATAATTTAACTAAGCATACATGGTTTGGTATTATTTTATTACTAAAACTGTAATTACAACTTTGGTAACATACATATCTCTGATGTCCATGTACAGAAAAATATTCATATTAAACATAAACAGTCGCAACAAATTTTAATTTTGCTCTATTAAAAACCATTTTATGACTATTGTTTTGTTTTTTGAGATTTGTTGTAATTATAGCCATAGATGTTTCCTTTTGCAATATCTTAATAATTTTGACCAAGCATCTGAAAAATTATCAGAGTGTGAGATTCTAAAACAATAAAATATTCCCTAGGTTACAACACGAAGTTGTGTCAAAATGCGTTGAGACATAGCATCTACCTACAGTTAAGATATTTAACATACGTAATGGTTACTCTCTTAAATTTTTCTGAGAGATAACTTATTACTAACTCTTATCCGTAATATTTTGACTTTGTGAATCAATGTTTTGACCAATTTGACTTTTCTTGTTTTAATCTTTCTTCAAGCTATTCTGGTTACTTTTTCGTTGCACACAATCTCTAGAGGTATATAGTTCGTTTTAGGTGAAAATGTTCACAATTGTAGCAGGTATACAAATCAGTAATTGTAGGTAGTTCAGCAAAATATCATAAAATATCAGATAGTATTACGTTCTCCAACGTTTGGCGGGTTTGATGATTTGGAAAATGTGAGCTCTTTTATTAAATCAAGTTTATGTTCATAATTTTACCAAAATGTGTTAACTTTTCTTCAGTTACATTTCGTGAACAGAAGTTTTTGTCGGCAGTTAATCAAACACCGATTCTTCGTGCATCCGTCTTTTATCTCTTTCTTCTCATTTCAAAGTATGTACCAATCCTGTGAAGAACTGTGCGAAAAAGAAAAAGTGTATGCTTACCGTTGAAATGTATGGAAAACACAACGTTGTACAAATCGACACTGGAATCAAAAGACAATTACAGCTTCGTTTGAATTCTGCAGATAAAAGTTGTGACAGGCACAGTTTAAAATGGTATCGAGCTTTGCAAAACGATCATACATTATGCACAATAATGATTGCATAGTGAAATAACTATTCAGGCAATTAAGATCCAGTAATGAGTAGTGGCTGATCTATTTTCTTTATATGCTTTACTTTAACGTTCAGAGACTGGGCTGATGATCGATGAAGTTAGTTCACAGACTTGTGCGATTGTGACAATCCGGGCAATGGTGACGAGCTTTTTCAGGGTTTAGTTTTTCACGGGGATAATTAGGCTATATAAAGGGAGAGGTATCTTAGCGAGTTAAACTGTATATGCGAGACCGTTGAATGTAGACTGCCGGGGACTGCTGGAGGAGTCAGTTCGCCGGGGACCATGTAAGGGCTCAGGCGGTGGATGACTGCTGAGTTCAAAGTTAGATGCCGGGGTATATATTTTAAGAGGGCAGTCATTATTGCCAATAATTCATGGGTGAGTGAGCTAATAACCTCATCGTGAAGACTCAACTTCTCTTTACTTACTCTATCGACTGGAAAATAACTCAAGGAAAAAGGGAATTTCTCGACTTAATATTGGTAGCCCGCAACTTATTTTACAATAGTCGCATAAGGCAATCTCTCCTTTTTCGTTACAAATGTATTTATCTGAGATCATAATTCATAGATGTCTGCGTCTAAAATTCTTGGGTCATTTACCAAACCAAAAAATTGCCTTAATTAGTTGAATGACAACACAGTATATATCATATCTACAAGTCAGTCCTATAAAAGTGCTAGTCTGTATCGGCATGCTCACACATTTAATCAGAAAATGATCAAATTGCTCGTGTTTAATAAAAAAACAACTGAGCTTTTAATGGTAATTGTTTATGAACATTTGAAAATCAAACCTTTAGTTAAAAATTGTATCTTCGAACACACAAAATAAATTACTATTCGTAAGCGATAAATCAAGCAGATGTCAAGATTATCTGGCCTAAGTTACTGAAATATTCTTCTCAAATAACTGGTCTTGTTAGAGAGCAATGTGTCCTTGAGCAGTCAGCTTGCTTGCAGCGGCGTGAATGGTTCGTGAGTAATTGACAAATTGTGGAATATGAGGCCCCTGAAACAATGACTCGTCCATCCCCTGTAAGATTATTCGGTTATAAACAATGTGTTTGGCCAGCGTGTTAGCAGGTATAAGATCTTCATATGGCATATATTTGGTTGGCAAACTTGTCGGTTCTTCTCAGTAGCGTCTTACATCTGCTAGCATATGACTGGCACAATTGAAGATATTTTGATATACGTATGATTATTGATTGCATATTCGACAATATTCAAAGAAAGAGGAAAGAGCCGGGGCTAGGAGAACCTATTTCCAGCCATATATGGGACTCTGATTAGTTATAAGCAGTGTGCGAAAATTAAGAGAAAATAGCTTCAGGTCATAAGGACCTGCACCAAGCCAAAGCTTCAGGTCCTTATAGAAAACTGCCGGTCCTCAATAAATGCAGTTGTTAACGACTGCTAAAGTCAACTTCTTCACCAAAGCTATGCTTTTGAATGTTGTAATATTTTAATTTTTCATGTCCTTTTATCACTAAAGTCAGCATGTATTTCACTCCAAAAGACTAGTGTTCACATAGATTGCAGAATACTGTAAGTGAATAATCATGAAATATTTATCTATATGATCTGGAATCTGAAAAAGATCACAGCCCTCATCTTCCTCACTGTCATGCGCACACATTTATCAATATTTTCCACCATGGGGGGGGGGGGACTATGGGGCTAACAGGAGAATTAGACTTTTTTTCTAGCCATGTCAAATCCCCCACTCTCGGACTATAAAATGATGTCAAACACCCAGGGGCCGGGGAATACAGGCTCATGCACTGTCTGCAAGTGGCTGATGAAAGCGAGAAAGTTTGTCTCTCATGACTTTCTATGGGGAATGCTGTTCTCTACATTGCTGTGTACAATTGTACACTACACCAGGGCATGTGATATTGTGATTTGAAAATGGTAGGCGAGCTGAAAATCACTTCTGAAATAAGCCAACGCAAGTGGTAGAAGAGTGGGTGAATAACTTAGTACCCTGAAAACAGTCATGAGTAAGGGGAGTGTATGAATAAATTTTGTATGCAAACTTTGATCACTACGACTTTTTTATTGTAATGTAAAACAGAAGGGAGAAAATACCTAATATGTATTTTGATATGACGTATGGATTACTTTCAAAATTTTTCAAAAAATAAATATGCTTAAATGTGGCCTCTGTTGCATTCATGAAGAAACAGATAAAGTTGTACTTTTAATTAAAAGGACAAGTATCGTAACTTTTTCTCGATTATAGAAATTGCAAACAACATGAATGGCACATGTCGCCACTCGCGGAAATGAATGCATATTTTCTGATCGAAACGTTTTGCCTGAGCGATTGCTGGGTCTCATCGCCCTTTGAAAGCTTAAAGTTATTAAAATGACTCTGAAAAGTTTGACAAACACTCGATACTGCTGAAAACCATCGACACGATCAGTTAATGATACCGTAAAATCTTAAAAGACGTAATTTTTTGCGACATTTAGGCCTACAGTCCAGGATGACGGTGAATTTTGCCTGCCTGTCGTAAAACGGTGTACATTGAAGACAATTTAAAGCCCTACTCTCGGCCTCTGAGAGTATACACGACAGGTCGTGCAACTCGACAAAACTGTTATGATAAGGCCGCTCTGTTTTATAAAATGTACACTTGTTATCATGGTCGATGTATCGTTGTAACTGCAGTCGGCCTTGTAAACTTTGGTTAAAGACCAACGAGCAAGCAAGATGTTCTAGCGGTCCACAAACAAACGCAGCGAAACGTGAACTTGACTGTCGACTGCGTGTAGCACAATTGGGCTGTCGTGTAACATCTAGTCCTTGTATCGGGTGTAGTTCAAAACCATAGAGGTAAAAAAATACCTCCATGTTCAAAACCAAATATGTTTAGTCAACAGCACTGTTCTCGTAGTAGGTTTTTGACTTAAACTCTTCTATGAACCGTTTATGTTTTGAACGCTTCAATTGAAAATCAAAGCAAAGAAAACAGAGTCAGTTTGATAAAATGATGGGCTGTATTATGTACATTTGTGTACATGTAAATTCCGAACACTTAAAGTGTGGAACTAGTGAAGTGATACTGGGTGTTGTTATCATATGACACAGATATGCTAGCATTACCAGGGTAATATTGTGTCACATTGTTGCACCAAAATCAATCCATTCCATTGCTAGAATCTGCGTGCACGGACGTAATTCATACTGATCTGAATGTAATCAGCTGCACCATGCTATGCGAGTCGATCGGAGGGATTAGACTCTTCGTAAATGTAAAACGTCGAAAGACAATAAATTACTATGTTGCAACATTGTCAACCGCCCCCCGGTCAGGCGTACCATAGATCGAATTCCCCACTACCAGGACACGAAGTGCCGCAGAAGCGATCAATATCCCCTGTTGCCCCGCACTCCCACGGTGGAAAACATTGATAGGTGCATGACATTTAAGTCTGAATCATATGATTCAGAGTCAGTCATCATCTGCATCTGTTACAGGTCTTGACGGAGAAATTTTCATCATTTATTCCAAATTTCAGTCGGTCTTAAGGACCGACATGTTGCTAAAAACATTCGGCCCAACGAGAAATCTGTCGGTCTCGGACCGTCGGACCGACGTTAATTTCGCACACTGGTTGTAAGTCAGGCTGGATATGTCCTGTTAACACATAAATAATTAATTACATAAGGTCTCATTTTATCAAAACTCGTGCACAGTCGTCGTACACTGGATTACAAAATCGGTAACTGCTCTGACATGGTAAACATTGAGAGATGCTCCCTCAGGTTTGGCTATCTATTAATGTTGTTTACAAAATTCTCAATTACTCCGCTACAAATATATATTTCATATTTGATGTGGCTGTATTCAGGTTGTATTTTCATGCAGTATGTTTTCTTTGTTATTTGAGAAATTTCAAACTTTTATTACTCAACCCTTTTCTTGCTCAGTAAAGCCATTGAAAATTCAAGGTTAAGGAATGTCTGAGACAAAAAGTATCGCTAACCTTGATCTTGTATGTCTCTTGGAAGAGCAAAGACAATCCTGAACCATCCTGGTTCCTTGCAGTAGAACCCTTGGCCCGGTGTGATGTAGACACCAGCATCGATGAGCTCATAAAACACTTCCATCTCCGCTTCAAATGTCAGTGGAGATACAAGCTGTATAATAAAATGCTTCTACATGTTTATGATCTTTGCTTGAAATTATGGTGCTATCACATGAAGGACAACAGGCAGTGTTGATAAATTTGAACATTCGTTAAAACAAAAACGATCAGGAGTTGCCAACTGCTACTTTTAGTACGCTGTTGGACAAGTGTGTTGTGTGTGTATATACTAAATACGAGGAAGTTATTATGAGCAGATGAAATTTCAGATAACTATCTTTTTATCTTATGCTCCTCAAAGACAGATATTAAAACTCAAATTTTCAACAGTCCTTTTTGCTCTACCATTTTGGGGGGCTCATTGTACAGGTCTTAGAGTAAGCAAAGTTATCACTGTCTTATTTTCCGCAACTTGAATTATTACCCATGGAATTTTTACAGAGATGGTAGTCATTTGGAATTTCAAATTTCGGTAAATGTTATGAAATATTCTTGAATCAAACTTCACATGGTGACCCCTTATTTTTATTTTTGATTTGGTAAGAGAATGGTTGAAAGTCTCAGTCAGGAATATTTGAGCGAAAGTTTGAAGTCTTTCAATTTCGAAGCACATACCACCATAAAGACTGACGAAGAGTTTAGAGAGCACGTGACTCAGAATGTATCGTCCAATCAAAATACTGTTTATATGGTTATCTGTCGTTCATTAATTCTCTGCGACATTCTATTTGCAAAATATACGTCCAGTTATGATATCAAGCTACTTATATAGCATCGCTTAACCTTTAATACCGTGAGTGTTGGAAAATTTTAAATTAGCAAGTAACTTTTTCAATCACATTCCAGTCTATAGAAAATTTTCATAAACATTTAGAATCATCTGACAAAGAAAGATTATGAAATCGGTTATATGACATTACAACAAACGTAGATGTTCAAACTGAATGATAGTCGACAGAAACTCACCTTTCTAAAGTCTGCCCAGATATAGAGACCTGCTGACCTTACAAGGTGTGGTATCCCTAGCTTCGTTAATCCTTTCGACATGACTTCATGAGCATCCCTAAGTCTCTTGCGATTTGTTTGTAAATATGTTTGCGCTACCCATTCTGTAATGGTCAAAGTTTATTTCCGGTTGCAAGTCTACAAAGTTTCTGTAGCAAATGCATGCTAGTTGCAGTTGACATGACGTAGTAGACAAGTCATGGCCACTAAATTGATTAATTGTCATTTCTGTCTTTATACTCTGTATGTAAACTTTTTAATTGGTCATGATTGCTTAGTGATTAGGAGCACCGGGGACCAATAGTTACCTGATATCTGATATCATATTGTTATCTGGCAGTTTCATCTCTGTTCTTCACTGGTATAAAATGAATTTTCTAATGATCTGTATGACTTTCATGATCAAGTTGGTCTTTTTGCGATTTAACTTTGTTGCCAGAATATTTACCTTCGTCACACAGCATGCTGTTTAGCGTGACTTGCATGGCAGTTGGTATAGCAAACCAGTACGCAACTCCTGCGAGAGCCGATGCGACATCTGTATTCCAGGTATAGATTACACCACAGCGTACACCAGACATGGAGAAATCCTTGATGAGAAAGTTAGCATTATGCTCATTCTCTATAATCGTAATACAAACGCATTGTCTATCACTTCACATTCTTACAAGCAATACGCTTGTATATATTAGCATGCAACAGAGATGTATTGATAGATTGAAAGGTATATAATAGCCATTTTTATTGCAACTATCTGTAAATTGTAGACTTGCAAGTTACCTATGATTTTTATACTTAACTATGTGATAGAACGATTTAAAGTTTCTGAAGGAAAATATGAGCAAACATATATCGACCTTTGTTTGGAGGCAAGTTGAGAATACATTTCAGGAAATTCAATTCTGCATTAACATTACTTAGTTCTTACCTTCGAAAATGACCAAGCAAAATGAGTTCTGTCAGGATCTGGCAAATCTTCCAGATTTAGCACACTGGTGAACTCTGCATCTTCATCAAACACAGAAAACATGTAGATCTCATCCACTATGACATGTAGTTGATATCTGTAGTCATGACAATACAGAAATTTTACATAATGCGGTCGTTTGAAAGGAATATTACATATACTCAAATGGATGTATACTGGGCACATTTCGAAATGGTGTTGAAGAAAATGACAGAACTGTCTTCCACATACATAAGAAAATTACTGAAATTGGACATATTGATTGTCGTTCATTCATTCATTGATTCATTGATTGATTCGTTTATTGATTGATTGATTGATTCATTCATTCATTCATATATTCATTCATTCATTTACTCATTCATTCATTCATCAGTCATCCACGCCTGTCCCGTCAACACCCTCACCCTTCGACCTTTTGGTTGGCTGACTTTCAGTCCGGTTTAGCGCGTGCATTGGACTTAAGTCTAGCCAAAATTACACTAAATTCTTTCCTGGCCGACGGAATTACTTCGATTCAAGGCCCCCAGTCAAAGTTGCAAGCCAGGCCATAAGCTTGCCCTTTTACCGATTACGTTGTCAATCTACCTTAGCACTTTATACAGGGTTTACTTTGCATAAGCATCAATAAAGATCATTTAATGAGTTTTTGTGTCTGTAAGCCTTATTTAAATTCAGTAAATGATGCAAACTCGAATTTCGCAATCAAAGTCTTCGTCTCACGTTATTATTACAGGTAGTATTGTTTACACGACCATGATCTGGCCCTCTATACATTACTGTCATAAGAAAGTATCACGAACCTGTTTACAGGGACTTCGGGTAGAACAGTAACATACTGTGTTCATAAACTGAGAATATCAATTTTGTCTGTGTCTTTTACACAGACTCACCTCTTGGCAAAATGCAAACAATCCATCAAGAGTTGCTTGGAATAGATATCACCCAATGGGTTGTGTGGATTTATCAAAATCAAGCCACGAACGTTAATGCCCTGAGACAAAACAAAACTGAGAAGTTAATCTTTTGTAAGCGCTATGCAACACTATTGAACATTTCTTACTAGACTGGCTTAAGTAGCTTGGCTTTTCTCGCCTGCAGTTATTTATTGGCTGGCCAAGGCGTTCATCCCATGATTTACGCAACAGCCTTTCACAAATGCGACAGCTGCTAAAAGTTTATTCCTTAAGTTTATTCTGTTTCGATATTTATATGCTCACAGAATCGGAGAAGTCTACATACTACAAATTATACAGGTTTTAACATCATCGGTTTTAGCATAGTCAATCGCTGCAGGGTCTATGGGTATAGCGGCGTTTCCTGCAAAACACATCGGCTGTAGACTAAAGATATTCCCTGAAGGGCTGTTTCTAGGTCAGTTGTTCCACTTAGAGCTCTGATTACCCGGAAAGACCCGACTAAGCTTTCGATTTTGAAGAAACTCAACTGTTTATAAATATTTGACAGACTGTTGTACAGGAGCAACAAAATGACACATCATGTCTCCGTGAAGGCTGGTAAATCTATGAAGTCTACGGAGTTGTGTCGAGCTTGTCATATTTCTGAAAGTCAGCTATGTAGGCTACTGCATGGTAACTGTTTTACGTGTTGACTGCTTGAAGAATTGGAAACTAAGTTTGGAACGATCGTATCAAAACATTTCCAACTTCTACAAAAAAGGGCTTCCCATTCAGAGGAACACAATCTTTAGGGATCAGCATATCGAAAGCTTTTAGTCAATTGATTGACTGAAACTCATTGTTCTTATCCAAACAGCCAATCAGGCAGAGAATATCCTAGTTTCCGGACTCCTTAAGTTGCAGTAAACAATGATAATCTTCAATCAGACACAACCATCCGAGCCACTACAAAATGTAAGAATCTTTATTCTGTATGATCAAAACGCCAATCAAAATGAAATCTGTCAATACCTTTTGAGTTGCTTGTTCAAGAGCATCTTCTAATTTATCCACTGTCAGTTGGAATGGTTTTCCGTTTTCTCCAGATGTCTGTCAAATCACATGATACATACAGGTTATTGGGCGAATTCAAAATTACTCGTGGAATAACAATGCAAATTGGACACGTGTCTCAGGCACGTAAAAACTTGAGTCCCCTGATTACTTAGAAGCACATTTGCTGCACTGAGACGTTACAAAAATTATATATTTTTACATACTTAATAAACTTGCTTCACAAACTATAAAAACGTCACTTATTGATATGCTACAGAATACGGATATCGTTTATTGAATACTTGTGCTACTTATAGCATGCTTTTCCCTCTCTATAGGAATTGTTCACAAAGATAAGATATGAAATACGAATCTTCATTGATTTACCGCTGTACAAGTCCACTGGCCATAAGTCAATCAATCAATCAATCAATCACTACACCAATCAATCAAATCACATAGAACTCAGAATACAATAGATTATACTTAAATTTTACGAATCAGCACTAATCCCCTTATTTTAGTAAATAATTATACGCAATAAATTAAAGGAACCATTAAATGACCAGATTTATTTGTGCTAGAAATTTTGTGACAATGAGTACTTTTTGAGTCATAATCTTAATTTCTTCAATAAGCAAACACTCGGACTCTCATAGTATCGTTCCCTAGAGTACCCGGTAAAGTACATTATGTGATGATGTGTAACTCACTGAGAGAATGGAATGTACCTCACCTGACTGCAAAGGTCAACATGAACTATCTCCGTCAGAGGTATTTTTCCAACATCTTCTTTTATAGCGGGGTAACATGGTGTCGCCAGCAGCCAGGCGTCTACGACGAAAATATCATGCATCAATTTGTCTTATGGAAATGCGGATTTTTTTCAGGAATCTAAATCTCAGAACTGCGAAAGTGGATTTTTTTTCAGGCAGGTAAAGAACCCCCATATGCCTTCAAAATTTATAATATACTAAATGAGTTTCGCTTATAAAGGTGATGACTGTCAAATCTGAAAGTCTTTTTTCAGTATATCTGAGAATTGAGATGTAAGGTCTATCGGAGCAACTGTTACTTCATCGATTTTTCTTATTTGTGATCAATACTAGGAGCTTTTAGTAAGCATTACTGAAATTGTTTTGTTACCAATCCGGGAATATGAGCGATATAAATTGGTCCCTAAAATATTGTAAACTTTTTTTCTAACAACGTCTTTGTTCCTTTCACGATCAGATGTTCATATCCAACAACAACCTTAATGGTTAATGGTATGAGGAAGTCTTGACACTCTTGTAACTTTTTGAATCCACATAGTCTGTTTGTCTGTCTATGTATGTCTATGCAATTTAGATAGCTAGGTCACTTTCGATGATTGTGTATGCCAAACATGAATCGTTGAGAACATTTTATAAGTATAAATTTGATGGATGTGATAGCATGTGCAATTTAAGAAATCGAAATAATTTGCAATTTTACAACACAAAATCAAGAGTACAGAGCAATCAAACAACATTTTCATTACCAAATACGACCCAAAAATATTTTAATTGTTGTATAATGTTCATGTGAATATTATAATGCCATTGCCGCGGTATTACAATTACCGACAGTGATTTTCTGCAAGGTAACATTAACTCAGCCAGCACTCACCTCCTGGGTCACTCAGTACAATTGATAATGCTGCAATACACGATCCACAGCCATTGACAACAAAAAGCTGAAAAAAACAGTTGAAACAAGAAGGTCTGGAAGGTAAGGCACCTTTTTAAACTTGTAGAAAGAACTTGAATGGCGCTCTTCTACACTTTTTAATGATTTTAATGAACAGAAGATTTTGAAATACTGTAACATGATCATTGTTCTTAGCTTTCTGCGATGTAAGGTTTCCCTTCTGCTGGATTTGAACTCATATCGTATGGCACCTAGTCAAACAGATCTTATCTTAATAATATCTTAATATCTTAATATTATTATTATAATAAAAAAAAAGAAAAAAAAAGAAATTGTAACTTATTTTTGTATCACACTTTTATTGCCACAAATGTGATGTAAATCCTATATTTACAAGCAAGCAATAAAAAAATTATTATTATTATTATTATTATCATCCCCTTGTACATTAAGATACATAAAGGACTGGTATACCACGGGACAAGTTCACGATATCTACACACGAGTGATGATAACTTCACGTATAGAGTGAACTGGTCAAAACGGAGTTGCATTGGTTGTTTATTGGTATTATATTGTAACGCCATGTTGAAATTCTAGCTTGAAATTAAAGGGAATTGTCTCGATATGAGGGCCATATATATAATTGTTACTTTCACATTGTGACCAATAAGATTGCTGTGTTTTAGTTTGCCGTCCATGTACCGGCATTCATAATGGTCATCATGTTTATCCGTGTTCGTGTTTTGGTTTATTGAAAATATTTTCATGATTGGACGTAATGCATCAACAAAAGAGAGCAATGACAACGTACCTTATCTGGGTCAAGTTGATCATGTGCTTTGGCGTGCTTTGTTAGGAAAGAACACAAGGTATTCTTAAATGCTGGTAGTCCCGTGAAATCCTGGTATTTCAATACATCAATGTCGTTTTTAGAGGGTTGTTCCACCGTGAACAGCTAAACACAAAATAAAAGAAAAGACAAATTATATCGCTCAGGGTCAAATTGCATTTTTAATACAAATGACCGTTTTATTAAAACCGCTTATCATTTTTGTTGTGAGTCAAGCACAAAATAGCAGAAATGTTTTAAAAGTCAAAATAAAACGCCATGAAATATTGGGGTGCAGGTTATCTTTACAATGCTAGACACAAACTACCTGAATCATAGTTCTTCTTTGGGGTAGTGTTACAATATATTCATTTTGTACATAAGTTGAACATGCTAAAAATGCAGAAATATAAAGCTAACGGGGATTTAAGACGATTACTTAGACACGGACCGCTGCAGTAAATCACCATTTGTCTTTATAAATCTCAATCGGATTAAAATCCGATGAAGAGATGGGTACGTCTTCAGCTGCCGACCGAACTATTTCAACATCTGAGCAAAACCTTTTGGCGGATATCATACATGTGTCAGCGTCTGATCACAGTCAATATAGTTGCTAGTAAATATCTGTATCAAGGCATACGGTTTATGAGTTTAAAAGCCACTTGACCTAGTTTCGGCAGAACCTGATTGGAAAAGGTAAACATCGATCAGCTCTGATTGAACAAATTATTATGTCCAAAGTATTGGAGACCTGCTTATATATTCCATACATAGGCAAGCGTTCTGACAAATTGCAAGGTGTTCTTGAGCTAAAATATAATTTAGATTTCAACGAAGTGACTATTTTGCAGTTGTAAGTTAGCTGAAGCATACCTTGAGCTAAAATATAATTTAGATTTCAACGAAGTGACTATTTTGCAGTTGTAAGTTAGCTGAAGCATACCTTCGTTTGCATTGATCAAAGTTATCGAGACTATACGCCACCTACCTTCTCAGCGACTATATCATAAGAAATTGTATTCTCAGCTGTGCCAGCATTGATAATGCCCTGTAAATAAGAGCATGGCCAAGTACATGGTCAAGTTTTATTACAGTCAGTTTGATTATTGAGCTGAAATGATCTGACATGCAAGTTTTTTTTACAATATTGTAGTCATTCATTTCTTGAACAGAAGTTCACACGCGAGAAACTGTCTGTCTGGCGTGTTCGACATTTCTGTTATGGAGTTGATAAAATTGGACTTTCACGTGATAAGGCACCTCTGTTAGTGAACATGTTGGATGTGTACTTCGAAGTAGAGACGTGCCGGCATATGACAGGGATATATACAAGCCTAAGGATAATACAGGATGTTACTACCATAAATGTATAGTTTGGCCAAGAAATGCAGTGTGCCCTACTTCCATTCCTCCTGTTGTTTGGGAATAAACAACGTTGAGGGCGGTAGTTATAGATTTTCTGTCTGTTTTAGCTGTAGCTGTGTGTGACCTAGTTAGTGGAAGCTACATGTACATTGGGATAAAATATTTGAGAACTGAGAATGGTTCATTTCGAAACATTTTTATCTCACGGAATAAACATATTAAACGTTATGGTCTGCTTAGAGCGCTACTAGACCAAAGAAAGAATACACATGTTCCAGCCGATAAGCCGTCCCAGCCTTTTGAAACTATAAGCCCAATTTGTAAGATTACGCACGCGCTTGCCAGAGTTTGCTGTTGACAAACCACAGCCCACTGGGATATAATATGGCAAAATAATTCCAACCCCATAACCTATTTTCTGAAGGCATGTAAACGGAAAAAAGACATGACTGGGCTTACCAGACAAAATACATTATTATATTAAAAAAGGCAGCCAAGTTGGGACAAATGTTCATTATTGTGTTTGTAAACATTGCTACGTACGTTTGGGTTAGACTCTGCATCATAAGGATTTGCTACGCACTTGTCAAATCCTATATTGACGACGCTGCCGGCATCTTGTACAGTTGCGCTTCTTTTAGACAACATAATATTCTTCACAGTCTGGTCACAGCTTCAGCGAAAGTAAAATATGCTAATCTGGAAATAGAAGCAGAAAAACTGCTTTGCGATAATATAAACATACATTTGGCCAAATAAAAATAAATTGTGTGTTTTCGGTAACGTACTTCCCAAAGTTTGGGTGAAAGGTTGAAGGATTGTTTTTTCTTATGTTGGATTAGACCCATGAAACGCGGCAAACTTTGGAGAATTTATTGGAATCTTTTTGAAAATGCGAAAAATGCATAGCCTGTGGGTTCTTCTAGGGTCGGTTGCGTTATCGGAAACACATATTTTCATTTGCATTGGATAATTTGCTAACATTATCTATTATCTGTACTTTGACGAACTACATTTCAATTTTCGCTTACTTATCGTGCATGGAAACTTAAAACTGTTTTCCTTGAACATAAAGAGTAATGGTCTACATCATCATTTCCGAATCGGAAAAATTTCTAATGTCGAAATTCAAAGCAGCTATACTGTAAGCCGTAATATGTTTAAGTTGTCAATTTGTTATTAAAACCCGGTCCGCCTAGCTTTGGGACATGAAAAAATCTGCAAGGGTTTTGAGCCTTGCAGCTACTGCCATCATAATCAGTAATACAAGAAATGTATGTCTTACAAGGCCAAATAAATAAATGTATGTGTTTCGGTGTCGCAACTTACCCTAGACAATCCTACTCACCGTGACCAAAGTCATTTTCGAAACGGTTAGAATAAATTCTTTTAATCGTATAAGTTCCTCGAACCTACCTACCTTTATTTTTAGAGGTATATTACCGGAAACCACACAATTTCTTTTGTATGGCCTAATCAGTCTGAATATCTACAAATATGAGTATCAATGTCGTCACCTCTTACACAAAACGTGTATATAAAATTGCAATGAGCGGTCGCGTTTTAAAGTTGTAAAATGGGTAAGCATAAGGTGTACAAACGTCTCGAAAGTCTCAAAGCCTGTCTTTCAATCAACGATGTGACCTACAAAAGTGGAGAACGAGGACAGGTTCAAGGTTTCACCAAATGAACAATTTACCGAAAGTTCATTGACCTTAACCGGGAGTGACTTCCATGCCACTTCGAAATACTGCAGCGGGAAACAGTACTAGTGGCGGATCGGAGGGACTGCAGTATATCTGTGTGCGAACAATCGCGTGTGTGACGTTTGACGCCTGTCTCTCACCGTCATGACGTGACACTGTTCATCGACATATTGCTCCACATTGACATCATAATGATCTTGTTATGTGTACTGCCATTTGCTTTCGCCGCCCCCTTTCTGTCGCAAAGTCAACAATATGCACACAAAATGTTATCTTAAATAGGTTACTTATCGAACCATGACTTTCTTTCAAAAATGGCAATGACAGCAGTATTTTTCAACAATTTTACGCTGTCATTTTGCAAGAGACAAACGTTGGCTATTTGAAAATCTCTTCAGCAAATGATTGTTCATGTGGGTGAGCCACAATGGAAGGGGGTTCATTTCACAGCAATGAGAGGGTGACGATACAAGACAATGACACTGAACTGAACTGTAACTGGGAACGCACGTTTATTGACTGCAGTACTGTTACATGACTTACATGTGCTCTCTCGCGCACTCTCACTCTCACAGTGCCCAAAAATACATGGCATGCGTGCTTATATGCTATAGGCTCGGTAGGACAAAACAATTTTAGCGGGCTGCGTTGTGATTGGCTAGAATGGCCTGGTCCATAAAGGTTGTGACAGTTTCCCACAGGAACGTGTGTAATACTGGAACACAACTGGTTGAACAGGAAATGACTGAATAACAATGTACACAATAATAATAACACATTGAAATAAAATATAAATCAATAATGTAATTCACGACAGTACACACTAGAGAGCCGCTATCAGTGGTCTGTTTACCTTTTTACATTCCTGTTCCTCCATGGTGTACACATACTCTTTCATATGTCTGGTAACTTACACAGCCACCTGTGGTCGGTCTATTCCGCTCGGCGTCTATGTCGCCATAGACGTGTGTACATATGCCTGAGAAAAAGAGCATATGTACACACGTCTATGGGGCATAGACGCCGAGCGGAAAAGACCGACCACAAGTGACTGTGGTAACTAGCACAATTTATGACAACACGATCCCTCCATCACTGACAATCAAATGTAAGTTGCTGATCTGGCGACTTATCATAGCAAACTAATGCAAATTGGCTGGCTACCGAATCAACTCGTAGTGGAAAGCTGTATTCTATTTTCAGTTATGCGTGCAGGTAATGTGTGTTTACCGTTAGGCTACAAATGATTGAACCACATGGTCAGCATGGTACACAGTACACAAATATACCTACGCTGGTTGGTATACGGCAACTCAGCCTCTCTGGGATGCAGAATTGTACTGTATTCTGAGCGAAATGTCTCAGCATATACTCAATCTCCAAAGCCATGATGGACAGTACGACATGCAATAGAAAACTGACAGAAGCTTACCTATCAAGATGATGTTGCCCGGAAGTGTTTGAATGGAGGCAAACCGCGTAAAGCAGATTAGCTGATAGCGCAACAGACTGCGCAAGATTCCACGTACACGCATTTGGAGTGATTGTTCCGTGTGCTGGAGGTAGGCAAGAGAGTGCGCCCCTAGACGCCAATGTGGGAGAGGGCGATCACCTACACGAGTACTCGTAGAAAAAAGTTCAGCACCTATCAATGTTTCCACCAGAAGGGGGGATGCGAGACTAACAGTTGAGTTGACACTTTTTCTAACTGTGTCAAATTCCCCATTCTGGGGCTATAAAATGACGTCAAATACCCAGGGCTGGAAGCTTGCGTTAATAGTTCACCTGCCTTACCAATGCTAGTCTGTGTGGAAGTATCACAGGCATCGTCTAGTCGACACGGCTGGTTTGGTCACCGTAGGTCGGAGGATGGTCGGAGGGTCTCTGCCAAAATAAATACCCTTGGCTAGCGAAACTATGTCACGGGACGGGGCTAAACATTTTGTATATTGCAATGCTTGAGAAATTCCGGGCGTGGCGCAGTTTCTTTTAAGTTTTACAGTACACGGACAAATCACAGAACGTGCAACGATCTCACTTGACACGGTCATCGTGTTCGCATAGCATATGTGTATGTAAAGGGAAGGTGGTCAGCTCCTACAGCCAGTCCTCTCTGCACGTCTATGAATTTACCGTTTGTTACTCTCAGGTCTTCATCTGCGAGGCTAATGATTGATATTTGTTCTTCAAGTTGCTTCTTGCCCTGGACAGCGCAAACTGTCGAGCTTGGCTCGTCGATCAAAAATCAGACCATTTCTGACCACTCATTAGAGAATACAGTGATATCCGATTTATAGATTAAATTTGTTCAATTTAGAACGTCTACTATCACGTGTGTGCATAACCTGCTCTGTCAATGGTATCAGCATAACCACTGTATGTTAACCCTTTGGGAGCCAAAGTCTATTCTTGTCCCTTTATATAATAAACCCCAACCAATTTTTCCCAGAGTTTTGCCAAAATTTTGAGAAAAAACTTTAGCCAATAAAATGTGATGTCAATTTGGTCGAGAAATCATCAAAATATTACAGAAAATTCATAAAAATTGGTAAAATGTTGCACTAAAATTTTGGCGGGAAAAATTACATTGCACAAAGGGTTAATGATCACTCCACTCCTCCGCTACACTGTTATGAGAGAACATGACAAAGCCATACAAGTCGGCATATAACAACGTCTACAACAAGATTAACACAGAAACAAAGGAAATTGATAGCGAACTCTGTATGAATCAAAGAATGGACACACTGGTTAACTGATATACCTTCATCATATAAAATGATCAGACGGACAATGTCATGAACGATCCCATAATGTACGAGTAGAATTTTTAACTCTGCCAAAAGCGAGAAGGGCAAAGTATTAAGGTAAACAAATACGTGACGCAATCAACAATATTAAATGTTAGATCACCCAAAGGTGTAAATCAGTGGGAAAATTAATCATTCGTCATTTACTACTTGAAAGGAATACAGGACAAATCCAAATGTAAATTTATTACATGGTCAAATTCTATCTAACTAGCTCGGAGCAGCTCTTACGTAATAAGATTGATTTTGTGAGGCATTACTTTAATTTCCGATGAAGCGGTTGATATGACAATGCACTCAAGGAAACCTCTTTTCTTTGACAATATGGTGCCCCGGAAAAGGGATGAACAAGGACTTATTCGATGTTGAAATGGGGAGGTTCAACCTTGCTGAAGTATGTTAACACGTGGACGTCAGTGCATGTTCTGAGCACGGCCGATGAGGCATGTATTCCATCATGGAGGACATTTCATAGTTGGTATTAACCCTTTTAGCGCCAAAGTCATTTTTGTCACTTTTGTAAAATGTACCCCAGTCAATTTTTTTACAATTTTTTTTGCCAAATTTTGACAAAAACTGTAGCCACTAAAAGGTGATATCTATTTTGTCCAAAATTATCAAAAAACTTACAAAAAATACTAAAAATTGATAAAATGTTGCACTAAATTTTTGGTAGTCTGCCATCGGGATATTGCCTTTGGAGAGGTCGTCAGGATACATAGACAGAGAAAAGATTAGCAGTCTTCAAATTTAACCGATTTATTCATACGTATATCAGTTACATATCGTCAACGATGTTTACAGAACAGCTTACAAGCTCCTATACCAAAATTATCACCACAGTTTATACTCTCTCAGCTAAATATTGCTGTATATTCGATTTTTAACCCATTAAATTAATACAATGTGCACGTTGAATCATACAAATGACACTAAAATAATAAGCAGGCAAAAATTTACATATCTTAATAAATGGTAGTTTCCAAGCACTCTCGTAAATTAATTAATCACTATAGAAAACACAAGCTATTATTAAAAATGTCTTCCCTTAAAGAGCCATTATTTTTAACTTTTGACCATTTTTACCTCGGAAAATTCCATGTTGAAGGCTCATATTTGTTGCAAAATGTTGTTTTACGAAGAAACAAACATGATTAGCGATGTTATAGCCACATAAAACTGCTAATTTTGTTCAAACGTGTTGCCCTTCCGAGCTCGTTTGTTGACGTCTGGCATGCTCAGCGTGCTGGGGAGAACAAAGATAATGTTGACGCCGCGATCACGCGATATGTACAAGTTCACGTTTATTGCGGGATCAAAACAACATTGCGTCGTGGATTGCCAGACATCTGGCTACGCAACGTGCTCGGACAATGGACTACGACGTAAGTACCGGGCATAAGTAATGAATATTTATTTTGAAATTGCTGTAAATGGCTCGCGCAGGTGCAGAAGAATGCCTATGTTGCAATCCACGTGTCAACAGAGTTTGTATTTCTGTCCGGACAAAAATTGAAATTTTCGTTGTAAAATCACATGTTATTTAGTTGTAGGGCATGTAATGTTTCCGAACAATATGCGATTCTATGTTATTTGACAGGCTATTCAACATGAGCCAGTGATCATTTCAATCAAAACTAACGGAAAAATCTCCAGAAGATACAGCTAATGGAACTTTAATATATTGAGTGTCTATGAAGGCGTCTACTTGATGACTCTATGAATCTTCAGATAATTATCCATAGGTCCGGATGACAGTTGTTTAGCTTACATTTGGTGTCATTAACCATCAAGTTTGTGTTGCTTGTCACCACATACAGTGAACGTATAACTGTGCTGATTCAAAAAATCAGCACAAGTAAAATGCTTTGACGGCTTACATATGTCAATCTTCTTCGTGTCGGATTAAGCAATGAAAGTTGTGGAGGTGTAAGCTTTCTCTGTAATATTGCATTCAGATTGATTTTGATTTTGACTAATCTACCATTTTCAATTTCTGAACTTTGACCCTTGACCAACTCTCAAGATAATAACATACGATATGTTTTTCCAGTCCAACTGCTGATTCGCACTTTGACGAGATCTTGCCAGCGAGACTTTACACTCCCATACTGATGTAGAATTGTGTCACACTTTCCAGAAAAGAGTCAGTCCTTGTTACACTGCAAATTACTTTTTCATATTTGGTAAATAGAATATAAAAGTATATTAATAATTTTCACATATCACTATACATATATAAAGGTATTTTCGGACCGACTTCTTAAAAAAGGTTTTCCTCAAAAGTAATCTTCAGGCCAAACGGATGGTAAGTTCTCTGATAAATATTGGCTTCGTGAGCCTTGTCAAAAATATTTTCATAAATGAAACGGTTTAGTGAGCTTTGTCGGACAAGATGGGACAACCGACGAGGTTCAGCAAAGCAAATGCCATGGCTAGCTTTCAATCGAGCTATGGGCAGCCTAGAAGGCTGACAATAGACACATTGTGTATGACAATTGAATAATGAGCATGCTCAGTTTTGACCCGGGTCAAAAAGGACAAATCATTTGATATTCTGGAATCGAAGATTAATTGTTGGGAAGATTTTCTTGAAGTAGCCGCTTTGAAGATACCAGATGAAAAATTTTATGCATGAAATTACACCCTGAACTTTACGAGTTGGGACTTGAATAAAAAAATTGAATTGGTAAAACACAGATACAAAATACGACAAAAAGTCATGGCACAAATCCAATACGGGGAGTGCGCTACCATGTGTGTCAATAAGACCAAGCAAAATGCCTTTATCATGCAAATTTAACACTAAAAGTAGACAGCAATGTCGGTATTATTGCGAAGGCAGTTCTCTTAGAAGGCCACTTCCTCTCTGTGAAACCTTTATTTATTATTATCATCATCATAGCAAGGATATAATTGCAGATTTGGTTTTCTTCTCTTTTCGATCACCATACCGATTCTGTGCAGAACTGAAAAAGAGAAAGATGCAAATATTACCGTATGAATTCTAAACGAGAAGACTATTCTTACACTACATTTTACAACATTCTGGTTGCACTGTTACGTGATCTGCATTGATACCGCGTCATATTTAACAATGTGTAATATCAGACGAAAAAGTAACAGCCAACCAGCTGCTGCTATGTTTGATTTACGACTATTTCTTATTAAGCTTATTTTGTGATAAACTTGGTCATACTTTGACATACTTATTGTGATTCGAGTGAAAAAATAAATGACGGGGAACATAGACAGCAGCGGGGACGTACCAACGTAAGTTGAAGCTTTAATAAGATGAACGTCTGTTTAGTTATCACGTTGATGACGTAAATACTGTGACCAGTGGTCGAGACGTGAAATTACCATGCCACATTTGCAATATTCCCAAATATCCTGGTCAGGATACACATGAATATGTGGAGGTTTGCAGTCAGAAAAAATGGAACAACATAACTCGCTTATTGAACCACTCTTTATTAAAAGATTGGAATAGAGCCCAGCGGTTTCTCCTGTGATGTCTAGGTGACCCTATGTCATACTTTGTGAGTTCAAAGCCAATCGAGAATTCACTGAATACGTACGATCAATATTTTGGTATCGGAGAAATCAAACTTAGAAGGTACTGTTATTGAAAAGTAGAGTACGAAAATATTTGGGAAAAAGCATAGCTCATAGGAACTGTCGACAATCAGAACGAGACGGCGGAGAGGAGTTTTGAAGGAGATGTACCAGTGACAGGTGTTTCGTTACGTAAGTCAGTCATGTATATGGAACAACGAGATAACTGAACAAACAGTCGTAAAACGTTTGTGTGCCCCTCATGAGTAAATAAATATCCAGCAATCATAAAAAAATTCTCTCTGTGACTGAATGAATGCACGGCAAGCTGTGGCGTTTGATTGTTCAGGACAGAATCGTGTGTTCTCTTTTTTCTGCGATTGAAGGAAAATGTGTCATGTTTAATTAGTTAGAATATAATGTATAACTGTAAGACGGAGATCGCCGCTGATGCTGTAGGGCATCAGATGCTAATGCTAGGCCACAGGAAGCTGTTTTTTTTTTCATGTGGACTGAGAGATCCACAACCTAATAGGACACGTTGTTTTTCGGTTATTGCCACGTAATGTTTCACAGCGTCCTCGAGTGGTAATAAATGTGCCGTGCTATTCGTTTGCGAAATCAACAAATTGATAAGAGTCAGTGTGTTTGCATCTCGAGATGGGGTGTCAGTAAAGTGGAAAGCAGATAAATTTACTGAAAGTTTGGATTACGTAGCACGAATTATAATAACTGAGAAGGAAACCCGTTCTAGAGGAATGATGATATTAGAGAGCATGTTCGAACATGCAAAGTATTATCATTTCACACAACAAAGCAGTACTCGCCAGGGAAATGGAAAACAAGAATACAACCGCCACCATCGCCAGTAAAGAATGCAACTGCAGACAAAAGAGCAAATGCCCATTGCCAGGAAAATGCCTCACCGAGGGCGTGGTTTACCAAGCAACGGTCACCAGAGAAGACAACAACACACACGCAACATACATCGGCCTGACGGAGACTCCATTCAAAACAAGATATAATAACCACATGCTATCATTCCGCAACACAAAATACAGAAACAGCACCGAACTGAGCAAGCACATGTGGTCACTGAAAGATGCAAAGACAGAATACAGGATTGGCTGGAAAATAAATAAAGCAATGCAATCCATACTCCAACGTCACAAAAAATGCAATCTGTGCCTCCACGAGAAATTCATACTCCTCAGATATCCAGAAATGTGCTCCCTCAACAATAGAAACGAATTAGTATCGACCTGCAGACACAGGAGAAAATTTCTCTTGTGCAGTCACTAATTATTCATCCTTTTGCAACAAAACAGTGCCAACAAAAACAAAACAAAAGAAATCGTTTCCCGCCTAAAGTCTCACAGCCACCCGATGAGTGTAGGCGGCTCTGCAGCCTATACGAAACAAATTTGTAGTGGAAATGTAATATTTTAGATTATCCTGATCAACTCATTTGTGTATTTAGCTCTACTCTAGTATTGAGCACTCTACTCCAGCTGATCTTGAACTAAACAAGTATATATATATATATATATATATATATATATATATATATATATATATATATATATATATATATATATATATATATATATATATATATGTGTGTATATATATGTGTGTGTGTGTGAATTGCACGGAGGTACGCTCACCTAGCCGTTGTGTATTTTCTGAAAGAGCAAAGATAATCCTAAACCATCCTGGTTCTTGACAGTAGAAGCACTGCCCAGCGGGAATATATACACCAGCAACGATGAGTTCATAAAACATTTCCAACTCTGCTTCAAATGTCAGTGGAGATACAAACTGTGGAGGAAAATTATCGTAAAAACGGCACTTTAATCAGACACATGCAAAGTTCGTATTACACGGTCCGTTGCAAATTGTTTAGTAGAAGGGGTACAGATTTCGCAAACTATTCCACGGCCTCTTATAAAACTACATATTTTAAGGTAAGTGCTGAGACAGAAAACAGATATGTCGCCCTCTAACATTGCGTTCTTGACTTGCGCATTTCTTACTTCTTACTTCGACTTTGTACCATCTACTAACATGACATGCATTTCAAACATCAAAGTTACCGTATCTCTAAGAAATGGCGATCTATTCATACAAAACACAAATAGATGTAACTTTTGATATTATTTCTAGTGTTTTAACCAAGTCTAAAAATACAAAGACTGCCTAAGTACTCAACTTGTCAAATACAGCCTTCAGCATGGAATTTTATTACAGACATTTGATCTTGGGTGCGGATTAGAATCTATTGTCAAAATGACTCATTGCAAAAAATGCACTGTGTTTGTGTGGCCAACGTACTTTAGTGAGAAGAATAAGAAATAAATTTTGACACATGTATGTATGTATGTATGTATGTATGTATGTATGTATGTATGTATGTATGTATGTATGTATGTATGTATGTGTATGTATGTATGTATGTATGTATGTATGTATGTATGTATGTTTACAGGTACAATGTATGTTCTTGTCGGTGAGAACGCAATCTTATGTATTGTTCATGAAAGAAAAGTGATTCAGGCAGGACAAACAGGTAGGGTATACAACCGTATAAAAAAGGATTGTTTCAGAAAAGTACTTGCTATTTCTGTACAAGGCGGAAGGGTTTTTCTAAAGCAAGGAGAACTATGCAGCGTGGGCGCTAAGGTAGTCAGTTTCAGTTGCCTCTAAGATTTATGTCTTTGATATAGAGCTTGTCGAAGACAAAGCAGCAATTGCCTTGGGTTTACATACATTCATCACAATAAACATAGTCCCTGGCTACGTTACCTACTAAAAAAAAGACACCAAGAAAGGCGCAGAAGCGATGAATAGTTGGAGACACTAATCTGATAGGTACTATGCAGGAAAGACGAATGTCGACGACATTGTAATAACAGCCTTATTTACTGAGCAGATATATTGAATCGTCCGAACTCATATAGCTAGGTACTCACCATCCTGAAGTCTGCCCATATATAGAGACCTGCCGACCTTACACGGTGTGGGATCCCTAACTGTGTCAACCCTTTTGACATGACTTCATAGGCATCCCTAAGTCTCTTGCGATTTGTTGGTAAATAGGTATCAGCTACCCATTCTGATAAAAAGGAAAGCAAAGATCGTGTCTTGTTAGTAGAACAAATAAGTATTTATAGAGAGCTTCTCTTTAATATTAGAGGATAGAAACTGTAACGGCATGATGATCAACATTTCTCTCAAAGTAATGGCAATCGTACTTTTAAGATAATCTGAATTTAAGGCAGATTGGTCTATCGACCTTTAAAAACACTAGCACATGATTTAACTGTTTAACTGCTCCTTATGGACTACAGCGTATCAAATTTACTTTCTCTTCGACAGTTTCCTCATATTTTCTGTGACCATTTTCTGTACAGACAAGAAAGTACAGGCAATCGAAAGTTTCTATGCAAAACTTCAACTAATCTTTAAAGGGATACGAAAGGCATTTTCTGTGTTATAGATAAATTTATGTCATACCACATCTCTGTGAAATCAAGTCAATTGTGTTTCATAGATTTCGCAAATTGCTTTTACATATTAATCCGCTATGTGTTTGTTCATCATACACTGCCATGTTATATAAAGTCTATTAAGGAAACGATTAAAGTCGTTTTTGGAATGGAGGTACACATGGCTGGTGCTTGGACTCATCTGGCAGGAATAATCATTTTCGGGAAAACTTTCTCAACCTTGACTTCATCAAAATGTGGGAAATAACAAAATGACGTAACTTGACATTTACAATAGATGAAGTTGAAGACCATTGTGAATGCTACGACAACGAAAATTAAAACTAGCAAAGGATTGCTTAAAACAACGTATTGCGAAGCTAAAAGACCTTATGTGAATGTGGATACACTACGAATACGAATAGGGTGTGTGTACAACCGACACAACTTCGAAGCTACCTTCGTCAGCCAACAAACGATCGACTGTGAACTGGATAGCAGTGGGAACAGAGAACCAATAAGCCACTCCACCAAGAGCCGATACCACCTGTTTATTCCAGGTGTAAATGGCACCACAGCGTAGACTAGACATGCAGAAATCCTGAAAGATGTAAAAAACTAAATGACAAACATGCACATTGTGTCTATTACGGCGATGAGTAATGTTTAGTGACTGCATCGATATAATGCAAGTGATATCGAATCGTATTGTATTGTCATTGTATTGTATCATAACAAGTCGGTTCGCTTTAGATCATGTCATTCCGTGTCGTATTGCATTATATTGTTGTCTTAATTTATCTTATTCAAAATCCTTTAAGTCTTCTTTATATTGCGAGCAGTTTCTCTTCTCATCACTTACGAATTGAAAGAGATGCAACATAAAAATGATTTACATGAACGCATATGTTTGTTATTTGAGAGGAACGAAGTTGAAAACGAATACGACTTTGTTTTGTTTTCTGTGCAACTTTTTTCGACTTTTAAGTATATCCCCAAAAATTACTTTAAAGCTCTGACAGAGAGAAAATTTATTTCTCTGATGAAATCAACCGATCCAAAATAATTCAGCATCTGGTAGCATACACATTCCATACTATGATGTAATTAAGGAGACGACTGAACGTAAAAGTACTAAAAAGGGGAAGTAGGTGTTTGTACAATTACCTGTCAATTTATGTACTTTCCTTCACCATAATATTAAAATATGTATTAGTCTGATAGCCTTGAAGTAGAATACGCCTCGGGGACAGATATTTGGATTCTCTAACTTTTACAATTCTTTTCTGATCTAGCACATGTTTAGGTTCAATTTAAAGCTCTTGTTGTAAGAAAACATTTCACCGTCTTAGTTTTTCCAAAATCGAAAGTTTTATTTTTCCCATGGAGTTAACACAATGACGGCAGCCATTTTGAATTTCAAATATCGCTTAAATATTTGGTCATTTGTATCTCTAGTATTAAAATTAGCGCGGTGACCCTGATTTTTTTTCGTGAATTTGAAAGAGAATAATGGAAATATTCCTTGAGAAAAATTTGCGCAAATGTTTAAGTCTTTCACTTTCGAGGCGCATAATACCTTAAGGTGATATGCGGCTCGAAAGTGGAAATTTAAACTTTTGCTTAAACTTTTGACTATTCGACTTTCTCTAAACAAACGAACAATAAAAATCAGGGGTACCTTACAAAATTTGGTACTAGAGCGACAATTACCTAGGATTTCCCGAAATTTAAAATTCAAAACCTGCCGCCATTCCTGTGTTGACCCTATGAGGAAAAAATAGACTGCCATTTTCGAAAAACTAAGACGATGAAACTTTTCTTACACCAGGAACTTTAAAATGAGCCCCTACACGTGGTAGATCAATAAAATTTGAAGGCCCGGATATCTGTCCCCGAGGCACATTCTACCCTAAATGAATGAATAAAGACCTTATTGCAAGCAATTTCAGTTTTCTTCATTTTAGTCATTTTTGTCTTTTTTGTACGTCACTACCTGTCTAGAGGTCAGCCAAGAAATGTTAAATTGATTAATTCTTACCTTAGAGAACCCCCAAATAAAATGGGTCCTGTCAGGGTCCGGTAAATCGTCCAAACTAAGAACACTTGTGAACTGCGTTTTTTCATCAAAAACGGTAAACATATAGATCTCATCCAGAATGACGTGCAATTTGTGTCTGGTAACGTGCCATAAAACATAAAATTTAAGACTTAAGAACTATAAGATTCAAATTTGTTGGGAAAAAAACAGAGACAGTCATATCATATAGGTACCTTTAGTGGAAAGATAGTCGAATGAAAAAAAAAACCAATTTGGGAATGGGGCCGATTCTAATGTCAATATCAATTCTATGAGGGTTTCATTCGAAATATGATTAATAAGAGTATGATTTTGCTATGCAAGGATACTCACGTTTTGGCAAAATCCAAACACTCTGTCAGAAGTTGTTTAGAATATATAATCACCAAGTGGGTTGTTGGGATTCATAAGAAACAAGCCACGAACAGTAGTACCCTAGAAAGAATATATTAAAGTAAAGTTTAAAGAAAAACTATAGAGAAGTTCTAATGTGCAGGAATTTGCATAGAAATAGAGCGCGAGCAAAATATTATTTCGTACTCGTATCGTAAACGACCAGTGGTTTTTAATGACAACTTAAAAAGCAATAATTAAAGCCAACTATGCTTTACTTGAAAGTAATACTGCTTTGACACGTGTTTTCTCAGAATTTTATGACACAAGACAGTAAACTTACTTATTATCAGCTCTCTGAATCGGCGAGTTGTTGTTTTGCATGGCTAACATGTCGTCTGAAGCAACTATGTGTGGAAGGTTCCGATTGTTAAAGGATGTTACTTACCAATTATCGACAGTTAAAAGTCAGACATTATATCGATACCTTTTGCGTTTCTTCTTCAAAAGCGTCTTTTAATTTATCCACAGTAAGTTGGAATGGTTCCCCAGTCTCTCCCGATGCCTGTCAAATCAAATAATAGAAGAGATGGCTTCGATAATAGGGCGCAAGCGGCAAAAGATATTTGCAAAACAAGTCTAACAATGCTGACATAGAACGACAAAAACATAAACGCTTCTTTGACTGATTCAGCATATCACAAAAGGGCAGAATGCACAAATGATCGGCATACCAGAGAACGAAGTGTACATTCATGTGTTTCAGAGAGGACACTGACAGTCCGTACACTGTACGTTTGATATATCGTTTGTTATCCCACGCTTGACGATAGGAACATAATTCAATTATGAACAAGAATACTTCAAATAGATTATGGGATTGAAGTAACATGCCTTTTGAGTTTCATGTAAGTTAAACGTGGTTCGATGTGATTTCACTTTGCAATTCTCTGAATGTGCACTTTACCTGACAGCCTATGTCTACATGTACTAGGTTTACCAAGGGAATTCTACCAGTCATTGTATTGATAGCGTTGTAAAATGGTGATGGAATCAGCAAGACATCTGCAATGAGAATATCAATAAAACAATAAGATCACTGAAACAAAGTTAATGCTTAACATATTTGGGAACAAAAGTGATGTAGGTCATACAGTTCATACTTTAAATGTGCAAAAAATTAATTACACCTTATCTTGAATTCGTCACACCTGAAAGACTAGGACCTAAATTTTGCGGTTTGTAGCATCGATACTTGTTGTAAATTTTGACAGTAGTTTAGGGACTTAAAATGTTTCATTTGAAATGTTTAATTGTTACAAGCACATGTATACAGTTTGTGCTGGACCAGCTGCCGAGAAATAGAAATTCGTTTCCTTGAAAAGTCATATTTGCTTATCTCTAACTATGTACATCTGGTTCGATTGACGCAATTTGGCAGGTTATCATTTTGCGTCTTCGCGTGCAATTTAAGTGTTGAACAAATGGCTATTACAGTATGTGACCACAACTTTGTTACGACCATTCGTACACAGACGTAGTCATTAATATCTATTAGAGCGTTCCATGTTAGAGACGGGGCATCGACTTTTTTCCAAACACAAATGAACACAAATCCATGTGTCTTTCTTTCGTGGATTTTCTAAATTGTTTTGTGTTGTATACTTTTTCTATTGTTATTTGTATGTAAAATGTTCGTACTCGACCGCTGTATTATCCCAATATGTAATAGTTAACCCAATATGTAATACTCACCCAATATGTAATAACACTTAACCCAATATGTAATACTAACCCAATATGTAATAACACTTAACCCAATATGTAATACTAACCCAATATGTAGTAACACTTAACCCAATATGTAATACTAACTCAATATGTAATAACACTTAACCCTATATGTAATACTAACCCAACATGTAATAACACTTAACCCTATATGTAATAAAAAATGAATTTGGGATATAATACTGACCACAATAAGACTAAAATATGCATAGCAACCATGATCACGCCCCTTCACAACCCGCAGCATTTCTAAAATTTGATAATTTTTCAAAGTTTTTTTTTTAGATTTCTTTACCCAATATGTAATACTAACCCAATATGTAAAAACGTTTCACCCAATAAGTAATAATATTCGATCCAACTTGTAATACAAAACGAATAGGTAATAAAATTTTAACAATATATAATCCTAGCCCTATACGTAATACGAGCCAAGTAAAATCGGTTTCATTCCATCGGTAAAAAATCCAGTGGCCAGTCATCAGCCAGAGTCTGTGGTGTTTTACGTAAACACTTTGTCATCTGTATCATGCATGGTGATCACTTCAAGTTTAATGCAATGTAGTTTTTCTTCATGAAATGTAATTAGGAAATCGTAATGTAATAAATGTAATAAAATTTCCATGCATTCTCTATGGGGACTTTATTACATATTGGGTTAACCCAATATGTAATAAAACGTCAATGCATTCTCTATGGGGACTTTATTACATATTGGGTTAACCCTATATGTAATAAACCTTCCATGTATTCTCTATGACGACTTTATGACATATTGGGTTAATCCAACATGTAATAAACTTTCCATGCATTCTCAATGGGGACTTTATTACATATTGGGTTAACCCAATATGTAATAAAACTTCCATGCATTCTGTACGGGGACTTTATTACATGTTAGCCCAATATGTGATAAACCTTCCATGCATTCTCTATTGGGACTTATCACATATGGGTTAAGCGGATGAAAAAACAAGACTCTGTTCCAAAATAGAGTTTATTTTCTAAAACTTCGACGTTTCGATTCCACACAGGGAATCTTCATCAAGAATCTAAAAAAACAACAAAATTACAGTAAATATTGGACTAGTAAAACGAAAAAGGGCAACACTGGCGTAAAACCATTTAAAAACTATTCGAAAAACTGAGTTGTTGGTTTATAAAAGGAACTATAGCTAAAAATCAATCTGTACAGACGAGAAGAAAATTTTGGGTTAACCCAATATGTAATAAACCTTCCATGCATTCTCTATGGGGACTTTATTACATATTGGGTTACCCAATATGTAATAAAACTTCCATGCATTCTCTTTTGGGACGTTATTACATATTTGGTTAACCTAATATGTACTATAAACTTCCATGCATTCTCTATTGGGACTTTATTACATATTGGGTTAACCCAATATGTAATAAAAGTTCAATGCATTCTCCTTAGTGGACTTTATTACATATTGGGTAACTTCCATGCATTCTCCTTGGGAGACTTTTTTACATGAAAGGTTTATTACATATTTAGTTAACCCAAAAAATATTGTGTGGGGCACATATTTTGAGACAATACCAAAAATAGATAAATGAATATTAATCCCATAAAGTAAGCCTTATAAACGAAAGGCCAGTATTATCATTCAATCGAAGTTGGTCACTTCAGCCTTTCAGAGCTATCATGTATAGTTTCTTCTCTTTATTAATCTGTTGAAACATTTATGTCTGGATAATATTCCCGTTTATTTGCCTATAATGTTATAAGAAATGTGTGTGTTTTCAGGTATTTTCCGCTGTATGAAATTAAGGAACAATTAAAATTTAAATTTAAATGCTCGACGACGGCTTGATTAGGGTACCTGGGCGTTCTCAGCTTTTTTGCAAGTTTACTGATCTCAATAATTGTCTCCACTTTTATCTACAGTTTTGAAGTGTTTTGGCTACACAGGGACGTGTTGATGGTTGTTTGGCATTTTTTGTATTATTTTGCTTAGTATTATATCCCACGTTTAGTTTTATTACATATTGGGTTAAGTGTTATTACATATTGGGTAAGTATTACATATTGGGTTAAGTGTTATTACATATTGGGTTAGTATTACATATTGGGTTAAGTGTTATTACATATTGGGTTAGTATTACATATTAGGTTAATTATTACATATTGGGGTGATACAACCGCGATAACAGTCTTAGTCGGTCGTTGGCCTACGACGTGTGAGGAATACTGTTTGTCTTGTTAACACTTTTAATGACTGGCTTCATTTGGAGACGGGCTCCTCAAAATGAGTAAAAGCAATTATTTGGATGGGAGAACATTAAGTAATTTATTTGCATGTAAAAATGGTCTGCTTGGAGGCCTTAAGGGGTGAAACATTCTGTTTGTGAGATAGAAGAGGTCAGAACTAATATATACATTTTCTTCTTTGATTTCAAATTATCGTTTACATTTCACCTATTAGATTTAGAAACTGGTAAAGCACACACATTGTTTTATTGTAATTTCTCAGTGTTACAAGCGCTGCTTTATGTAGATATTTTTCCTTAACAGGCCTGTCTTATTTCATCAATTTACTTCACCACCTGATAAACTGCGCCCTCTTAATTTCTTACGGTTATACTTATAATGATCAAATGATTAGTACACTATGCACCAAAGGAGGTTACAGAATCCAACGACAAGTGGAACTGTTTGCAGAGGAAGATGGACGCGGACATTTTTACACTTCTCACGGTTGGGGAAGAAATGAAGAAGTAACGTCATGCACTCACCTCCTGGGTCACAGAGTACGATTGTCAGTGCCGCAATGCATGAACCACAGCCATTAAGAATAACCATCTGAAAGAAAAATTAACTTCTTTAAACAAACTATGGAATAATTATCACAAATACTTAATTAGGATCTTGGGACAAATTCGCTAACCTTTGTATGAAATATTGCAGTAGGGGCTTCATGTTGTGTTGCGTTAAATACCAGACAGATTTGATCGCACTCATTTTAACACATCACCCACACATATATAACAACGCAATAATCCCGTAAGTAGGTGGACATACGGGAGATTTATGTATAATGCGCGACATTTAGCACGAGGCTCTAGGTGAAAGTTCTGCGGAGGTAATTGTAACCGAATTCGAGCATATACCTACCTGTACGAGAGGGAATTGTTACTTTCACATAGTATTAACATTTGTTATTCTGCCATTTAAGTGTTTACGTCACCGTAGTTGCATCACCAACAAAGCAAGAAGCACTATAAAAATGAGCGACCATCTTTGCATGGAAATTAAGCGCATAGGCTGAGCAGTGTTGATAAGCGGATACGTGGCACACGTATTACCAGGTGTACTCTCGGGAAGAGGCCTATTTTAATCGTTTGTTGACCACGCCTGTCTTTCAGGACTTTGGCATGTTGCAAATCTTTAAAAAGGGGAAGGTTGACCTACATACAAGCAATAAGGGCGCATGAAGCTTTTAACTCACGTTGTCAGGGTTGAGTTGCTCATGTGCATTTGCATACTTCGTCAAGAAAGAGCACAGTGTATTCTTGAAAGTCGTTATTCCCGTGAAGTCTTGTATTTCAGTATATCTGGGTCGTCGAGGTAGGGCGATTCCACTTGCGACAACTGTACAGAAGGTGCAAAGATGGACAGTCACTTTATTTTAGCCCATGATACTTGTCCTTAGATTTTGATGATTTAAAGTATTCCGACAGGTCTAACAGAAAAACAACCTTGTTTCTTTTTCGATGAGCACATTGCGTCTGAACCGTTTGCGAGAACAAAATCCCTAAGATATAATAATAATATAATAATAATAATAATACTATAATAATTTATTCTTCTAAAGCGTATAACATAGAAATACACCATCTCTATACGCTGTACAGTTAAAATCTGAAAAATAGTTACACAACACAATAAAATACATACAATGCATTTGTTCACTAGTCTAAAAATATACACAAAGGTAAAACAATTTAAAATTTAAAAAACATTTTGTCAGTAAAAAGTCTAAAAAGCTGTTTTAAAAAGGTAAGTTTTGACCTGCGATTTAAAATTATTAAAAATGTTGGTTGATCGAATGGCCTCTGGTAGCTTATTCCACAGCTTAGGAGCACACACTGAGAAAGCTCTATCGCCATAACTCTTATTGGTCTTAATTTTTGGCTGAACTAGTGATACACCAGAATTGCTCCTCATGTTTTCACGTATTGGCATCCTGACACTTATTAGTTCAGTGAGGTAACGCGGCGCTGTATTACAATGAATAATTTTAAATGTCAGACAAAGAATTTTGAATTGAATTCGCTGCTCTACTGGCAGCCAGTGAAGAGCCTGCAGGACAGGAGTCATGTGACACCTATCCCTCACCCTAATCCTGGCTACCAGCCGAGCAGCAGAATTCTGTATGAGCTGTAATTTATTTATTTCATAATCAGGCAGACCGAAAAGTAAGCTGTTACAGTAATCAATTCTAGACGTCACGAAAGCGTGAACCAATTTTTCTGCAGAATGCTGGTCCAAAAACTTACGGATTTTTCCTATTCTCCATAGGGCGTGTGATGCAGCACAACACACACTAGCCACTTGTGGTGATAAAGTAGCACCAGAATCTAGGATGACACCAAGGTCACGGACTTTATCAGATGGGGATATGAAAAGTTTTCTCTTCTGTCATTGCATATAGATAAATCACTCACCTTCTCAGCGACTAAGTCATGTGAGAGTGTATTCTCCGATGTTCCAGCATTGATAATTCCTGTGGTAAATGACGCACAAAAGACTATATTATAAAATCTCCCTTAATCAAGTTAGATCATGTGTCTTGTTCATTATTTTCAATTTTACTGGATTCTTTCACACAACCAGCACTCATGGCAACCAATAATCATTGAATTTGTCTTTAGACAACTTCAGGCTCTTCTTGAAAAATGTTAACATATATACTACGTCTCTAAGGCATCGAGATAGTTGTCATTGGATCATCAATTTATCTTTGTATAACGACTTACACGTCAAAAATTTAACAAGTTCTTTAAAGTTTATTCAGCTTAAAACTTATATAACTTCTTTATAGCTCTGTGGAAATCGCGAAATTATACACGGTGAACGACAGTGTAACTTCCTGCTGAAATGATGTATCCGATCACCAGAATATAAAATAAACATATTTGACTTAGGGTATACAGTCACCTGTAATCTAAATATGCCCATATATGGTCAAAGGGGCGTTCCTTGGTATTCAAAATGCCCATGAAAGGGCGCTGTTTTTAAAAAGCGGCCAACCCGCTTAAAATCTGTGGTTGGTTAGATACCTTTAATGTTTAGAGATTAATTTATCATCATCACTTACTTTTGGATTTTGAATCACTATATCCGTTGTCCAGACACTTTTGAAGTCCTATTTCAAGTATTGTACTATCATTCCTGATCTTCATTCCTCGCTTAGATAGCACATTGCTCTTTCCCACATAGTCTAAACTTTCCATGGCAAAAGAGGGTCCGTAACTGAGAAAAATTAAGTAACACGATTGGAACTAATTTGAGATATTGGATCTCCACATTTTTCAAATTTCTCAAAAGGTGCCCTATAGCTGAATGTTTCAATATTGCAAATTACTCACAAAAACAAGTGTATAACTTAAAAAGAAAAGAACATTAGCTCAAATTTGCAGATTAAACCGACATTACTTCATCATCTAACTATCCCAATTAGATAAATTATGGATAAATGATATATCCTATCTTACAAAAATGTCACAAATTCTAGTATTCTATGACGTTGCCAACTTTTGTTGTTTTTTATGCTACATAATTTTGAAAAAAGTCTTACTCAATGAAAAAAATGAAATAAAATACGTGAATTTAAACAGAACACAGAGAAACCTGAAAGGACTAATCCAACCAAAATATTCCAATCAATTCACTTTAGTATCTTTACATGCCAAATTCCACTACATTTTGACAAACCGTGGAAATGGCTGCTTTTAGTCTACTCTCGACTACAAAAAGTAAAACTAGGTTCAGTAAGAAAGCGTCAAGACTTTGTAGCAGGCAATAATTTTCTGACTGCCTTTATAATGCACATACTTGACAGATTGCTAGCTTAGTGATGGGACCATTGGTGTCACCGATGTTAAAAATCTGCCGAGGAGGATCGGTTATGGTACTGACATCTCATTGTACAAAGAAACTAGTATATATTGTACATGTAAACTAGGACGACTCTACCCTCTCGTAAAATACAGGTAAAAACTTCGTAAACAGCGAAATCATACACATCCTCATTTTAGCCACTGACTACTAATTGCAAGATCCACACTTTGCTGGAATTATCTTTTGCCCTCAGTAATTCAATAATATTTGAAGCCCGTTTTGTCCGATATGTAGTTAATGCTTACCGTAGGTGAAATTTCGGCGCGCTTTGATGGGGGACTGAAAAGGTCTAAGCAACTAGTATGTATATACGGTCGAGCGATAAAACTGAAATACAATGCTGACAAACGTGGACGTCGACCGAATGACTTGCCTAGCAATAGACATAGATAATAGACCACTTTATGGTCCCCTGACAAGCTTCATGGTCCAACTGTGTCATTTACCGTTCATATAGTTCGTTTTTCTAAAGTTCAGGGACGGCTCTATCATTGTTTCCCCTAGGTTAAAGATATCATATGATTCTGTAGTACAAGCATACCTCTGCTTGATATCCAGCG
This sequence comes from Ptychodera flava, assembly GCF_041260155.1. Classification (NCBI taxonomy): domain Eukaryota; kingdom Metazoa; phylum Hemichordata; class Enteropneusta; family Ptychoderidae; genus Ptychodera; species Ptychodera flava. Next base: position 16,499,152 of record NC_091928.1, read on the forward strand.
TGGCAGTGACGTTGCACAGCCAGTATATAACTGAAGCTATAAGATGGGGGATCGACAAATAGCTCAGAAAAATTCTCTTTCGCAGGCGTTCAGTGCCGGGACGAGTCTACAGCGCACCGTTTGATCCATGAACCGAAACAACCTCGAATAATAGTTGTCACATATTAAACACTTAAGGAATGTAAGTGGCTGTTTTTCTTTTCAAAATACAGAAAAGGCACATTTGGTAACAGCATTCTTCAGAGGGGAAAAATCTAAACTGTCAACTTAATCAACATGTATTAAACTTAAACTTTCAAGCACTGCAAAAAGAGAAAAAGGTCGTTCTCTCTATCGAGATCTAAAGCATAGTGTGCCCACGGATATAATTCTTTGCTGTGAACATTTTAACACGCCACTTGTTGTCACTACATAACTTGGCACAGTCCTCCTTGGAAGACGAACATTGACTTAATTAACTCAGTATGTACACAAATGATACTGATCATCACTTAGTTCTTGTTCTGACATACAATGATTCGCTCTAACTTACCAACCAATTTAAGAAGGTATGCCAACGATATCGCGGAAACTCCCACCTGGCTCTGACTTTTCTTGCTACCGAAGATTTTAGACAATTTCATACAGCCTTCACCCGGTTGGTCCCAACTTCAACACTCAATACAAAACACATACACCACAATTTACGACTTTGTAAAATTCATGCTCTAATTCCGAACTTGCCCGGGGCAGAACTTGATACAGGTGTCGACACATTCCGCACACATAGAATGGAAAAAACCTTTACTTAGATGGCGTATCACGACCACACATGGTTGGGGATCCTCATTAGTTAATACGTTACATGATAATGATTCCTCGAGGCATTACTGGGACTTCACCTGGCAAAATGGTAATCAACCTCACCGGTGACTTATAACTCGGTTCCTATGATGCATATCACTGACATGTAATTGTCGGCTTAATGACTCCCTATACTAAACTTCACAGTCGCTGTGCCTTGTTTTGTGCGCGCCCACGATGGGCCTGCATTCGAAGACTACGCTGTGCAGCTGTGAGCACGCGCTGCCAGACACAGCGACTGTCGGTTTTATAAGTATATGAATATTCATAAGGGTAGTGACCTCAAAAGAAACACCTATCTAACTGGGCGGAGTGAATATATAATAGTAGCGGTAGACCTATATACGTGGTATGTTTTTATTTTTCATTTTTCATTTTATTTTGCTATGCTACTTGTCATTTTGCTTTGATTAACGGGTATGTGGAGTTCATAAAGTACCCGGATCAGGCAGAAATCCTACCGGTCGCTTGCAAGAACGTCCAGACCCTGGGATTCGCGTCGCGTCTCTGAAGGGCGCGCGTGTTCCAGCAGGGGAGAACGCGAATCGCAGGGTCTCTGCCAGACTAAATGACTCCCTATCCTAAACTTGACAGTTTTTTTCTCAAAGTCAAGACAATGACGGGCCAGGCCTCAAAACGTTACATGTCAAGACAAAAATTGATGATAAGGTAACAAACTCAATGACATCAGTATACATATGGCAAACCACTACAAAAAATATTATGGTATTATAACTGAAAACGAATGCAGAACACAGTTATCCACGACCACTTTCGACTGTTTTAAAGATTCAAATTTCAGCTTGTGGCACAGCGCACCGTAAGTTCATCTCCCCTGGGCTATGCATGAACGATTCTCATAGAATGAGTCAGTAGGTCAAAGTCACGGGACGTCTACATGTCTCTGAATGTGAAGTGCGGCGTGTGAAGGCGAAGTGCGTCTCTGTAAACTATACGAACTTTACAGCTGAAATCGTTTCCAAATTTGCATATTCTAAAGAAATAGGTCTTTTTAAATACAAAGAGTCGACAAAACAAGAGGGCAGTTCCAAAACAAACCTTGTAAAAACTGGTTGAGGTTGAGCTCTCTGTTATAGTTAGTCCGTCTACTACCTTATGAGCTGCTAACGAGGTATTTGGTCAGGGCGATAAACCCCCGCGTCAGTGATGGGAAGAACAAACTAATGAAGGGGTTAGGGAGGGCAATAACAGATATAGACTGTTTTCTTTGAAATACTATACAGAGATAGCTAGCGTAAAGTAATAGGCACACACTAGACACAGGTAAGGCTTGTATAATGAAAAATAGTTTAATACAAGACATTTATTGATCATATTCATATTTTCTACACTAATAATTCCTGCCACGCCCTGTGCTTACACCCACGAATATACCCCTATGGGTGCGCGCAGAAGCGTGTCTATCGTAGAGGGGGCTATCTTAACAATATTTATTTCCTATTGGAGCTAGACAAGATTCAAATGCTAAATACAGATAAATTTAACTCTTTATGTCTGACTTAAAGTCTAAAATAGTTGAAGTTCGTATTGTTCTTTATTGATCGAATTTTTACCAACGATATATTGAACAGTTTACGAAAATTAGCGCGATCTGAATGTTGTTCTGAAACTTCTTCTCAGTTCAGGCGCGTACTACCTTGATCGTTACCATGGAAATTGTTCTAACAATCGGTGGATGAAAATGGTACTTTTCTCGCCATGCAGTTGTGAGAACTACTAGTGAAAATCTCATGTTCTCGTCGTAGCCTCAAATGTTTTGCAACCGTGAGCTTAAAACACCAAAAGCGATCACTGGAACCTGTGAACGCTTTAAAAAGTATGTCAGCTCGGAACGAATATCACTAATAGGTCTGACGTATGGAGTGACTATTGGAAATACATCAGAAAGGTATGTTCTTCAAACCAATAAAAGTATAAATGAAATGAAGGCAACCTCACACATCGGCTCTATCTTTGTTAGGGACGATTGAATGCGCGTTTGGAAACCACCTTACTTTTGCTGTTTTAACTTTCGTTTGACTCATTTCGGTACCTAGTCTGCCATGAGAGAGAGAGAGAGAGAGAGAGAGAGAGAGAGAGAGAGAGAGGAGGAGAGAGAGAGAGAGAGAGAGAGAGAGAGAGAGAGAGGGAGAGAGAGAGAGAGAGAGAGAGAGAAGAGAGAGAGAGAGAGAGAGAGGGGGGGGATTGCGGCAAAAATTTGAAATCTGGCAAGAAAATTTTATAAGAGAATGTTTATTTTAGTAATACACACATGAGAAAGAACATACCCCTACGAATAAAATATTAACATTGAAAGCCAATAACTATAGTAAGAAAATCATTTTGTGATAAAAATAAGAACATGACCTTAAAGTTTTTCAATTTAAATTACATCATCATTTGAATAAATCTGATTGAAGGCACCATGAAAGTGAACATATAGAATTTAACAATAATTAATTAGGCCTTGTCAAATGTGTTTACCTTCTCAGTAGCTGCTTTTGTATACAAAATTTCAGTTGAATCAGATCAGTAGTTTTGCAGAAATCACATTCATAGAGAGACAGACAGACAGACAGACAGACACACACACACACTTTTGAATGATTTCAAATCCCTCTATAGAGAGCTAATAAAATGCACTTTTTCCGTAGTCTCCCTATTGTCAAATGTTATACGTTAACACATCAATGTAAGATGAAGGCAAGTTTAGCCGCCATTTGCAGATTTTGTATGTGTTCTTGATCATTACGAATCTTTGACAACTATTATCAAATCTTAGCACACTATCACTTCTGAATAGGTCACTCTATAACATTTCAATTTTTAAAAAGCACAATATAGATAAGCAATATAGTCGCGCGAACTTAGGAAAGAATATACTGTTGATCGTTGTTAAGAAATGAGGCTATCCAAAGGCTATTTAAAGTGAACTTTTTGATCGATATTTTAATAATCTCAATGATTCCTAAAATATTAAGTGGGCATCCTGTTACTCTTCTGACAGATTCATAAGAACGTAGGAGTACGGTATTGGAGATAACATCACATACGGGGGTGTTTATCAATATCATAAACAGTCGTCAACGGTTGGTACGAAATTCCCTCTGGCAGATTCACATGAGGGTCGGCGGAACGTCATCTTACATATTCGCTGGGCTTCCGAGATAACAGAGAAAGACAGTTTAATTTATTGGCAAGCTATTTTGTCTCAAAAGCATTTCTTCTCGGCAGTCATTGTATCTTCAATACTTAGTATTCATTCATTTTGGCCATCACCGACAGGACATCGAAGATTGGATTTCCTTCTCTTTGCGATAACCTTATCGATCCTTTGGAGAACTGAAAAGAATGAAAGATTGAATAGTTACCAAGGACAGCTCCCTCGCATTACCTTCTGAAGGAAAGGCCGTGAGCCTCCTGCGTATTGACATAGATCTCTAGGGATTCAGTTACTCGACACAACCGACAATAGATGAAAGGAATACGGCTGAAGATTGTTATATCAACCGTCGTGTGCAACGCCACGTTTATTCCAATACATTCAATGGTTTACTTTACACATTGCTATACTCACCCAGTTGTTGTATATGATTTGGAAGAGCGAAGATAATCCGAAACCATCCTGGTTCCTGACAGTAGAAGCACTGCCCGGCGGGAATGTAGACACCAGCGTCGATGAGCTCATGAAACATTTCCAACTCCGCTTCAAATGTCAGTGGAGAAACAAACTGTGGAGGGAATTGGTTTATAAAGGTGACATTGATTACCAGACAACTATGACAAAACTCAGTCGGAAGTGGTCGAAGCTTGCTGTACTTGCGACTTAATTCAGCTATGATTTAATTCTCTCATGTTGATGCTATAGTTTTGCAATGATGGACCATGTCTTAAGGTAGTGGGCCATTATTTTGAAGTTGGGATTAGTACAGTTTTTATCAGTTTAGTTTTGTGTACATCAGGAATTATATTTCCCAAACACGGATGACATAGGAACGGAAGCCATATTGAATTTTGAATATTGGGTAATTTGTCTCTCTCGTACTACTTAGACGGTGAACTTATATTTTTGTCTTGATTTTGAAGAGAATAGTTCAAAATTTTTTCAGAGAAATGTTGAGCAAAAGTTTAAATCTTTCATGTTTGAGGTGATATAATCATTGTGCTTTAGTTTTCTTTTAGATTCGCTGAAAAGTTGTTAAATTGGCATTAGGCACATCCTTCATGGATTCCTAGCAGACGATAAATCACCATTTAGGTAACTCTGTTTGTTTTTTATTTTGTGATAGTGTTAGTGTTGACTTGAATGGTAGACAGATTTATCAAAGTTTTTTTGCACATGCGGGTTCACACATTGTTCATGTGCGATTCTGTTCATATGTTGGTACCGGTTACCTCAATCCACTACTACGTACATCTGACAAATGTTGGGCACCCAGGTGATTTATTTTCACTCTGGGGCAGCTAAGAGCTTCACCGTCACCATACTGGCAAAGACGTACCTATGAAACAGTAATCTGACAAGGGACACTTAAAAATAGTATTTTGACTGGATTTATTATAACGTAATACTTATGCGTTCTGTCTTGCAATGGCACTTTAACCCACTAATCTTCGTGACGCTATTCATAATTGTTGGTCCGAACAAAGTTAATTGTGAAAAGGCATTGCAACATTATCAGCCAAAGTGGTCTAACGTAAGCAATAAGGATAGAAAATGGCGACAAATAGTACTGAAAGCCGAAGATTAAATTTGTCGACATGGGGTCCAAATCACACTTTATCTATCGAATGTACCAACCTCTCTGAAATCCGCCCAGATGTAAAGACCCGCTGACCTTACAAGGTGTGGTATCCCCAGCTTTGTCAAGCCTTTCGACATGACGTCATAGGAATCCCTGAGTCTCTTGCGATTTGTTGGTAAATATGTTTGCCCTACCCATTCTGAAAATGATCACATTTAATTTACCGTTAAAAAACTAACTAAAAGATTGGATTTATGAACAGGTTATGTTAATATCAGATATAAATTGACGTTGCGATAAAAAGGTCGCCAACCGAACTTGACGAATGCATTACTCATTTTAATTGTACATTCTGAATTTCAATCAATTTTTCTGTCAATATTTAAACTCTTCCTGGGTGCTTTTTATGAATAAAGGTAGAGTAGTATTGAGTTTCATGCATGGTTTTTCCACAGCTTCCTGCTGGCGAATTTGTAGAATTCACTCAGACAGAGAGCTGCTTTAACAATGTCTATTTTCATATATTTATCCCTACCAGTTTGTCAGCAACTATAAAAATCATCAGAGGGATACGTATAATTTACTAACTTCTTTTCCGATGAATATGTTATCATTCAGACCAATACAGTTCAATCATTATAGGAGCATACGATACGATGAAATGGATTGGTGATAGACCATGTTTAAACTTGTGAACGAAATTCTCCTTACAAGGGAATAATCCCCTGCCTTGGATTCATCAAATAAGTGCTAAATAATAACATTGACAACATTGACCCCTGATTGCAAATCTTTACGAGAACGAGAGTTCTAACGAAGCTTATTTCAAATATGACCATTTCTATAGTTTAGATAAGTTATTGTTGGTCCACTCTATAGTGACAAAAATTAAACATAGGGCCAAAGTCCCTGAAGCTACTACAGACATGGATTCAAAATTAAGTATTTCCTGACGGTATGAAATTATCTCACTAAGGTCATCCTACAGACCTGCAAACTAAATATTAAAGCTGTTTGACCAGCGGTTTTGAAAAAACAAGTGACCCAACAGTTGACAGAGCTATGCTGTGTTATGTAGAGAATAACTTTTTGTAACGCATGTATTGATGAAGAAGTTGGATATCTTTGATAGCTCATTTCATCGATGGCCTGACTAAAAATGGCAAAATTAGCTTGAAAAATACAAAATTGATGATTTCATCATAATTTCAATACATTACATTAAGATAAAGCCTAGGAACCTGTATACCAAATATCAAAGCTATCAGATGATTAACTTTTGAGAAACAAATATTTTGACCAAAAATTGCAAAAATTGACCAAAAATACCAAATTGAAGATTCATCAAATTTCAAACTATCACACCAAGACAACCCCTAGGAACCTGTATACCAAATATCAAAGGCATCAGACAAGTAGTTTTTGAGAAACACATTTTTTGACCAAAAATGGCAAAAATTGCACCAAAAATACAAAATTGCAGATTTCGTCATATATTAATATATAAAATTAAGTTCATTTGTAGGAACCTGTATACCAAATATCAAAGCTGTCAGACCAGCGGTTTGGATGAGATAAAGTTTTGACCAAAAATGGCAAAAAAATTCCTTCAAAATACAGATATATTTCATCACAATTTGAACAAATCTAAGTTGGGTTATCCCCAGGGACCTGTATACCAAATAACAAACCTGTCTGACCAGCGATTATGAAGAAGAAGATTTTTTACCAAAAACACCTTTTTGGTGCTAAACTGCATATTTCAACAATATCAAAAAATTAAAAAAAGAAAAAAAAAGTTTCTCAAAATCATATTTTTCATCTACACAACAAATATCTAATCAGTAAGTACTGCGGTTCTCAAGATATTTGAGTGGATGGATGCCTCACAAACATACATACATACATACATACATACATACATACATACATACATACATACATACATACATACATACATACATACACAGACTGACGACGGACGCCGGACAGATACCCATCCCGATAGCTTCTATAGACTACAGTCTACAGTAGCTAAAAACGACTAGGAGTTTACCTTCATCAGACAACATACGATCAAGGGTGAACTGCATGGCAGTCGGTACAGCGAACCAGTAAGCCACTCCACCAAGAGCCGCTACTACCTGTTTATTCCAGCTGTAAATGGCACCACAGCGTAGACCAGACATGGAGAAATCCTGGAAGACATAGGTTTAATCAATAATTGTCAGGCTTCATTGTTAAAGGTATACTGTCGCCTGTTCCAATATTGCCACAGTTACCATGAAAAGAGAAAATCTAAACAAACACAGATTTTAAGCGGGTGGCCACTTTTTAAAAACAGCGCCCTCACATTGGCATTTTGAATACCAAGGAACGCCCCTTTGACCATATATGGGCATATTTAGATTACAGGCGACTATATATCTCTTAATCCTAATGTTACTATATTTCGGTTATCTATATGCTATCTTTTTGATCTGAATGTGTCGTTGTCGGAGTGCAGTATACCCATTGACGAGCTACAGCGATAGGTGCTTTGTTCTTACCTTAGAGAATCCCCATATAAAGTGGGTCATGTCTGGATCTGGCAAATCGTCCAAACTAAGAACACTGGTGAATTTAGTTTCTTCATCGAACATGGAAAGCATGTAGATCTCGTCCATTATGACATGCAACTTATGTCTGTAGTCGTGGAAATAAGGATTGATGTGTTTATCGCGTGTGTGTCATAAAAGCTAGGGACTCGACACATGAACTTTTCTGGAACCAAATATTCAACTGTGATGAAAAGTCAACAAAGAACACTGCAGGGATATAAACATAACACGGATACTCTTGACAGCATTGAGATCGGTTCATAAATCAGATGAGATTGTCTTTAATTTAATCAACGAGTCTCAAGTACTAGGTTCCTCATTCATGGCATGATGAATTTGAGTATTTGTTTTGCACGCAAAGTTACTCACCGTTTGGCAAATTGTAAACACTCTTTCATAAGTTGTTTGGAATATATATCCCCAAGTGGGTTATGTGGATTCATAATAAACAAGCCACGGACGTTGATACCCTGGAAACAAAATGTAGAGTTCAAGGACATAACTTTGAGATGCTCTTTTATAGTAATGCCGGCAATATGCAAGCCTGCAGAAAACTGGTCCTATTCAGAAATTACTAATCTTCGCTATGAATACCTTTACGTGTACCATCGACCAATAATCGAACTCCTGACTATTTGAAAGGAAGTTCAAAAAGCATTGCTTCGGCCATAACAGGGTGTTGTATTGAATCAATATTTGTCAAATTCATTAATGGGAGTGATATTATTGATTTTCATGGCGGAAACTATCACATGAAGCCTCTAGGTATGTAAGGTAAGCTCCCGTCATCAAAAATATGTGATACAAAACATTCCAAAAATATTTTGACAGATGATGGATACCTTTACTGTCGCTTGATCAAGAGCATCTTCTAATTTATCCACGGTCAGTTGGAATGGTTGCCCAGTTTCTTGCGATTCCTGTCACAGCACATGAAACGAAACAACATCCATAATACAGCGTATTTCAAAAGAAATATTTTCCCAAGTGAGTGTACGAATGTCTTTGCCGTGTATAAATCAGTTAAAAGGGGCTGTTTGTGCCAGAGTTTATGTCACCGTTCTTTCGAAAGCGGCTTGAGTTGACTGTTAGTATGCATTAGAATTATCGTTATCCTACGAATTTCAAAGAAACTGAGAAACAAAGAAACAGACCGTACTTGTATGATTTACCATTTTTGTAATATTTTTTACGGTGAAAAAAATAATATGTTGTATAAAGTATTAAAAACAGACTCGAGGCGAATCTTGAAGGTGTGAGAGAGTCGGCCTATGTTATAAATGACTTGGTTGCACTTTACCTGACTGGTGAGGTCAACATGGACTAGATTTACCAGAGGTAGTCTATTAGAGTCAGTGCTGATGGCGTTGTAATATGGTGTTGGGATCAGCCAGGCATCTGCAAAAACATTGTGAATTGTTACTTAGATAAACAATGAGAGGCGTACGACGAATGGACACTGAAAGAGCAAACCGTGAATCTTAGACACGTGTCATTTAAAACAGACAAAAATGCGTTGCGTTGTTCTCCACCATATGATCAAGCAACTACTTATGTGCTGTTACCTTTAGTCAACTCTGACCCCAACTGGGGATTGACCACTAGATATTAGACGATGTGATGTTAGAGATTTGGAGGGTGTGATAAGACATGGAAAGAATATGCGGTGCGAAAACTGTTGAAATATCTAAACCTTTGGGGCTTTTTTGGAAAATTATATATCTTCAAAATCTAAAAGTGTGAAATGAGCAACGGTTGGAATGTTTCAACCCTTTCTCAGAGTGTTAGGTGAAGCAATTACCATCCGTACTCACCACCTGGGTCACAGAGTACAATTGTCAGTGCCGCAATGCATGAACCGCAACCATTAAGAATTACAAGCTGAAAGAATACATATTTATTAAAACATCCAATTAACCATGTTCACTATGACTATGCTGGTTTTGATGATTTAGGATAGTATGCGACCTTTTGCCCAAACTTTTCTTAAATAATCTTTCAACTATCCTCTCTTGGAATTACGAATAAAAAATTGGGTGTCATCGTGCGAATTTTGGTACTGGCGAAGCAAATTACCCAAGATTTACCGATATCTGAAATTCGAAATGGCCGCCACTCCGGTGTTAACTAACGAGAAAAATAAAATTTTCGATTTTCGAAAAACTTAGACGGTTAAAAAGTTTTCTTACTCACAGAGCTTTTAAATGAACTCTCATAAGTGATAGATCAGAAAAGGTTGTAAAAATTTGAGAGTCCGAATATCTGTCCCCGAGGCGAATTCTACCTTAGATGTGCTTGCTAGACTCATAAAACTAGGGAGCCGCTACGCTTTGACGTTTTCGTGCATGCAGCTTGCCCCATAGTTTGCTCACAATACCGAAATTCAATCACAAACACCTATAAATACTAAGATCTGGTGATCATCGAGGCTGTATGTTTGTTTGGTCGTAGCTCCATAACAAGAAAGACGGACTTTCCTCTTTCGGCATGCCTGACCTATCAGGTCAAACAGACAGTGGAGGTCTGTATTCTACCGTTTATAGTCGCACGTTGGCGATGAAAGCGTGGCGTAATGCCCGTAGGAAGGAAACTAAATATCGTGTATGCGTCTTCTGTAATCATTGACAGCATCTGCAGTGGAGGTTATATTTAGAATCATCGACATTCATAATCAACTGATTTCAGCCTATCGCCCTGAGAATAGATTTTGAATCATTTACATGAGAAACTTATTCCAGCCTATCACCTTGTGATAAGATTGAAAATCATTTAATGACCAACTTATTTCAGCTTATCATCCTCAGATAAGATTCGGAGAATCATTTTTATGCATAATCAACCTGCCTATCGCCCAAAGGTTACACAGAGAATCATTTACACGACAAACTCATTCAGCCGATCGTCCATAGGTTAGACTGAGAATCGATATATCCATATTCGGCTTATTCCAGTCTTTTCCTTAGAGAACATCTCACATGTAATCGTTAACTCTGGCGCCGAAGGAATTAAGCCTTCCACATTTTGGAAAAAGGGGTTCCCCTTAACCCTTTATGATCCCTTGGATTTATGGCATTCCATATGTCTTTGATGGAGAAAATGGACCAACCGACAGTTAAACAAGACAAAAATACTTGCATTGTCAGGGTTGAGTTGCTCATGCGCGTTTGCATACTTCGTCAGGAAAGAACACAGTGTATTCTTGAAAGTCGTTATTCCCGTGAAGTCTTTGTATTTCAGGATATCTGGGTCGTCGAGGTAAGGCGATTTCACTTGCGACAACTGTACAAAAAGATGAAAATTCCACGTTTCTGTTTTTGATAACGCTAATTGCTGATTGGTGCTGACTATTCAAAATATAATGCCTTGTGAATAGAATTGCGTCTTTCCTTTTATTGATGACCTTTGACACATTAACCCTCAGTGGTACCATTTGGTTGGTTTCACAATCTCAAAGGTATTCAAAAAACGTGCCTTTCTTTGCACATTACATGTAGATAAACCACTCACCTTCTCAGCGATGATGTCATTAGAGATTGTATTCTCCGCTGTCCCAGCATTGATCACGCCCTAAAATAAATAATGCATGGCAGATAGACTTAATAGCAGATCGTCCTTCGGTAAATGCAGATCATCAAGTCCGATTGATTTCAGCTCACTTTGATTCATTGAGGTGAATAAGCGCCTCGAGGACATAAATTCGGATCCTAAAGCTTTCACAGTTGTCTTCTGATTTACCACTAGTAGGGGAGGGGAGGGGTCTCATTTAAAAGCTTGACGAGTAACAAAACTTATTTTTACGGAAACCAAAATATTATTTCACATGTATCTAATAGATTGATGCCGGCCATTTTGAGTTTCAAAATATCTGGTAATTTTGTCTCAGTAGTACCAAAATTTGCTTGGTGATACCTGATCTTTATTCTTGATTTGGTGAGAGAATGGCTGAAGGTTTTATTGCGAAAAGTTTGAGCAAAAGTGTAAGTCTTCAATTTCTTGAGGCGCATGCTACATTAAAGAGTAACTGGTAAATTGCTGGTAAATCGGTTACAATAGTTTTAAAAGTTTTTGTTCGCAACATATAAAAATGCAACAGCACGATTGCTTACTTTGAAGACGTCATTTTAAATAGTTGATTAAAATTTTCATGTATCTTGTTCCAGTATTACTTACGCTTGGGTTGGCATCACTATAGCCGTTTGTCTGACACTTTAGCATGCCAATTTCGAGTATTGAGCTGTCGTTCATGATCCTTAGCCCTCGTTTGGACAGTACATTGCTCTTTCCAACAGAATTTGATATATCCATGGTAGCAAAGGGGCTGTATATTGTAAGAATTGATGAAAAACAGATTTGATTATTATCCATGCCATGAGAACAAACAAACAAACAATAGAAATTTAAAACATAAGTACAAAATAAGTGCAATAGAATTCCCCTATATTTGGAATTACTTTTGTTATTCTGCAGTTTGAATAAAAAATAGCGTCAATGACACTGTAGCTCCCATCCTGGACTATTTAGTGTTTGTTCTCTGGTCAGATATTTGAACATGTGAGAAAGGATAAAGTGCATGAAGTGAAAATACTTAAATGAAATGTACTGGAGACAGTGAAATATGTTTAATGTATATATTCAGAATATAAAATGGAAAAAATACAGAATTAGATATATCGAATACTGTGATACAACCATTAATCAACAAGTCATTTACAATGACATAGTCCCCACTTGTAATAGGAGTATTAGTCTTGATGGGGCAGGAAAATGTGGTCATTAAGAAGTATCACTGGAGTGTATATGTTGAGATCTATGGGCACATAGGTCTATGTCGTTGTTCCCAATTTGAAACACATGAGGCATGTCTAAGTTATGGTTCTAAATCGGGAAAAAAGATCAGACCTCTAGCAGTATTGGCCAGCCAAGAAATACATATGCGCATTATAAATGAGGTACAAGATGTGACATCTTAAGGTCTAATATCCTATCAAAATTGGAGGGTATAGAACTTGTGGTTACTGAAATATGCATATATATGTATAATCAAGGTCAAAGGTCATCGAGGTCACATGACATTTTGAAAAAAAAAATTATATTGCTAATTAATCCCTATATGCCAAAAAATCAGATCTCTAGCTCTATTCGCTTGCCCAGAATTAGATGTGTACATAATTAATGAGGTAAAGCGTGTGTTGTCATAAGGTCTCCCATCCTACTAAATACAAAGGACATAGCACTTGTGGTTACTTATTTATTGACATAAACATATATTTTAGGTAAAAGGTCATCGAGGTCACATGACATTTGGTCAAAAAATTTCTCTCCTATAGTTATCCCTATATACCAAAAATCAGACATCCAGCTCTATTGGCTCGCTCAGAATGAGATATGCGCATAATTATTGAGGTACAGTATGTGGCGTCATAAGGTGTCCAATCATACCAAACATAGAGGGTGTAGAACTTGTGGTTACCGAGTTATGGAAAAATATGTATATTTGAGGTCAAAGGTCACCGAGGTCACGTGACATTTTGTAAAAAAAAATTGGTTTGCTAAGTTATCCCTATATACCAAAAATCAGACCTCTAGCTCTATTGGCTCGCTCAAAATTAGATATGTGCATAATTAATGAGGTACAATATGTGGCGTCATAAGGTGTCCCATCATACCATACATGAAGGCTGTAGCACTTGTGGTTACTGAGTTATGGACAAATATGTATATTTGAGGTCAAAGGTCACCGAGGTCACGTGACATTTTGTCAAAAAAATTGTTTTGCTAAGTTATCCCTATATACCAAAAATCAGACCTCTAGCTCTATTGGCTGGCTCAAAATTAGATATGTGCATAATTAATGAGGTACAATATGTGGCGTCACAAGCTGTCCCATCTTACCATATATGAAGGGTGGTAGCACTTGTGGTTACTGAGTTATGGACAAATATGTATATTTGAGATCAAAGGTCATCAAGGTCACATGACATTTTGTCAAAATATCCGAGATATCTGCGTGAACGGATGGACTCACGATGGATAAACAGACGGACATGACCCAATCTATAAGCTCACTGGACTTCATCCGTGGGGACTAAAAATTGTGTCACTGCATCCTTTTTGCAATATGAATACGATGAGAAACTAAATTTTTATTTTTCGTGGCCTTATACATGGGAGTCTATGGAGATCTGCCTATACATGGGAGTCTATGGACGTGTAAACTAAAAATATGCAAATTTCACCACGATTTGCCCAAATTTGGGAAAGGTCACTCCTATGCACTTTCATACCAAGTTTCAAATCAATCGGACTTGTGGTTTCAGAGAAGTAGTTTTTTGACCAAAAATGGGAGAAAATTACAAAAAAAATCAGGAAAAATAGCAAGTCCAAGATACTGACCCAAGATATGCACAATCATTTCAGGTCAGCCCAAAGTACTTACATGCAAATTTTCATGTAATCTGCTCAGTGGTTATTGAGTTTTTTCAATTTTGACTGTTTTTACATTTTTTCACTTAATTTGCATATTTTTGGCAATGACAACTTCATTTGAACAAAATCTCATCTACAGCCCATCATCCATGTACACACCAAATATCAAGATGAAATGTACAGCGGTTTTGGAGTTTTTGATGTTGACGGACAGACATACAGACATACAGACATACAGACATACAGACACACAGACATACAGACATACAGACATACAGACATACAGACATTTCCCTAGCCTATAAGAATAGCTTCCATTGCCATATATACATATGGCTATGGGAGCTAAAATAATAGAAGGAATTCTCTTGCTCAAATATTCCGACACATTAATTTCACGTTCTTTGTTTATATCAGAATGTACGTTCAAGGACGACCTTAGTGTGACCTTCGTTAGCCTGACGTCTTTACAACAACAGAGGAGAAGAGACATTTAAATTGGACCGAGTTAAAACAAAGCATCAATACCACCGTCTTAGGGACGGATGATTTGATCATAGGAGATCTCAACAATTAAGAAATAATCTCTTCTGAGGTTGGGGGGGGGGTGTTGTGATATTTGTTTCTGTTGAAAAGTGTTCCTTTACATGCTGTCAAACTGGAAATATTAATAATTTCCCTAACAATACACTTGGGCCTTGACCTCTCCAACGTTTGTAGTTGGGGGTCATGTGTATACCGTCAAACGTAAAATTCAGCATTCATAAGTTCAGGCACGCTTGGCTCTCTCAGAGCGGTACATCGCTACCTACCCCAGCCCTTATCTTGAGCTAGTGTAGCTAGCTCAGCGGTAGACCATTTGATATCTTTGGGGAGCTTGGAAGATTTCGGGAAACAAAAGATTCTGAGGGGTTGCCTTTGAAAAACATCCGGCCAAGGATGGCAGAAAAAATAAAAAGATTACAAGAAGACATGATCTATAAAGGAGAAGATTACCCGCTGACAGTTACTTCAAGTCTTTACTTAAGATTTTCGCCGCGCCCCATTTTAAAACATGTTTAATTTTCTATGAGCCCTTCTGGCATACCATCCTGACAATATCTGTCAATATCAGCGTGCACTTCGGGCGCCTCATTTTCACAATATTTTTCAATTTCGGCGCACCCTTTGCTCACGACATTTTTATAAGGTCTGAATTCATTACCGTTTATTTCATTCATGACCTGATTTGATTAACCCATTTTTAACTCACACTTTGCTGTTGTTTATATCGACCAGTATGTCAATATGAAACGTCAAGCAGCATTATTCACTGCCTCTCATCCTGACACCGGAACGTCTTCAATACTCCAATACCTCTTCTAACGTAGCCTACACTGTATATTCTGAGCCCACTGTCGTTCTTTATACAATGATATACCAGGCTTATCATAACTTGTCAACAAAGTCAACTGCTTGTTGTACATAAAGTGGTTTCCGCCCCGCACTCATCCAAATATGAATATTTCTAGAACTACTCTTTTTCCATTTCTAACTAATTTAAGCACAATATTGCAAGGTAATATGACTGGAGTTGAACAAGGTTTCAATAATTTACCATATCATATGATAGACCCACTTATATTTGTTTTGATGCTTAATTTATGATTTATTCCGCTTCTCATTCAGCTTGGGACTAGCCTAGCCAGACCGTTGAGGGCAGATTTATTGTAGCAAAGACGATCGTGCAGATAAAACATCCCCGGCAAAGTAGCGTAATATGCCCGGGAGTAAAGGAGATTATACATATAATCATTATGATGCGAGTAAATTTACAGTAAATTTTCGGGTCTGTGAGACTCGGTGGTAGAGGATGCGCCTTGAACTCATTCAGACGGTTAAACTGCACTATATTGAAAAAAGTTATTGTCAATTTGTTATTCCAAACATTAATTGTACATTTTTCGTTTACATCGATCAAAGTCACTGTTTTGTGAATAAATTTTACTGTCGTTTCAAAATAATAAATGACAGTGCTCTGAAATTAAGAGATTGTAGGCAACTGAGTAGAACACTGTAGCAGACAATGGAGGTAGCACCTTCATGAGCAGACCAATTGCTTTTAGTGAGTCTGCCTCTTTCATTGTTCACCTTCCCAACAGGTCTCAGCTGTCTGAGGTAAACTTATGTCACAGTTGCCTCCACCTTCACTTTGTGGTTTAGTTGGCAATAGCTTCAACCTATCTGTTGCGAACAGTAGTCGTATTAAGTTGTCCAGTCCTCACCAGACATCGCATGTACCATGGGACCGTGATACTTGTGTAATCGAGGACGAGGATTAATGGCTTGTTCCTTTATTTAATCATCCGCCGGGGGGTTCCGCGTAAGTTCTCTCATCCCGACCTCTCTGAGACTTGTTTATTAAGATTCAAGTTTACTTGAATCTAACTCTATTCTAATGGTAATACACATTTGACAATCTTGTGTCCATCTTTATAAGAATGCATTTCGCTGTTATTGCAACTCGTCCGTCAGTTGTTACATGTACTGCATAACCACGACCATTTACAATTTGTAAAGCTTGACCTTGCGAGTAAACCTATTATAAGACTGGTTATATAATATTGGCATAGTATACGAGTGTAATAGTGTGCGCTTTGCGCACTACCCGCAGGGCACTAACAACAATGGAAGCCCGATTGAGATCGTCTCTGGACATGCATGTGCACAATTGCACTTGCACCAATATCAATAAGATTGAAACAAAAACAACAGCAATGGAAAATTAGTGTTCTTCCATCTTCTTAGCAAGCATTGACGTAAACAAGAGCAACAACTGCACTTTTAGGTTCCCCGTGTGAAGATATATGATTTTAAACAACGTTACGTAGGACTAGGTGCACCCACAGAAATTATCGTTTTCCATCTTGGTTCATTTTACCTGGCAGGCAATACCTGAGTGCCGTTTCTTTGTTAGTACATCACATATCCTCATTGGATATAATTTTGACGATTTTTAACCTTGACCGTGGAGGTGTAAGCTTCAACAGAAATCCAGAACTGAATACCTTCAAGTTAAACACTATCAAGATACGGCCTACCACACTCTCTCAACCAGTACAATACTTGTACGCAGTCATGGCAGTGAATGGATTTTGGGCTAACAAATGTACGCTACTGGCGACACCCATGGTTTCGCTATACGTACGCGTAATGTTTTGAACAGCCGATCGACTCTGGGTGAGAGAGAAGTCAATGTACTCTCATACTCGTGGACCGAAGGGATCCTCATTGCTACACATTGAAAACACAGATAGGTGATGACGTAACAGACCTGAAGAGATCAATGCTCATTTGACAAACCGGATAATTGTTTGTGTGCAGGTTGTCGATTGACACCCGAACTCAGGCCTTTCAATGCATTAAGGGACTGGTCAGTTTCTTCAACCGGGAGGGGGTGAATTATTTTTTGCCGACGTCAGAAAGTGGCTGACCCCCATTCCAACTTTAGAACACAGGGTGACCCCTATTCAAAAAATTCAAAACAGGGTGACCCCCTGCGAGCGACAAAGGTAAAACAATATGTGGAATATAAATTACATATATATATATATATATATATATATATATATATATATATATATATATATACACATCAGTCATTCTGTGTTTTTAATGACATTGTTGTCATGTCAGTTGTAAGATAGGAATTTCAAAGTGTCAGTATTTTGAATGAGCTGTGAACGTATTGCACAATTGCTATGCATAACCAGATGTCCAGAACTGTTATACATAAATTGATGTCAATCATTATTATCAAAATTAAAGAAACAAAGCAGTTATCAAAAACTTTGTTGGGTGTTGAGACTTGCCAGCCATCCAATGACATCTCCTGAGAAGCCATAGTTAGAAAGAGCTATTTTTATAAATTGTAGTCAAATCTGATTTATAATCTCATTATTATAAGCGCAACTGAATGATGAAATTCGTTGCCGGTACGATGCATTTTTGGGCAAGTGTTAGCCCTTGTCGAATTCAAAAACACCACCCCTATCGGGCATTTCAAAAACATGGTGACCCCAATCAACAAAGTCAAAAACAGGGTGACCCCCACGAATCCACAACCCCCCCCCCCCAGGCGGAAGAAACTGACAAGTACCTAACGACTTTTTCAAACTGATGTGTTGCCTTTCATTCAGTATTGCACCTATAGGCGCTCTAAACGTCCCTCCGCGAAGCCCTGTGATACAACTAGGATAAAGGATCATATATAGTACCAATATACGTAGCGAGGGTGTTGAGCACGCGACTGTGGCTCCGCCTACATCAATGCTGAGATAGAGGTCAATTCCACATATACCACTGCATAAAAAAACCCTATGATACTTACTGTATAAGCATGGATTATTGCCTGTATTTTAGCTGAATAGTGCATATACAGATGAATACAGTCAATAATCCATTGCTTGTATTCAGCAAGCCTGTATTCATGTGGATTCATGTATATTCACGTGTATTATTCTATAATACAGGCAACTCATTAATGTGAATTTATCTGAATTATTGCGTTTCCATGCAGTGTACTCGTTTCGAACTTTATACCTTGCCTCGGACCTCTCCTTACAGTATTAGCCTAGATTATAGTGTATTAGTGTGTAGTGTATTAGCCTAGATTGTATTCGTCCGCTTGCCTCCGTACCTCCGACCCACTGGGTCGGAGGTACGGAGGCAAGCGGACGAATAGAATCTAGGCTATACAGTATAGGCCACGCTTCCTCCGAAAGCACGGAGAACGGAAAAGGACACCGTACAGGAGGAGAAGTAATAAACTAGAACTTACGTTACAACTGCCAACTACGCCAGTAACACTAAAGTGTTTTTTTTTTCTCTCGATTGGACTGTAAAGCATTAATATTAGCTCGTGCGGTGTTGACCCCTGTGGAAGTAGACAGTGTAATGACGCCACGAGGGCTATGAACTTAAACTTTTACACAACATCGACACTGATGGCGCTCTTTGGGCCAAATTCCAGCTGCGCAGGAGTCAGTAGGCTGTTTGACGGAGATTTGGTGTCAAGGAAGGTGGGGAGTATTATTGGCTTGTCTCTTGTTGGCGAGACAACGACAAACTCATATTAACTGTCAAATGACGCTCAAGTTGTCATTTATCAAGAACAAAGAGGTTACGTCTTTCATTCTCAATTAAGAAATTGTTTCGTAAAAAATCGATTTGTTTAAATTGTGTTATGCATCAATGCATGAAAAAAATATGCATCTGGCACGTTGAATTTCATATACAGCCATCCGTTCATTCATTAAGAAATAATTCAAGTAGATGTCAATAGTATGTTTGTTTCTCCCCATTAGCCATACCTGCTTGGCCAGGCTATGAGCCAACTTTATTAAAACTCATATTTATTGTTATACATAAACAGTTGTCTATAGCTTGTAGTCAGGTGTATGGGGCTAATTGATGGTAATCTAGCCCAGAACAAGGAGCAACGCCTGCAAGTCATCGTCCTACGCAACGTTTATCGTGTGTTCATGAGAACAGTATTTCTCAGTGACAGCATCTATCATACGATAATGAATATTGGCGTGACGACAGGAGTATTTTATTGGGCACCTATAATAGTATATATTATTGCCTGAATACATGGGTTTATGTGCCGGAGAGCAGGTGAAAATTTGCCCAACGCCAGGGGGGCAAATTGTCTCCTGCTGCGAGGGCACATAAACCCATGTATTCAGGCAATAATATTTTTATTACATACCTGTTTACAGTCAACGCTATATGACATTTAGTAACATGCAGGGCATTCTTAAACACTTTTGCCATTATCGACCAACATCAAACAGATTTTAACGAAAATCAAACTAACAGTGGGCACATGGCTATTCTACACCTAGCGTTAAGCGTCTACTTTGACATCGAAAACGTCGAAGGGCTTCACTGGACCGGGTAACTGTGGAAACCGGTCCGTACATCGTTCACTCGGCCCGCCAACTCCTCGGTTGTTCCTATCCGAAACCTTTTGCGTGTCAAAGCTACGAGACACTCACGGGAATACCCTAATGAATAACTCCCTACGTACTTTCACATAAGAAGTGTCAGAAGGCAGTCATCTCAGATGTAGACTCAACCATCCTTTATGTAGTAGAAATTCAGTAACCTATCTACAATGCCATAAGAAGAGATCTAGGCATGAAAGATAAAATCTGGTGATAAAGGGAATCCTGCTTGCTTTGTGATGCAGAAATTAATTTTCCACTACCTTGAGAAATGACGGCAAAGGAACTTGCCTATGCATATTTTTATCATAATTTCTTTTTTCTAGCTAATGTAGCTTAACACATCGGAAATTGGTAAAGTTTCTTCGTAAATGTCCCATTTTTTATATTTTTCCCTTAAAAATATCCAAAAGGCTGAGGCGCTGTCCAATTTATATGGAGTTTGGCACCAAATACGTTTTCAATTTTTTTCCTTCAACCGACCAAAAGTAAACAATCGCCAATCACTTTGCTTAATTACTCACAGGGCATATCGATCGATCGTTCATACAACCTAGCATCTGAAAAAAGAGGGATTATGTCCTATTGCTATTGCTTAGCAACCGTAAATGGTATTCCGATGAAATTAAAAACACGAATAAATTGTTTGTTCTGCACTTTACTCTGATACAACAGAAGCATTGCTTTGTCAAAGGCCAGACGGTGTCGTCAGATACAAAGAATGGCGACTTGATGGCACAATTTGCTCGATGCTATCAGTGACTTTATAGAAGAATAAGTTTCCCCTGTCGAAATTATTGACAACTAACCTAGACAAGCCATGAAAGAGCTCATAACAGTACTTATAGTTGTTACAATTTTTTCTGACTATGACCCCTCCTCACTTTGTTGAGTTAAGCACTGACGCTCGTACACTCACTATCACACATGGCACAAAACTTTATTGAAGCAATAAATACACCACTTTACCGGGCGAAAGACAGCCTGAGACAGCCTCAGGGACAATTCTGTCCACGTACAATTCAGGTAGGTAGGTATGTTCATTCACATTAAAACTTATAAACCGCATCACCTGCCATCCTAGTATTTGTGTACAGGTGCCCCCACGGGTGGAGATGTGAATTTGTTCAAAGTGAATATAAATATGTTAGTGTCAGAAATAAGCTAATAAGGTGAAAAGGGGCAAAATCCTGAGAATCGCTAAAGCTCTGTAACCACAAGCCAGATATACTATTATATTGAAACTTGGTATGCAGGTTCCTCAAAGTTGCTTGTGTTAGATTTGTACAAATTGTGGTAAAATTTTTATATTCGTATTTTGGGCGAAATTTTCCAGTTTTTGGCAGAAAAATCATCTTCTCTGTAACAGCTTCTCCAATTGTTTTAGAAAATTGCCATGAATAATTCTAAGATTGAAGTATTGTTCAAATTGTGGTGAAATTTTCTTATTTGTAATTTGGACAATCCCGCCCCCCTCAACTTTTGGTTAAATATATCATTTCTCCGAAAATGCTTGGTGGATTGTTTTGAAACTTGGTATGCATGATACTAGGGTTGACCTCTGTCATATTTGTTCAAATTGTGGTTAAAATATGTATATTTAATACTTGTTTGGTAATTTCCCCATTTTTGGTCGAAACTCAACCTGTCAGTCACTGCATGCCTTACTGTTTTAAACTAACTATGAATGTTTTTAGGGGCAAACTTACTTAAGGGTCTTCCAATTTAGGTGACATTTTAATGTTTGTATTTTGGTGGCAGTTTTTTTCTCATTTTGGTGGGAAAATAATCTCTTAAACAACACGACTGATTGCTTTTAAATTTAGTGTGCATGCTCTTAGGGGAAACCCTAGTTGAGTGTCTTCAACTTTTGGTGAATGTATTCATATTTGTTTATTTGGGACAATATTCCGATTTTTTTAAAGAATGTATTCTTCTCTGAAATCGTTTGTATGCATGTTCCAAGGCGTAAACTAAAAAAAGTTAAAATTGTTTATACTGTGGTAAAATTTGCATATTTGTACTTTTCGATCATTTTCCTTTGTCAAAAAAGTAATCTAAGAAATAAATCGCTTCGAAATTTTAGAAAATGTTCTCTGGAATAATCTATATCAGTTTTGTTCCAATTTTGAGAAAACCTGCAATAGTTTTTTTGAGCAATTTTTGCAGTTTGGGACCAAAATTGACCCCAGCAAAATCTGTCACTTGTTAATTCCGTGTTCCAGTCGCGAAACCTTTAGAGCCGCTGTACATTACACCTTCTTATTTGGTCTGCAGATATGTGCTCAGTTTTAAATACGAATTTCTTCCAAATAAGTTATTATTTACCAAGAGTATGTTAATGAGCAGTAAAAGTATAAAATTGGTGAAAATCTTAATAACTGCAAGTAAGAATTTTACATGTTGTGGATGATTTGTACACAAGCATAACCAAAGAACTATAAGCCAAAATAAGTTTCCTTATATATAACTGCTTGATGAATTACTGATTATTGTTGACATGAATTTCATGCCACAAAATATCACAGGAGGACATATCTACCTTGGTATGGTAGATTGCATCACTAATTTTGATGTACTCGGCTGCATGGTAGTATATGTGTGTGTTCCCCCTACAGAAGTTGCAAACAATTACATAATTTTTCTTGGTATATTTGATGGTTGGTGCATTAAAATTTGTTCTAATATAATGCACTTGACATTATGAATATTACAAGCTACGGCATATGGAAGCTATTAAATAGTCGTCCACGCACTCACTCAGGCCCGGCACATCTAACCAAATGTGAGCAAATTGTCATTGACTCTATTTTTATACTATATTACGATTGCTTCAAAGAAAAAGGACGCACTTGTTAATTATTTCACATTGATTTTGAAACCTAACAATTGAACAACTTCCGTGTATAGCGTTGTACATAATATTTGTCTTTCGCCCTCCTGTGGAGTAAAAACAGAGTAACTCGTACGAACCTTCAGCAAAATAGGTCTAGATGGTAGAATGGACACAAAAGCCAGGTATATTATACCAAACTTCGCCGTACCTGTATTGTTGTAAGTAATTCAAAATGACTTCAAGCCATACAAATATGTAAAGAGGGCGGGGAGAATTTTCCCGTGACTTTCATTAGCATTATTGAACCTGAATGCAATGCTGTAATTCTTTATTATACTTATTACTCAAGTTTGTTTTTTTTGCGAAATTATTCAATGTAGCAGCCTTGCGACTTGTTTTATGAGTTTCGAATTGGTAAATCATGACATTGGCCTTCTCGTAACTACTACTACTAACGCTAGAAAAAAGCCAAGCGACTATTTCCTAATTGAGAAATCGTTGCTAGTCAAACAAAATCAATAAAACACAAAATTACATATCTGCATCAACAAATAATTTCGCTAAGTGTGTTGTTAAAGAAGTCATTCATTTTGACATCTATCAATTCTGCATGAAGATCAATAATCAGATTCAGAATTGTGAACTCTGTGCGATGGTGATACGGTCTTTGAGAAATCAAACATGTAAATAATTGTTCTGGTGTTTATGGTCTTGGGTATTGGAATGAACTTTGGTCATGAATACGCGTACGTCTAAACTAGGAGGAGACACTAATAATGAGATGATAATTATATGTAAATAACCTCTGTGCAGATTTCATTCAGAAGGTGTCTTTACAAACACAAGCACAGAATGCAGCTATAGAGGGGAGTAAAGACACTAGACAGGAGAAGGCACAACGCCTGGCAGTATGTAACATATTTGTAAAGGAAATAAACGGCGTTATCTTTGAAGACTATGAGCCTCTATACTGTTTCTATATCCCGACGTCCTCTCGCTGACTATTCCGCAGCGGAGGCGAGACGATACGCCGTAATAGTGTGCGTCCATAGTTACCGATGCATTATTCCTTTAAAGGGCCATTATTTGTAACTTTTGACCATTTTTACCTCGGAAAATTTCGCGCTGGAGGCTCATATTTGTTGCAAATGTTGTTTTACGAAGAAACAAACATGATTAGTGATGTTATAGCCACATAAAACTGCTAATTTTTGTTCAAACGTGTTGCCCTTCCGAGCTTGTTTGTTGACGTCTGGCATACTCAGCGTGCTGGGGAGAACGCAAATATGGTGATGCCGCGATCACGCGTGATGTACAAGTTCACGTTTATTGCGGGATCAAAACAACATTGCGTCGTGGATTGCCAGACATCTGGCTACGCAACGTGCTCGGACAATGGACTACGACGTAAGTACCGGGCATAAGTAATGAATATTTACTTTGAAATTGCTGTAAATGGCTCGCGCAGGTGCAGAAGAATGCCTACGTTGCAATCCACGTGTCAACAGAGTTTGTATTTCTGTCCGGACAAAAATTGAAATTTTCGTTGTAAAATCACATGTTATTTAGTTGGTGGGGCACGTAATGTTTCTGAACAATATGCGATCTTCTGTCATTTGACAGACTCTTCAACATGAGCCAGTGATCATTTCAATCAAAACTAACGGAAAAATCGCCAGAAGATTCAGCTAATGGAACTTTGTATTTGGGTAGGAAACAAAATTTGGCATTGATAATTACAAATTAATTATGCATAATCCTAGATATAATTAATATTCAAATTAATATTAGATCTCATTAGAAACTGAATATTCTCATTCCTACATGAACCGAATAGAGGTACAGACATTAATTCAAAAAGAGACTAAAATTATAATTAGCAAACTTCTCTAATTGCTCTAGTTTAAAACTTTAAGAATTTTAATTGTTCTGTGATGTTCAGTAGTTTAAGAATGAATTGTGACAATGTTATGCACATTGACCGAGCCAGATTGGAGTTATATAACTCTTTTGATATGTAAGAAGCAGGCGAAAAAGAAAAGCGGAAAAACTGATCCTTAACATAAATCCGTATAAATTTACTCTTCTTTCTCACTAACCTTATAACTGCTTGTCATGATAATAGTTGAACCCCGGTATACAAATATCGTAATCTTATATTAGGTTAAACGTAGTAAAAGTTGAATAAACCTGTTACAAAAAATGATTTCTGTAAAAATACGCTATGTTTCGTGCAACGCCCCAGCAAAACGTGCCGAAAATGTTAGTGAGAACCGAAACATGTTTCAAAAATCATTCAAAAGTGAGAACTATCTCCCAATGGCAAGGTTTTCCGGATGATATAATACTTGACTTCAATTCAAGAGCTATAATCTTAATACTATAATTACCACATGTTTACTTAGTTTAGCAAAAACAGTAATATAGAACTCAGATATATAGAACTCAGTCATTAGTTTTTATTTCATGGTTTTATTTTACAAACGATACCAATACGGCGTTGTGACACACGATTAAAGTATAAAAGGTATAATAATAGAAGTCCCTGACCGACTATATTTATGTCCTGAAGGCATGTTGCCTGTTCAAAATGTATATATTTATTACGCCCTTATTCAGATAAATTACTTTTTGTCTTCTGCGACAAAGTTACTGAACCGCCCACTATCAATTGCCCTGCTTACATTTCGACGACCACATACATTGACAAACCTACAGTTGCGGTTACATGGAGGCTTCTCAATACCACCGACAATGGATGCGTAGATGTACGTGCTAGCCATGAGCCCGGAAGCAACTTTACCATCGGCACTACAGTTGTGTCCTACAACGCATCGGACCCTTCTGGCAACGTCGCTTCGTGTTCGTTCCCTGTGACAGTGAATGGTAAAGTAAATTTGATTGACGTCGTGAAATAATTTTCGTATCGAAAATTTACACCAGTCTCCTTCGATTGTAAGCAAATCGCATCTGCAAAGCAACATTTCACCGTGATGTATTATCGAGGAATCGATATTAATTATTGCCTATATGCATATTTAATAATGACCTTTATAACATGTTCATGCAGAACAACGCGTATTCTTTCTATTGTTGTATCTAATCCTGCAGTGTAAGACAAAAATGCTCCAAGCATTCCAAGTCTTTCATGTCTGGTTTATGATTAGGAAGGCCTAACCGCCTGTATAGAATATTTTTAAATCGTCGGTTTTTAAGAAGAGTGTATCTAATTAATTGGTCGGTTATCCAAGATTGTGTACTTTTACAAGACCAATATAGAGAGAAAAATACTATATTGTTAATACAAACAGGATCGCATTGTCATTATCTTTCAAAGGGAGGATAATAGTTTAATTTGTGATTAGCGTCATTGCTTTAAAACTACAACCTAGAGATATTAGCTGCTTCTGGACTCACGACTTATACACAGCTCTCCAATGTTGATCTTTTCTGTTGCAATAACCTAAAAGCATCCATTAGATGATTAAGATTTTGTGATACTTTTTCTCCTTTTGTCCTCTATTTAACTTCACGTCTCTGAACGTTTCCAAAGGTCTCGTCCCACCAATGTTCTCTAACGAATCGCTGGCGCATCTCACTGCATCAGAAGTAAGTGATGATAACATATCTTTGGCAAGTGTTCCAACGATATAACTAACTGTCTCAAGCTATTTTCACCACTGTACAGTCGTTATGTTTAATACACTCAACCCGAATATCATTACGCTTATTATGCTACATTAAGCAATCTGAAAAAACATTATAATTGAATGTATTTCATCTAAGGGAACAAAGTTACTACTCACTAGATATCAGAGTTACTACTCTTCCGAGATGAATCCGACAAAGCCATCGCTTCAATACTAAATCCTCGTCAATTACTGATGAGGTTCCCACACATTTTGCCGTCATATTATTTGTGGTTATTTTTGTTCCGTGTGAGCAACTATTCATTTTATTCAGCTTAGTGAAGCATGCTAAATTATTAGTCGTCAGATCGATACTCCCTGCTTGTAGATATGAGAGCAAGGAACATTATGGTAAATACCAGAAATTGCGCCATCAGCATCTATTCCTTAATATGTCTTTACACGAGGTGTGAGTAGAACTCCGATGATTGATAAGTAGTAATTTTTCAGGGGAAGGACAACATAAATATTTTGCACATAAAATTGGAAATAGTTTGAAAAATAACAACGTGTTCTTCAATTGAAACTAATAAATAATTTTAAAGTCCTTAGTATCAACGCAGAAGGGGAGTGAATAATTTTTTTTTCAATCTCTTGCCCAACAAATAAAAGTACTTGTTTGCAAAAACTGTATTTTTTGTCAATCTGTCGACTGTGGTCAGTAGTAAAGTAAACGTAGTAGTAAAGAAAACGTGGTCAACTGGGATTAATAAGAATTTTACACCCCATTTTATTCATTTATCTACATGAAGCGAAGGAAAAATTAACCATCCATGTAACTAAAGTATGACCCTGACCTATATATGAACTCACGCATGCGCAACAGCTGGCAGCTTGCGCAACAGTGCATTGTCCTGAACTAAGCGGGGAAATTCCCTGCTGAGCATGTTTATACACGTTCCGAAGGTGTACGGGAAATTCCGTGTGAGTCATCACCATCAAACTAGCCTATATAAAGGACCCCCGTTGTCAGTCCGGCCGGCCGGTCGCGGAGTCTAGCTGATGTGAATTTTTTCCAACTGCATGACTGAGGTCTGAACTCGGAGTTCCTATCGGTGCGAACTTGTTCACCTGATAGATAAAATTTTAGTAATTTCCTCTGAACTTAAAATGTGACGGAAGACCATTACTTCAAATAATATGAGACGTTTCAGATGAATGGTACTGATATCTAAAGTGTTCACTCTTTTATCTCTACGTACAAATGTAGTTCCTAAGTCGTTCTCTATTCTATTCCCACCAACAAAACATTCAATACTCATTTCCCCTCCCCGATCTTTATCAATACTTATGATAATATCACAAGTTGTTCTGTTATCTGTTTTCATAGCATAATATCCAACCAAATCGTCAAATTCATCTCCAGTAGCTAACTTTACACATCTAATGAGAACTGTACCATGTTGAAGTATTTTCATATTATCAGTCATCTGTTGATTTACTGTCTGTAAAGTGAGAACAGCTGCCTCATCACCGACACTTTTAAGACCCAGTTTCTTTAAAGTTGTGTCCCAAAATAATCTAACTGGAACTCCGCTAGCTGTATACGAGCAATAATTCTCCCCCTCGTTTATCCACCTTCTTAGTGTATTATCTGCCTTCATTATTGTATTAAGAGGACTAATTTTAAGATGAATTGGTATACCAAGAAGTGCAATGTATGGATTTGTAGGAGTAAGCCAACTACGAAAATCTAACAATTTATATTGTTTACATTGCTATCAAAATAAATCACATTCGGAGTTCCTGGTGGTTCAGCAACACCTCCTGCAATTTCACTATCCAATATATCTAAGATGTTACGCGGCACATTATAAGGCATGAATTTCTGACTAGCCGAATCCCATGTCAGAGCAAAAGGAGTAGGATCATTCGAAGCCTTTGTGGCGTCAATTACAGTTTCATCAATGTCTTTAAGTTCGGAAAATTCTACAGCATGTTCGTGGGGTGGCGCCGCGGCATTGGCTAAAACGAAATATTTTTCGCGGTCTTTATAACGAAGGACGTAATCCTTATTATGATTAGCAGCCATCTTAGTATTATTGTTAACTTTAACATCACTCAGATCTTCAAGCTCAAGATTTTGCATACGAATTGTACCTAGACCGAAGCCACTTGGATCAGACATACTCCGTAGGGACCTATATACAGTGAAAATTAAAATAATACCTTGTAATATACACAATCATGGCTTCAGCTATAGGAATGACAGTTCTCGGTGCTGTATTAAATGCAACGGCATTCACAGGAGGAAATATTATCGGACAAAAGCTTTCTGGTAATGGTGATGCTCTTATTGAAGAAAAGGTCCGACATGATAAAGCATTAGAAAAATTTGAACATGATCGCAACGTCTGGTCAGAAAAAAGATTACTACAGGCTGATTGGGAAAGAGAAAATCAAGCAAAGGATGCACATGCTGCGGCAGAATTAAGAGATACAGATGCAGAAATCCTGGAAGAAGCAGAAGCGGTGCAAAGCCGTTCCGAAGGGGCAGTTCAATTCTCAGATTATTATCAACCCAGCCCTGAGCAAAAGAAATATGAGATGATCTATATTGCTGGAGGATTAGTCGTGGGATGGTTTATGTTACACCGGTAGGCGGAACGACTACAATAATTCAATACAAAAGCTAATTGGCCAGTTATTGAAATCGATCATGTTCCCATCCTGATCTGTTATCCAGATACGCATTGAATTCATGTAATCTCCCCCTTTTCTCAATGGCATAGAAATTGCTCCGTTTTAAAATCGTAAGTAACCTTTTCACTTATTTCTCTCGTATCCCGGATGGGAAGTATTTGTAAACAGTTCGATACTTTCCCCTGTATGTATCCTCCGGAGGCACCCGAACCAAATGAAACATAATTTCCAGTAACATCGACTACATCTGAATGAACTATATATTTAGTGACTGTTAAGAAATCCACTTTCTTCGGACTCATAGTACTTTTTATAACTGGGTTGTCCTCAGGTTTATCTGAAAAAACCAACTACGTTGGCAAAGCTACCTGTAGCATTGAAATAAACTTTAACATCTTTAGCCAAAGTTAGAAGAACGTGGTTGTCGGCAGATGTTTTTCAAAATTAATTTTTGCTTCAACCCGATTGCTTTGTTTAACGTATCGATATTGTAGTTACCTGGACGTATTGATTTAGTCTTCTTTGGTGGTCACCTTCTTGATATTTTATTACATTATTCGTCGATGTATGTTATGCCATGAATTATATAGTCCGCACTCTAGCAGTCTTATCTTCGTAAACTGTGTCGTGTCAATACAAGGGTAAAAATTAACAGTAACAGGTTCACCTGTTTTGCTTTCAATCCAAATGATCATCGTTGTACGTTGTATGTATATATTACTAAGTATAAATGTTCGATGAATATTATTATTACGAAGTATAAGGTTCAGCAGGAATAATATTTTTCTGTTCAAGAAGATCTTTTGTCGCAACCGCGGCAGCAGTCGCACCGCCTAATTTTGCCAAGCGAGTCAAATTTGGTCGACTTGGATCGCCAACCTCTATTTTCAGAAATTTGCTGGAGATCATAAGATATCCCATCGCAAGTCCTGCGATTACAATACCATCGTACATTGTGTTTACAACTGTTTTAATATCCATGATTGCTGACTAGTATATAAAATAAAAAATAAAAATAAAAAATATGGGGAGTTAATCCATCTCATACAATGTAGAGGAGCTGGGTCCTCCCTCCCCTCCCCCTCCCCCTCCCCTCCCCTCGGAACCCCTGTCGGAACTGTTCTGGAGGGAGCTGCTACGGGCTCTGTTTTTTTCGCTTTCTGAAGCGGTTCATCTTTCCGGGGAGGACAGGGGGTATGCCGAGCACGCCCCCAATATAGCCCTAATGCAGTCAATGAAACTCCCACAATTCCTAAAACAAGATAACATTTATTATACCAGCGTGAATTATTATCACACTGTTCTTTCATTGTAGGCGGTAGGTCTGCCGCTACCGCATCGCTATCATTCCCCACCATTGCTTGGCGTTTCTTCTCCTTGTTTTGCCTGTTCCATTCCGCTAGTCGCTTGCCCGCAGCAACTCTCCCTGGATGCTTCGGCGGGCATTGTAACTTTCTCTATGTTGCGCTGTGACGGAGTCGGGAAGGTCGTCGTTTGCGGTGTGGAGGTCGTTTCCGTTTGCTGAGTCGGAACCGTTGCGAAGTTGAATCCATTTATTTCAGGTACTATATTAAACCCGATTTTTTTAAAATTTAAATGTTTACCCGTAATTAAACCGGTGGAAATATAGAGCAAGTATGGGCCCCCACGTGTACGCTATCCGTCCTGATAATCGTTTTATTTCACTGTTTAGAATAAAATCCTTTTTAAGATCAGTGGCATAGTTATCTCGATCATGATTGG
The DNA here is from genome assembly GCF_041260155.1 of Ptychodera flava. Taxonomy (NCBI): domain Eukaryota; kingdom Metazoa; phylum Hemichordata; class Enteropneusta; family Ptychoderidae; genus Ptychodera; species Ptychodera flava. Next base: position 16,530,667 of record NC_091928.1, read on the forward strand.
AACTACCTGACTTATTGCGCGGGCTCCTAGATCTATGAAACTTTGAGTGATGTTATCACTTATAAGAGAACTGTATTTCGCTTCATAGACTTTAAGGCTTTATTCACCGTTTCATCTCCCCATTTTTCTACGTCAGCAACTGAAATCTCCTTACCAAAAAATAACTTACTTTGTCCACTTGCGATGACACAGAGTATTTTTTCACGCTTTGTTTCTATTATGGATCGAGCGTCTGAAGGCACCGAAGACCCTTCGGAACGCGTATTTGCCGCTGCCGATGACTTTATTAAATTCTCCATTGTTTGCAGTATGTTATCTATTCTTAGTAAAAAATAAAAAATTCGTTTAAACCTGAATCCGAAATATAATATTAACATGGTCTGGAATGTTAGTATGATTCGAAGTATGGAAAATTCTCCTCCATTTAAATCTATCTGTATATAGAAACACGAATAATGAGTACAGACCTATTCCCAGTTGCTTTTCAATTGAATAAGACGAGCGTACCGACAGTACAGCATGCTGATATTCCTCCCAAACCGAATGGGGGAATAAAACCTATTCTCATGGACTTAGAAATATATGTAACGCCGACAGATAAATTTACTTTTCATCCTCGGGATATATTTAAAGATAACGTAATCACTCATCGATCAGCTAAAGAAAGTAATGTCTGGCTGGGCGGCCCAAACATGAAATACTGGGACCAGCAATTAAATTTCGCCGTATGGTGCAGCACTACTGGTTGTGGTATATCATTCGCCCATCTCTTGGTTCCGAAGGGAAATTTCCGCCACAAATACGATCATTCTGCCGTTTTCATGTATATTTTACAATACGTAGGATCCTTCACGAAATGGGCGTTGCACTTCCAGACGATACCCCACCTTCAAAGCGGCGACAATCCGTACAATCTCGTCCAATATGAACTTCTATGTACAGAATTGGAAATATAAGTCCAACGAAGTCCGACTTTCGATATCGAAAAGGACAAAACTCAGGTCTTGGTTATGGTTATGAATATTACACTAATCGTGGCCCCGTTCGACAGCCAAAAGCAATATACAATGGTCATGACTTTTTCCTCTCCGCTGACGGAGGCGTTTTCTATACACATACCATTTTTGGAAAGAAAAAACATGTACTGTCCGACAAAGACAGACCACACTATTATTTCTTCCGAAATGATGGATCGGAGGGACAATATAATAGTTTCATTCCTCTGAAGGGAGACTCGGGACTAACAAAGGCCGGTCTCGCTCGCCTCAATGAAAGCCTTGAAGCCTACGTATATTGCATACTCGGCGCACAAGCAAATATTCGTAGTACCATTGTGGGTGATACTGGCAGTGCACAGCAAGTAAGAAAAGAATTTGGCGTTCTCCTCGAAGATGAAATTCGTAATACCGACAAAGTAATCAGTTATAGGCGATATCAAGACACAATAATGAATACTGGTGTCAAACTTGATATGGCAGTCTCACCAAATTTACTTCTCTTACCGTCTGAGATGGTCATTCTTTCGGGCCCTGTAATCTCAGGTTATAATAATGAATTGCAATACGCAACAGAATCTATGGTGTTCGGGGTGTGAACGGTGATATAAACACGGAAGTTCGAGAAAGTGCTATACACGAGATGGAAGGGGGGGAGGATCCTGTGAAGTGGCAGGACGAGCCCGGAGGACCACCACCTCACAATGACACGACTCGGTCCCGAAGGCGCCTTCGGAACGGGCAGCAGCAGTGACCGCGCAGACCCTATTCAGAATATGGTAAAATTGGTTTGTTATCTTTAGCAATATTCATTACATTAATGTACAGTATATAGATCCGATGTATGCAACTGTACCATTCAACATGATTGTAACTGGACCGACAAATTCTGGCAAAACGGAATATGTAATGGATCTCCTCACCGGTCCGTACCTAGGAAAATTCGAATATATAGTTTTCATTTGTCCGACATTCATGAACAATAAAACGTATAATAAAAGATTCATTTTCACCGATGACAATGTGTTTGTGTTTCCAGTCGGACTCGATGCTGTGGATGATACACTAGCCTTCGTACGGAACGAATGGGTCGGTACAAACACTTTAATAGTACTCGACGACTGCGCCGCGTCCAAAGATATGAAGAAGCGCAGTGACGTTTTAGTCAAACTTGGTTTCAGCGCAAGACACGACGGATTATCTGTCTGGGTTCTGACTCAACAATATACTAGTATTAGTAAACCATTTAGGGAAAACATACAGATGTTAGTACTATTTTACACACCGAGCAAGACAGACAACAAAACTATTATTAAAGAATATGGAATGGAGGTGTCAGAACGGGAGGCCACGGACCTGGTCAGACAATTGAAAAGTAGGCCATTCAGTAAACTAGTATTTCATTTACGGCATCCGTACGACATAAAATTTTTCGTATAATATAGCAATTATGGAAGCTGAAGGCTCTACCGATAGGAATCCCGAAGGAACTCTTAGAGAATTATATTACAACCCGAAAACTGGTTTTGGAGGTGTACAAAAATTGTATGACGCAGCACGCGCCAGTGGACTCACGTTACTAAGAAAGAGGTGCAGGATGGTTAAAAACTCAGCTAACTTATAATCTTCATAAACCGGTCCCTCGTACTCGTGGCGCGTTCCGAGGGGCCGGCGCGTTTTCGTAACATCGATAGACGCTCAGTGGGAACTGATCTCGTGGAATTCCCTTCATCATTCGCAAAGAGAATAAAACATTCGATACATGCTAACAGTAATCGATGTGCTCAGTAAATACGCATGGGCCAGGCCGATACAGTCAAAAACGGCTGATGATACGTTACAGGCGCTACAAGACGTGATTAAGAAATCCGGAGAAGGCCCGACAAACTTCAGACAGATGAGGGGCGGGAATTTACGAACCGAAAAATGCAGGGGTGGTTGGAGGAGTCGGGAATTCACTGGTTTCACACCTACAGTGACAAAAAAGCTAGCGTCGTTGAACGTTTTAATCGGACTCTTAAGACGATGATGTGGAAATACTTTACATATAAACAGACACGTTCCTGGCTCCCCATTCTACCAGAACTTCTCGAGAATTACAATAACACCGTTCATGAAGTATCAAAATGAAACCCAGGGACGTAACAGAGGAGAACGATTGGCAGGCATTTTATACACTATTCGGTCCTGAGTTGGCAGCCGGGGGAGCCAACCCTGAATTCAAGCCGGGAGAACGTGTCCGAATTACAAAATACAAGACCACTTTTAAGAAAGGATATTTACCAAATTGGACAGAGGAGATTTTCGTAGTTTCAAAAGTTGTGTACGCAGCTGGCTTGGGAACACCACCAGTTTACAAAATAAAAGATCTGAATGGAGAGGAAATACTCGGCACTTTCTATTCTGATGAACTTCAGAGCGCCCTTTCGGAAGGTGCCGACGAGCTGTACAGAGTAGAACGAATTTTGAAGACGAAAAAAATTAGGGGAAAGAAATATTATCTGATAAAATGGAAAGGTTATCCGGAAAGTTTCAATAGTTGGGAGCCAGAGGAAAATGTTATTAGTACTACGTAAGTACTTCGTAAGTTCCTGTGCTGGTTCTTGTCAAGTACTAACGTAAGTACTAACGTAAGTATTTACGAAAGTTATTCAATAAGTACCATGGAAAAAGTCTTAATTTCTTGAAAGCGAAAGTGTCAGTTTACCACCTCGCTTCCACCCACCTGGCCAAGTATTTATCATGTACTGTCGTAAGTAATGTTCACTTATTGCATCTTTTCGGCAGTATGTGGATGAGGTGGTACCTCAGTTCCTGAACATATTAAGTTTGCAAGATCTTCAAAGCGACTTCTCATGTTGCCACGATCCGTTCTTTCGAGTCCCCCTTTTTCAGCTTTATCAATAAGTTCTGGCTGAAGTATAATGTACACAACTGACATGAACCATAGACAAGTAACTCCAAAGTCCACCCTTTTCATCATGTCAAGTGCTCGTAAGTCAAACGGAGCATTATAAGCACACACGTTTCACAAGTGTTAAGAAGTTTGTGTAGGTTCTTGAGTGAGACTCGACGTTGTTCTAGTTGTTCTTGACCAGGTGGAAAGTAAGCTTTTTCAAGTTCCTCCTCCTCGAAACCGTCTATTAAAAATCCCTGGCTGCCGCCGGTCCATGCAATTCCAAAGTCAAAAGCTTGTGGAAAATCTACTGGTCCGACTGTCTCTGTATCAATCGTTGGATTAAGTATATTCTTGAGAACTTCAGGCGTAAGGGGCTGACTAATTACCAAACATGGAAGCCTGTAGTCGTGGCAAATTTCTAAGAAAGTCTGTTTGAACTTGTTGTGAATCTCTTCTAGTTCTTTTAAGGCGGTTATTTCGTACGACCTGGCTCGAGTCAACACATTCCGCCTGCAATAATCCCAAGGCATATCTTTGAATATGATAATGAAACTGTGTAAATGGTCAAATGCTCTAGAAACAATCTTTTTTTCTTCCGCTGCCACGCCCCGGATTCTAGAAAAAGTTAGATGTTGAATTATGGAAGAGTCACAAATAATGTAGCGTTTCCGAAGGATCTTTCCCAGCCTGACATTGTAAACTAAGAGTATGTTCTATAAACTGATTCTGAAAATCGGCAATCGAAACGTGGCGCTCATTATAAAAGTCGGCAATGTTGCTAGAAAAACTAGTGTCAAATTCTGGTACGTGAGACGCAGACAAATTTACTGCATCGTAACTCTTACCACTTCCAGTTGGTCCATTTATGAATATGTATGACATTTTGGGGATACTATATCATAGAAAAAAAATTTTTTAAATTATTTTTATTAAGATATATACGATAAGACAATGACAATCCTTTCTATTTCAAATGCAATAAAAATACTTGAAACCGGAGAAGGCGTCCGAATCAGTGACGGCAAACTCATATTTGGTGAATCTTTGGTAGATCCTATTATATATGTAGACAGTGAGCTAGAAGTAGTTTTCCCCATCGGACCTAAGTACGGTTCTAAAGATCCTGCTACATGCGATGGGGTGTGTGTCCGTTGGCAACCGAGTCTTCAAAAGTTTACTGATTTAATAGTATTCCGTACCTTAGGTGAAAGTTTCGATGCAAGCACTGCTAAAAGTTATGCTGCAAGCCTGGCCGCTCACTCCAAGAATACTATCGGAACCGTCACCGAAGGGAATCCTATCGGAACGACCTGCAGATTTTACAATCCATCTAAAGTGTATCAGAAGCGAGGGAGCGGGGCGCAGCCAGTTGCGTATTTTAAATTTCAGTTTAAAAGAGGGGGAGAAATCACGATTTCGCTACATGTATTGATATGGTTCAAGAAATTGACTGCGGTTTTAAACAGTGAGCCCATTGCCAGTCCGAGAAAATCCTGCTATTGTACCTCGTAATATCCGAAAAGGTAGTAAGATAGAATTCTTAGCATTTAAACCGCGCTTAAGTAAGCGTGGCCTTTCTTTCACTGTTGAGAGATTATATTTTGTGCTGCGCCTAATAAACCAGAAATTCAAGATGCGGAAGAACTAGTCGACTTAGAAAGATTAGGTGAGATATATAAACAAATAAATGCTGACAAAAATATTATAGTGGATTTTGATGACCTATCATAGAATAATTATTTTTCATTTTTAAAAAATTTTAGGATAGTATATATCATAAAGATTATTATGGCCCGTCGATTACATGAAGCATTCAAGGGAGCAGTTTTACGAAAAAGAATTTCCTGAAGTCAAGCGAGTCGAGGATATCGGGGAGCTGGTGGATATTGAAGGTATGGTCAAAGGGAAAGATGTACTCTGTTTATACCGAAATGGAAGTCAAATTATCGGATCCGAAAACTGGTAATACACAACCGCGTACATTGTATGTTAAATTAAAAGATACATACACAAAAGATGTAAGAGGATCGGGATCGGATGTGGGGCAACAATTAATAGATCGCTACGACCTTATGCTTGATACAATTGAAAATGTTGAGGGTTCTGGTCTCGTTCTCGAGGAGATACTTAATTTTGAAGTAATTCTAGTAGAAGTTTACTCGGGCTGGGGCTGGCGCAGTCCAACTTCCCGGATGGTTAAAAAATAAGCATTGTGTTAGCGATCTGGTGCTACCTTCGGGCAGCGAGAATTGTTTTCAATACGCCATCGTAGCAAGTATAAAGTTGAGCGATCCGGAGTTTCGTGAAAAGAAATGTGGTCAGGTAAGGAGAAAATGGAATACGTACGCCCCATTTATGGCTGACTACTGTTGGGAGGGAATACCCACGCCCACGCCCGCCGATCTGACTGTATTCAGGCGCTTCGAGCAGCAAAATCCAGGCATCAAACTTCAAGTATTTCAGATCTACGAAAATGATCCCACTCCCCCGTCCGACATAACTGTGTTATATAGTAGCGGAGCCGAAGGCGATCAAATAGCAAATATCTTACTGATAATCGGTGAAGCCCGAAGGTGCCACTATGTACCAATTACTGCGTTAAATCGCCTTCGTAATTCTCGTACTAATCGAAAGAATGAGCGCAGACAGAAGTGTATTTGTATGGTTTGTAAAAGAGGTTTTAAGTCAACAGAAGAATTAGAAATACATCAGGTGTACTGTGGAACAGACGACGCCCAGCCAGTTTTTCCTAAGGAAGTGTGTCAATTCGAAGGACATCGGAAGAAGGTCCCCGCCCCCTACGTCGTCTATGCAGATACTGAGGCAATTATTGAGAAGGGGACCGGCCGACACATTCCAATTTGTCTTTCGTATGTTATGGTGGAACGGTGGGGCGAAGGGCGACCACCCACTGTTTATGGTAAAAGAACATTCACGGGGCTCTCCTGTGTTACAGACTTTCTGAAGGATATGAAAGAACGGGCCGAGTATTATTCGAAATCGTATTATTGGAAAATAATACCGATGAAAGATAGATCTAATTACCAGCGTGACGGATGTGATCCAGTCTGTATTGCATGTGGAGAGCCGGCAGGATACCGAGTAGTGAAGGAGGAGGCGACCTTCTATTGCGAGGGATGTCGCCCGTCGAGAACCATTCCTATCTACTTTCACAACCTCAAGGGATACGATGGTTCTTTTATTTTGAAAAAGTTACATGAAATAGATGGAGGGGGTTCCGGACAAGAGCCAAATTTAATAGCTAAGACGGGTAATGGTGGAATTATGGGTCTCTCGAAAACATTTATTTTTAGTGGCTCAATTGTTGTCGATGGGAAGAGGGAGATAAAGAGACGTTTCTTTTCTATAAAGTTTATGGACAGTGCTCAGTTGATGATGGGGTCATTGGCGAAGTTGGCAAAAACTGTGCCGGAGACCCACGGGTGGACGGCGGCGCCACTTCGTATCCGAACATTCAAAGGGCGAAAGGTTTCTTCCCCTACGAATATTTAGACTCGGTTGACAGACTGGGAGAGAACCAGCTCCCGGAGAGGGGGGAATTTTATAGCGAATTGACGGAAGAGGGGATTTCGGAGTCTGATTACGAACATGCATAAGATTATGGGACGAAGTTGAGTGTAAGACGATTCGTGATTATATGGAATTCTATTGCGAGACTGACGTTCTCCTTCTTGCGAATATATTCGAAAATTTCCGTGACACATGTTTAGAAGCATATAAGTTAGATCCGGCCCATTACATGTCAGCGCCTGGCTTGACATGGGATGCTATGTTACTTTACACGGGTAATAAATTTGGGCTCATTCAAGATGCTGAGCAGATGACTTTCGTACAACGGGGAATACGAGGAGGTATCAGCCAGTGTAATATTCATTATTTACAGACAAATCATCCGGCTTACGCTGGCTCCGCCGGCGGGAATTACGATCCAGAGAAGCCGGTGACCGAAATAAAATATCTCGATGCAAACAATCTCTACGGCTGGGCAATGAGTCAGGCAATGCCTACGGGCGGACTTCATTGGATGACGATGGAAGAGTGGGAGGAATGGTATGCCCGAGCTGGCGGAGCGTGGGGACCTGGCGCCACCTTTCCACCAAGTTTTCTAGAAGTAGACTTAGAATACCCAGCCGAATTACATGAAGAACACAGCGATTTGCCATTAGCACCGCATCACTATGAATTTCCGAGGCAGGGCGGTCGACTGATTACAAGTGTGATGGATAGAGAGTCCTATGTCTTACACTACAAGTTGCTGGAATTCTATCTTCGGATGGGAATGAGATTGAAAAAGATTTATCGGGTGCTTGCTTTCGATGAAGCTCCATGTCTCGCGAAATATATTGACTTTAACACTAAAATGAGGGCAAAGGGGAGGACAGATTTTGAAAAGAATTTCTATAAGCTGATGAATAATGCAATGTTCGGTAAGACAATAGAAGATGTTCGAAAGTACAGAGACTTTAAATTTGTTTCGGACTGGAACGGCACGGATAGTGGACGTAAAAGATTCAGAAGTATAATCCAAAGATGAAACATATAACTTTCATAACTTCCGAAGAGGATGGCGATTCCTGCGACAGTGCCCTACTGGAACTGAAAACGGATGAGCATAGATATGTAAAACCAGTTTTCATTGGCGCGGCAGTGCTTGAACTTTCTAAGCTGCTAATGTATGAGACGCATTACAATTACTTTCGGGCCCAGTTCCCTGGAATACGATTAGCCTACATGGATACTGACAGTTTTGTTTACAGTGTGCCAATACCCTCCCCGGATCCGGACGTAACTTTCAATGATATAGTTCGGGAAGATGTTGAAAAGAATGGTGAGAAGTCTATATATGATACTAGTGGGATGAGCTCCGTCCCCAACTTTCCGAAGATTAATAAAAAAGTGATAGGTAAATTTAAAGATGAGTTGAATGGTGAACCTATTCTTGATTTTGTCGGCATACGCTCGAAAGTGTATGCTTTTCGAACTCCCGTTTCCGAGACGAAAAAAAATAAAGGGGTGAAAGATGTTTGTGTTAGAAAACATTTGAACTTTGAAGATTATAAAGATCTATTTGAAACTGGGAAGGAGCCGGAGCCGGCACAGTTTGTACAGTTTGTACGGAAAAAGGCTGGAGAAATCCGTAGTGAAAAGCGTAGTAAAATTATGATGGCGCCAAATGATATCAAACGTGTGCAGCTATATAATCCAGACACGGGCGAATGGTTGGCAGAAACATGGCCGATAGGACGGACGACGGGTCATGGTTACGGTTTAAAATTGTAAAGACATTAATCTACTATTTTCAATAGAGACTAGGGCATCACTGATAACATAAATGTGGGCAAATATATTATCATTGTGAGCGTCATCGCCACCCCACGCGGTATCTTTCTTCAGGATCTCAAGTTGAATTCCGTCCTTTGTGTTCATTACTTTTAAACCATTTCCATGAAACTCAATATCTTTAAAGCTACGCAGATCGATAAACAGACAGAATTTATTCTTCAAATAATCGGCCTCATCTATATCAATTTCACACCAATCTTTATCTTCAGCAAAATACCGTCGCACCTCTCGCCAAAATTGTCTTGGTATCATCTTCTGAGCGTACACTTATTTGCAATGCCTTCGATCATTACAGACACAGATTCAATGGAGGGGTTAAAGAAAAGTTCACTGTTCAGTTCTGACTGATTCTGATTTTAGTGAAGAGTATAGCGATACCTCTAATGCTACGTCGTGGTACATTTATATTTTCATTGATAACCGTGTCCGATTCTTTGAATGGGATTGTTCTAAAATAATGTATATGCTCGTAAAGGTAACTTTTTCCACTGTTGTAATAACCAGCAGTTGACCCGCGAGATCGAGGTCAGAAATTGTCTCGTATTCCATTTGAATGTTTTTAATTTATAATTGGTTGTAATAACACTGATTACTGACAAGTAATTGGGGGGCGGGTGCCAACGTAATTTCCCATTCGATATGACTCCCTAACGCTGATGGATATGCAACTCCATGGCCTGTTATGAGGGGGTGAGTGAGACGAATAGCATATTTTGTTTTATATGTGTCGAAAAGTAACTTATCGCCCACGACGGCGGCATCTGCATCGGTCGAACCGCTTCTTAATTTTCTTAGATTTTCGTTCTGAATTCCGTACAGTGTCATGTTAGTTCTCTCCTTTTTATGTTTGAAGAGATCGCGATAACATTCAATAAGGTTATATTTATTCAAATCGAAAAGTGTCTGACCCTCAAATGTGAGTTTCATACGCTCCACCAAATTTTTTGCAACATTTTGTACTACACGGGTAGTTCCACCTCCCGTTACTTCGAGATCAAAAACCAGGTCGAAAGTATCTGGAACTAAGAGTACTCCGCTTTCTAACTTTGGACATCGTATGATAAGTGTCTGGCCTGGATCTGCCTCACTTGGATTATGAGCAATCACATGATGAGTTCTTTCTGACTTCGTTCCATTCGGTATTCGGTTGGTGAAAGTCGGTGATAATGTTCTATCGTACCCCATTTTTCGTGTAATGTATATAGTAGAAGAAAAAAAAGAAAATTAATCACATCTTTACATAAATATTTCCGTCTGCTTGAAAGATAAATCGATTCCTGTGTCGCGAATCAATCGAAGAAACCCAATATTCTTGGAGATGATGAGCCTCCTGGTCATCCTCAGTATCCTGGAATACAGCTATGAATTCTAGTCGCTTAAAGAAGTTAGTCTTTTGACATTCCTTCACGAAAGCTAATATGTTATGATATAGATTATCATCTTTGAGTCGGACACCTGGATTTGCTCGAAGTATATGTCGATTTACCCGCCGAAGTTTGCACCATTCCAATTCGACAGAGAAACCAAACAGGTCTTTATTTTTAGAAAGAAACTTTGCAATATTCTTTCACCAAACATGTTGATGCCGTAGGGTGTGTGTATATTATATATATACATAATTTTATTTATAATGACTAATGTTAATCCAGTTAAAAATATCCATAGCTGTTCTCCAACAAATCCGACAACCGATCCTGCTGTTTTTAATAGAAAACTAACAAGAGAGCCGATTAAACCTGGTATTGCAGCAGCACTTTTTGCGGCCAAGGTTTTTAACCATTCGCCAAATTGCTTTACAATTTCTTTCGCTTTTGTATATACTTTGGGCGGACCTGAACCAGACCCGCCAGTTCCTGCTCCCGCTCCTCCTCTAGTTACAGCCAGGGCAATTGTTGATATTGTCATTCCAAGGGCAGTCAGTATTGCAGCGATTGTAATACCATTTCGTTTAAATAACTCTGTCAGCTTCAGTCTCAGTGATAATTCTGGATCAGAAATTACATCACGAAGAGACCTAGTCGACGCCAGTCTTTCACGTGCCCCACTGATCATATCATGTTGTACTTCAATACGATTATTAATTTTAGCTAGTCTTGTTCTGAGTTCAGGTGTAAGTTCTGTCTGTTCTGACATAATTTTATCTCTTTCACTGTAAAGCTCATTAAGACGCATATTTGCCATCTTTAATTCATCAACAAAAGCTCTGTAGTCAGGGTTTAGATTATTCCATTCATCGATTTTATTTTCTATAGTATGTATTTCATCGGCATTATCGCTAAAATTTACTCGTAAATCTGTTATTCTATCTCTGAGTCGTCCAATGTCGTAGGGTTTCAGTCTATCGGCCTGCCTGTTCATTAATTTTTCGCTTCATTATCAGTCAATTGTGTTACCATTTCTGGTGGATATTCTAATATATCTTTTTTAAATTCTGCAGCTCCCTTACCTTTTATTGAGGAGATCATTAAAGACTTCTTGCCTTTATTTGATGTCAGCCTGGCGTCTCGATAATACAGCTCTCCATTCCTAATACTGGCATTATTATGCATTAAAATTCGTTTATGCTCATCAGTAGTCTTATTAGCATTTAAGTATTGGTCAGTCATTTGTTTTGTAATTTCTACTCTCTGTTTAGTCACACGATCTACATACGGACTATCTCGTGAGCCAGCCTGGGAAGGATCGGCTTCCGCAAGTGCATTATCATCATAGGAAAAAGTTGTTTCAGCAGTAGCATCATCATCATCATTTACATTTGTATCATTGATATCCTGGAGTGGTATATCTTCTCCTCCTTCTGCCATATTGTATTTCTATATTACTACAATTATTTTTTATCATCCCTTACATATACAGTAAAAAAAAAATGCACATCTCAGTTGTTGAAAGCGTTGAACAATTGGCTGATTACATAGAAAGAACAAGTGCTGCATATCGACGAAGTTATAAATTAATGGGTCGAATTGATATGGCTCTCAATATTACTAAGGGAATTCTTGTAAGCTCTGCTGTAATAGCAGCAATTCCAACAGTTCCGGTACTGTTAGCCTTAACTCCTATACCTGGCGTCGTTATTGATGTAATACAAGGAAAAACGGGAGTATCAAAAAGAAGAGAGAAGTATAAACATTATTACGTTCAATATAAACAGCTGCTTACACAAATACAAGAAAAAGGTGCAACCTTCGGAACGAGGAGGCTCCGGGGTCAGAACTTATTCAGAACATATTTCATCAGGCGCTAGAAATACAAAAACAAGAAGGATTTAGTCCGCCGCTGGAGCGATATCTACGATATTATGGATTGAATGGATATGAAAGTTAGTTCGTACCGATAGGAACTTCGTGTTCAACATCAGCTAGACTCCGCGACCGGCGGCGGACTGACAACGGGGTCTTTATATAGGCTAGTTTGATGGTGATGACTCACACGGAATTTCCCGTACACCTTCGGAACGTGTATAAACATGCTCAGCAGGGAATTTCCCCGCTTAGTTCAGAACAATGCACTGTTGCGCAAGCTGCCAGCTGTTGCGCATGCGTGAGTTCATATATAGGTCAGGGGTCATACTTTAGTTACATGGATGGTTAATTTTTCCTTCGCTTCATGTAGATAAATGAATAAAATGGGGTGTAAAATTCTTATTAATCCCAGTTGACCACGTTTACTTACTACTGTGGTCGCTCGGTTGTTCGATTAAAGTAGAGGTGTAGTGGCAAAATTGCCATAGTTATTATGCTTCTATGTACTATAGTCAGAAACACGGAAAATACTGTATTTTGCATATTGATACAAAATAGAAACCTTATATAATATACAACGTTCTTACATATGACAGATTCTTGAAGTTTTCGGGAAAATATCTTATATAATTTCTGGTCTTTACAACTCGAGTATTACACAAGAAGAAAGCTTGGCTTTGCCTGGCAGTAAGTAAACACAACATCAGTCAACTAATTTTGAAACTTTATATATTTTTATATAACATGTATTCCTCGTTCCAAAATGCTTCTTTTGAACCGGTGAGGTCAAATATGCATATAATTAACGGAGACATCGTAACGCAATCCATTATGAGTACAACTGACGACCTCGCTAACTTTGTTCTGTACTTCACTAAGCCTGGAAGCAGTACAATTGCTTCGGAGACCATGTACATTGGTCTTCACTTGGAAAAAGACCATGTTGAAAGACTATCCAACTCATCTTTGGTGATCATTGGAGATGGGAATGAGATCACATACCATCAGCACAGATATTATTTCCTAATCTGACGGCAGGAACTATTGTTAATAGAATCGTGAGTGAATTTATGCTAACTACATAATGATGAATCGCAACAGCATCGGAGTTCACATATGCGTATCACATGAAACGCAGTAGTCTATATAATATATATTCACAAAATAAAGGTTGCCCATTTTTTTATGTATAAAACTTCTGATATATCAGAAGAATATCAAGAGAATGTGGTAAAATTTGCTCTGACGAGGGATTAAGAAAGAAAAGAGAACTTAAGCGTATTTTACTTTTTCATAGAATGTTCTTTTTTAAAGCAGATTCAGTGTTTACTCTGTATACATCACAAAAAAAACAACTTAAATACTTCATGTTGATCCTAGTTTTCCTGTGTTGAGATTACGTGCTCAAACGTTTGTTAAGGTTCGAAGATTTAATCAACGGAACTAGATTTGCATGTACAACTAATAACTCATGTAACCTTCATCAACTTTCTCCAACGTGCCATCATGTACAGGTGAAATTGTTTAACAGATGTGCATTTCAGAATGTCCAGACTTCTAAACTTGACATGAAAGATGTTATGAGTTTGACCTTAACAAATGAAGAGGGAAATGAACTTCAAGGTAAATGGTCTACCAACATCACGTGGAGGAACGCACTACTATTTGCAGCACTTTTTAAAAATTTATTTTCCCTTGCATCATATAACATGACATATTTTTGCAACCATACTTTCTTGTAATATCTACAAACTATCTGCACCTACCCCCCTAACACTCAAAACACGCATAATCACACATATAAATGTACTCAGATTTATTTGTGAAAAAGGAAACACTTAATGTAAAATTGAGATAGCATTATGACATTTATTTGAAACCTTTGTTGCACAAAGGTATTAAGATAGATAGATACATACACATGACTGCATGCAAAGGTATGTGTGTGAGTTAAGTACGCAGTAAGTGTTTATAATGTGAGGTTTTATACCTCATAACAATGGCAGCCTTTATAAATTGCAACCATAGATTGCGATGCAATTACAGTTCATGTAATTATAGAAATAAATGAATTAATAAATTAACTGAACTAACCTGTAAAAGCAAAAGTCATTATATTGTCATCAGGAATTGCAAGCATTGTGCTGTGATAAAACTTAATCCAGTTATGTAGTATAACGATACATATATTCTTTATCATTTTTATAGTGACAGACGCCGAGGAAGACATCGCTATACTGTTCGCCAGTCATCCTCCGGCACCAAACACCAGTGTGTTGATCGAGACTCTAAATCTTGAAGCTGATAATGTCACCTACTTTGGCTCATATACAACGGTAAGCAACTTTAGAGAAAGGTTTTGTATAAGAAGAAGCAATGTAGACCTATATACGTTTTAGAATTCGCCAAAATATTTTGACGGTGTGCCCAATTTCATCAAAACATCTTAGAGAGATTCATCATCACATTTTCAAATAAACAATTTAGTTCTGCATAATTATATTAATTACAAAGTTTTATTATGTTTATCAATACCTGTGACCTAACCATGTATCGTTTTCCCCGTACACATGTATAGATATTGATTCAGAAGTCTTTCTATGTCACCATCATCTGGTTGGAGAACTCTGAAAGAGTTTATGGGAATGCAACAGCGTACATTTTCAATAATGTGGTTGTGTATTCAAAGAGCTACAGTGGCTATGTATTTTCCGCTGGTGTCCAATTTGTGGGAGATCATTCCACCATCTTTATTGCAGAGAACTACTTTCTGATGTCAGGGGAATATTATCTGACATTTACATTTCCAATCAGTAAGTGTGAGTCTTATAATGTGCAATAATGACATGACATGCAAATCTGAAACATCTCACCATTAAACCAAATTTCTATGCTGTCTTATTTGAGATGCAATTTCATCTTGATGTGTTTGTCCGCAGATATCCTGATTTATATCCAATGAAACTTTGTGGTGGGTTCACTGAATGCTGTCTCTTGAATGTTCGCTTACAATGTCACGTGGATTTTGCAATTTCACTCTGACGACATATTCGTCGTGAACAGAAGGAATACAGTTGTTTCCACTTCATTCTTTGATGTTGTCTTGACTTTGAATATACATGTAAGTCAGAAGAATATATTTTCTTATAATAGTAAGTTACAAAGAACATGAAGAACGTTAACTCTTTCATTATAATTAAGAACCTATCAATTTGTTTGTACTGTCATATTAAGCTGTACATCTAATTTAATCTTCTTTATCCATTTAGAGCTCAACATGACGTTCTCTGTCAATGTCAAGCAAACGCAGTGCACTTATCTGAACGAAGTGTCAGCAACATGGGAAGATGACGTCGGGGAGAATAACATCGTTCTTATTTCTCTTTAAATGGTTGCTTTAAGAATCTGAATCATTGCTGATATAATGGCTTACTCTCAAAGTAACAAAGAAGTAGTAAACACAGATCACATTTGAATTGTGTCAAATAGAGCACAGCCCTCGGTGTACCACAGGTTAATTTTGGACAATTTATTTCCGTCTGAAGATAATAAGTAATATTAAAGAAAGAGTGAAACAGATTTAATTCTTTCTTGTTATATACATTAGTAAGACCACTGCGCAGTGCATAAACAATAAATTCAAACACACACTTTACTTGGCCTCCCACCGATGCACACAGTTCACAACACTTTGTCAGACCCGGGCAGGTAGAATTTTCTGTTAAATAAGTCTAAAGTTGGACATAAATGGCAATTTTGGTAAATAAAATTTTGCATTTAACATGATAAAAAGCTATGATGTTCAATAAAGGACGTATTTTGCCGAAAACCTACCAGTCTAAGAACTGGCAATTTGCATCCAGTTATTGACAGTGATGGCACTCTTTTTAAGGTGAACGCTGTCGTCTTTAAGTTCGATTCATGCCTATTAGGCGTGTGTGTCCTTAAAGTTGTCCATATGCTGACGGTTTTCTGGTTTTTTTACGGTATAATGGTAACGATATCTGGTATCAAAGGCGAAGTGAAGAATAAAACTTTCTGGCTATTGGCACCATTTTATTTTATAAATGGGTAGTTAAAAAAAGATTTTACATTTTTCGTATTTATTTCTTTACAAGCCCTGTAAAAACATGGAGGTGTCCATGAATTTAGTCGGGGACATATCCAGTTACTCGAATAGCTCATTAAACTTGCGTAGGCGTAGCCATTTAGTCATCAAAGTCAGTGGCGCAACTTTAATGTTTGATATTCTTCAATTTAGAGCTTAACCTATTAAATTATACTTTACGGTTATTTCTGCCGGGTTCTAGCATCATGCGTAACATTTAATACCTATATTATCACATTGCATCGATGCTGAACATAATCTGCAACTTACGCAAAAGGTTACATATTAATTCTCGATACGATATGAATGAATAACTTCGGTTTGTGTTCTTCCATACCTACATTTAACATTGTTTCATATCTTAAGTAGAATTTTTTGTCTTTAACAGGTGTCACCAAAGTCAAACTTGACCTCTACAGTGTGCCTGTGTAATCACCTAAACACATCAAGACCATAGAACGTCAGTAAACCCCATACAACGTGATAAAATATACCAATCTGTACGAACGTCTTATAATCATTGAAGATGTACAATAACTTTACTTTTTGTTGCATCTTTATGCATGTCCTAGACAGTTACTTCCTACGTGTGTTATGGCATGTAATCATTTAGAACAAATACTTTACTATTGTGTGAGATAAGCATTTTGATAACTTTGCTTTAAAAACCTTGTCTTCCAGACCCTTCTCCTCTTTTACGACATCTAATCCTATACTCAAAAGCTTGTCCACACACATCAGATTTGTATGGGACTTCTATAAATATATGCAAAAACACAAAATTGATATCAGACATAGCCAGGGATTGTATAATTCGATGAATTTATTAGCAGTCTGTTAGTAACGTTAACAACGTCAACCAATTACATATACATCGTAATTGTTCATAAATGTTGATAAATATATGGTGTTTCTTTTAAAAAGCAGTGCACGATAAACATAACATTTACATCTCAAGAAAAAGTGAATGCAAAACAAAAATAAGAGAGACTTTAAGGTAGCTCGATTTGATCAAGGAAATAAAAAGATGATTTCGATCATAACGAGGAATATTTTAGTACACTTCTTGATTTAACCAGGAGGAGAGCATTAAACCCTCAAAAAGACACAAACTTTACACTGCAATGTTCATATCTGACAAAACGTCTGGGGCGTAATCTTGAAGTGTGATACTACGATTAATTTTGTCCCTAATTGGATTGTTGTGTAAGGTGATCCATGATTGGTGTACAAAGTCAAAAGAGGGTGCGTTATCTAACTTGCGGACGTTTGCAACGAAAATTATTTGTGTTATTTTGCCATTAACAAACACACTACCGTTACTGTAAACTTTATCTAAACTCTTTAAATTGTGTTGCTTTGTTGTTATCAGTCGTTGAAGTCAACATAGAATGGTGAAAAGTTAAATAAATCTCACATGTAGCAATTGCATCTTTCACAGTCAATGTTTATATCTTTCTGTTTGTCTATATATAATATATTATATATATATAATATATATATATATATATATATATATATATATATATATATATGTATGTATATATATTATGTATGTATGTATGTATGTATGTATGTATGTATGTATGTATGTATGTATGTATGTATACAACCTGTGTCAATTGTAGAGTGCTCATATTGTTCCCACAATTGCCATATCATTTTGATAGGTACGGTTAGGACAGATATATGCATGAGGCTTGAACAAACTGTGAGATCATCAATACATTAATGTTAGTAATTAAACACACAGAAATCGTTTAACTTCGAGATTTCTGACGAGACTGCAACAACATGACTTTTTACGAATACAAAATGAAGCTGCTAAAATACAATAATTTGACTCAATATCATCCGCTTGTAATTGGGAATGCTCCAAATGCCCCTATGTTCACTACATGGAAGTATTATTTTTTATTGATAATGCTATGCCTTTTTTGACTGTTACATCTTTTGTACCGGTATAATCAACAAACCGCAGCATGTTTCACCAGATTTAGTGCAGTCATTCAGGATATAGATGTCTAATTACAAACATTCTTTCTCTATTTAGGGACCACGCTTTACTACCAAAAAAACAATAGGTTAGGTCCATACTATGGCGGTGAAAAAATAAAGCAAATCTGGAATGCCACCCTAATTATGAAAGGTCATTCACCAGAAATGCTAACTTTCGATTATTTTCTCATTATTTTTATTTTATATATCAATTGCAATTTCTTAGTCCACTTTCCAAAGAATGTTGAAACACCCACTATCCAGCTTGTCAATTCCGCGTTCTATATGTATAAAATGCATTGTTATTGTTTGAATTCTAGTCCGGACAAGAAGTAACTTTTCGACAATACAGTTTAGACAAGCATACGCTGAGTTGACAAGCTGAATACTGTGTATTTTAACATGCTTTGGGGAGTAGAACAATGAATTATGGTTCACATTGAAAACAAAATTCGTGCAAAATATTATCAATAGTTAGCATTACTGGCCCTTTTTTATAAGTCAATTAGTAATTAATCGACGGTATGTTGCTAAACGTCACTGTGAGATCAACATATTTACTAAGTTTCATCTTATTTGCTGCAGTGTTTCTGGACAATTACGAAAGCTTACTAAATAGGCAATTAAGCAACTAACTGACATGATAGTGCTACTTGTCTTTGCACGCGATTACAGCACTGAGAGTTCACCGTCTGTACCATGTTTCATCAAATTTGGTGCAGTATTTCTTGACATATCACACTAATTTGAAAAGGTTATTAAATATTTGAATTAGCAATAAATTGACGTGATACTGCTAAATGTCTTTGTACACTGTTACAGTACACATCCAAATATCTTTGCACAATATTATAGCTCTGGTATATCAACATCTGTACCAAGTTTCATCAGACTTGAGTCAGTATTCCTTGAAATATCAAGAATGATTTGAGTGTCTTTACACATTCACATTAGGAAGATGCAAAAGTAATTTCGGGTTCAGATCGAGACAATACAAGTCTGAATACATTAAACCAAAGGTAAATTTGGAATAACATTCAGAGGATCCGATGTAGCTCTGAATATCGAAAAATTCCTCGGGGGCTAAATGTTATTGTTTTGTGAAAGCAAGAAGGGCGGATCAAGAGACCATAGGGTACTATACTTATGCCGAGATTTTTTTGCAAAATTGCTTCACTAGTATCTGAGAAAAGGCAGGTGACAGATTCATGGATGGACGGACGGGGCCTATCTATAAGTCCTTGCTGGACTTTGCCAGTGGCTGGGACTAAAAACTCTTGAAATGTACATCCTAGGGCACACATTTTTCATTCCCCTAATCTTGTAAAGAACCATTGGGTATTGTTTAACTTTTGATATTAGTCGCTATGTAAAATATTACCTACTAACCTACTTACCTACCTACCTACCTACTCATCTACCTACCTACCTACTTACATACCTACCTATCTTCTACCTACTTACTTACTTACATACTTACTTACCTACCTACCTACCTACCTACCTACCTACCTACCTACCTACCTACCTACCTACCTTCTTACTTACTTACTTACTTTCTTATTTACTTTTTTACTTACTCACTCACTCACTCACTCACTCACTCACTCACTCACTCACTCACTCACTCACTCACTTTCCACTCACTCACTCACTCGCTCGCTCACTTTCCCACTCACTCACTTGCTCACTCACTTGCTCGCTCGCTCACCGCTCACTCCACTCACTCACTCACTCACTACTCACTCACTCACTCATCACTCACTCACTCGCTCACCTACTTACTACTTACTTACTTACTTACTTACTTACTTACAAGTTAACCCTGATCACCTTTATAATTTTCTCTGTCTCAACATCGACGTGAGAGTAATATTCGACCTGCGGTCCCATATTGTGATTTTAAATGTTACTATGCAACATCTATCGAGTGTTCATGTGAACAGTATTTCCGATAGAATCTGTCACACAATAATGAAATGTAGCGTAACGACAGGAGTATGGAGCACCCATATCATTTTATCATTTAGAGCTTCGATTTTAAAGACTATCAGTCCGCTTAATTTGCAAGAGAGGCCCGTTTCGTGGTAAAATATTGTAACGGGGTTTTACAATGTTGCGGTTTAAGTGCACATTACGGGAAAGCTCCATTAACTTTGGAATACCCCACTTCCCTACTTTGTTATCAGAGGATTAATTTCACAGGCCTGCCTTTCCTACAATGGCAGCAGCTGGATAAGATAAACGAAACAATACAACATTAACACCTTGGGGGATTAACAGTCTTCTGTTTGTCACCCGAGTTGGTCAGGCAAGGACCCGGGTTTCAGGTACCATGTAAGTTAATGCAGTCTTTCCCTAATGATTACTACGTGGCACTTATATTTAAGTACCATGAGACAGTTATCTCAGGTCTTGACTCCAACATCAATCATGAAGCAATGATTTAGTGAACTATTCGAGTGTGGTAATGCTGGGAGAAGATCCTGGCATTGAAGATGATGATAAATAGAAATGCTTAAAATTTTGCTTGTGCATATTTTCATCACAATTTTGCTAGCCAGCTTAACTTTGTAAAATGTAAAAAAATTATTCATATCCTGAATTTTTATTGTGACCCCCAAAAACAATTAATGAGCCCGGGGCGATGTCAATACGACTTTTCAATTTTTTCCTTCATCCGTGCGACCAAATTTAATTATTCAGCTACCACTTTACTTAATTACTTACAGGGCATATGAAATGGTTGTTACCAAATCTAGCTTCATCTCAGAATGCAATGCGAGATAATTTCCGGTTGCTATCGCTTAGCAACCGCAGCTTATATTCTGAGGAAATTAAAAACGAAAATAAATAGTTTATTCCGCTCGTTAAAGTGATACGACAGACGACATTGCTTGGCCAAAGACAAGATGGCACAACTTGATCGATGCTATTAATAACTGAATACAAGAACAAGTTTTCTCTGTCGAAAATATTGGAAAAACACTTGGAGGAGTGATGAAAGATCAAGAGCTCATGGCAGTACTTATAGTATCAATGCTTCTTTGTACTGGAACCACGGTTCATTGTGGAAAAAGTCTCGATAATACAGGTATGTGAACAAATACCTCGTCACGTCCACACTTTACACTGCTATCAAATGGCTTCCAAGGATAACAAAACATGGAATTCAGTCTCTCGACTTGTTGACTGAAACCAGTGAAATATAAAAAATTAGTATTTCAAACTTAAATGAAGAAATCAATAATGATTGTGTTTGGTCCTATATTTTAATATCTGTTTGTAGCAGAATTAATTTTGATAGATTCTCATATCTCTAGTTGTAAAGCATTTTGGCCCGTTTCATCATACGGAAGATGTTTCATAATACCACCATTCGTTTTTCAAACTATCTTCTTTTCAGCCTTGGCCGCCATCAAATGAGTTATTGACCTATTCGCCTTAAACTTCCTTTGCAATGAAAACTTAACCTTAGGACTCCCAAGTGACTTGCGAGATAATTAAAAATAAAACTACCATTGCGTATTTTTTAATTTATAAAATCATTCCTTGTTTCAAACAGTCTGTTTCAGCTGACTTCACATGTTTTTAATTGGTGAAGATGATGTTAATACTTACATATCAAGCGTGCGTTTGTTAGATTTGTGTCATTTGAAAATCATCGTGTACATAATTTGAACATAGGAACTCGTTTTGAACCATACTTTGCCTTGGTTTTACCACGTAGACAAATGTATACGAAAATGTTTTGGTTTGTTGTCGTGTGTCGTGACCTTAACATTACTAAAATGGCAGAGAATCTATTGTAATTGATACTGATGCAAAGAGAAATTTATCACTTGCTCTGGCAATATGTAATTTTTTTCGAGAATGGGAATCAGTCTCTTCATTATTTGCAGCTAATCGTGCCCAAACAATAGTAATGCGACTTCATGCGTAATGCGCACTTACAAATTTTCTTACGTCTTGAATTTTAACTTAATATTGACAGTTCAGCCGCTTACATGAAAAAAGAAACGCGCACCTTTGTGGCATCATCTCTGAAAGGGATGTGAAATGAATTGCTGTGAATTCAATGTTTCAATAATGGGGGTGTACTCTAATGTAGATGTACTCTTCATAAGTGCGTGTTTATTTTCTTCATTTCCGAATTCGCAAATTTGAATTCCAGAAATCAGAAAAAAAAATTTCTTATTTTGTTACTGCAAGGGTCTGGATGGCCAAAAGAAAAACAAACGTACAGTTTGGAGGTAATTTAGTTTTAACATGTTAAAACTTCGGTAAAATATAAATCAAAGACAGACACGGAAATATTAGACCATTCTTGCAACAACTGCTGCATGTGGTATATTGAAAAGTCAAATGAAAGGTACATTCCTTACTGGAATAAGGGTAGTCCTTTAATTGAACATCATTAACTAACGTGTTCACTCGATTAAGCTACTGTCGCAGCGATATATGTTTGTGTGTGTCTGTATCTGTCTGTGGACGCTATATCTCATGAACGGCTTATTGGATCAAAATGTTTTTTTACTTAGATTCATTTTGCTAATTGCAGACATTATGAGCTTTTGGAGGTTGTGGCTTTTACGCTTATTTGCTTTAGTAATGTTTGTAGAAGAAAGCACATTGGCAACTGCTGGAAAACAATGTTATGGGTGGGGAACATTTGTCAATTATTGGAATTATCATGACAGGACCTCCGCACGAATTTAACAGCAAACAAATGTGGCAAATTCGCCAGAGAGATTCTCTTCTTTTTAAGGAAGGAAGTATCGACGACGAAATAAGTAAATAACAAATTGTAATTCATTCATGTTAACTTTATTTCCTTCACTTTAATATCATACGTAGCATAGTGTACGGGTATAGTTCACTAATAAACATCAAGGTGTGCCACTTTACTTAATTAAAAGTTGACCCAAGAGACCTAGGGTAATCATTCGTCTACCACATTACTTAATTACGTTCAGAGCATATCGAATGATCATTTACAAAACTAATCTTGGTCTCTACAACTTGCATATAACTTTCGGTGGCTGTAGCGTAGCAACCGCTGCTGGTATAGGTATATTTGTTCTGAGCATTACCTTGATACTACAGAAAGTATAGTTTTGTTAAAAGCAAGATGGTTTCGTCAGATACTGAGAATATCGACTAAACGGCAAGTTTGATCAATGCTATAAATGACGTAGCGAAAGTGACTTCTAGCAATCACAGCAAATTGAAACTGCATTACAGTTAACCGTCTCCAATCGAGGAATATCCAGCGACAGGCCTTCAGTTAAGAGTAGCCGTCCAAATTTCCGATGATAAGCCGTTTACTTTTTATACTGTGGTGTTACATACTGCCAAGTGTTATAGCTTTTTATATGGATCGGCAAAGACATCTCCTGTGTACAGTGGCGAGTTGCATACTTAGCATACAATAAATGTAAACTAATGGTATTATCACCTATAGATGTGGACATCAAAATGTTTTTAAACCTGTCATATTGTTACGTCAGTACTATTATCAGTTCCGGACTATTTGATCTCTGAGCGAAAGGCAAACAAGTGTGCGTCATTTTCACAATTACACTAGAATAGCAAGATTGGCGCCAAAGTGAACGACCTCTTTAACAGCCAAATTTAGAAAACCGATGAGTAAGTGCCTTTGTAGTACTTACATATATGATCATGTGACTAAATGTAATTACCCATTGTCTTGCGTGACATCGCATATTCACCAATAGCTGTGGTTGTGATAAAGACAAGACCCTTGAACGAGCAAGACAAATGTTATTATTATCTCCAGTGGCTAATAGAGAAATCGTGCTAGACCAACAAAATACATAAAGTAAAGAGTTTCACATCTGTGTCAATAATCGCTAAATGTGTACCATGTTTGGTTACTGATGCATTAGTTATTCTATGTGACACATATTTAGGGTAGAAAAACGAAATTTTAGCATCAATACAATAAAATAAATTGAAATCAAGTCCTTGATATAATTTAATATTTGACAAAATAATTTAATATATGACAAAGAGACGATTTCAATTTTGAAATTATAAACTTTCCCTTTTTGTCGAGCAGTATACCATCATCTCCAGCTTATGGTGTGTATATTTCACAAATCCTTTGATACAGTAGAGCATGCAATTCATATGAAGACTTTCGAGTTAGACACAGCCTATTAGCTCAAACGTTAGTGAGGCAAGGATTCTCAGAAAGTAGATTAGTGAAATCATTTAAGAAGTTCTACGATAGATACGGAGATGTTGTATCAAAATATGACCTGTCTGTTACTCAAATGATGAGTGACAGCATACCAAATTTTGACTCACAAAAGTAATTTGGTGAATTCACCAAAAAACAATGGATTTGTCGCTTTGGGTCAATCTTGACGGGTGCGGCTAGCTGGCAGGGTACGCTTACCCATTCCGGACACCTGGTACCACCACTATTTTGTGGTTCAAGATGACCCCATTGCCTTTGTCATTTTTAATATGTTCCTTGAACCTGGTAAATTTCATAGTTACCTTGAATGATAACGATTATTGGACCTGATTTGATGTCTATTAATACTCTCATTTGAAGGTAGATTTAATGTAATGAACCGACAATATTCTTGTGCAAAATCTATTCTCATTCCTAAATGAGCCCAATAGAAATACTGACATTCTAACAAGAGACTAAAATATTATGAAACAAAATTTAAATTGACTCATTCCAAAGATAAGAATGTAAATGCCAAACAAAATTGTCATTTCGGTTTACAGTAATTAAAGAAAAAGTTTTTACAATGCCATAAAATTTGACCAAGCCAGAGTGGAGTTATATTCTTTTGATATGTTAGAAGCATGGTGAAAAAAAATAAGAAAATCTAATGATTTAAAAATATAATTTACACTTCTTTCACACTAAACTTATAACCGGTTGTAATAATAAAAGACGAATCTTACCAATATTGTAATCTTAGATTATTATCCTGAAAGTTGAATGAACCTTTTAGAAAAAAGTGATTTCGATAAAATACGCCTATTTCATGCAATACTCCTTCACAAGAAAAACCTACTGAGAAGTTTAACATGAGAAGCTTAACGTGTTTTCCAACGTCACTCGAACTATCTGCAAAATTTTAGAGATAACATAATTAAATAACGCTTGACTTCTATTCTAGAGCTTGTGATTGAAAATATCAAATATTTAGACAGTTTCAGCAATAACAGTAAAATAGAACTCACATCGAAATTTGATTTAGAAGTATTTATGACCTATGTTCCCTAACTTTTTCTGATAAATACCTACGAATGGTCTAGAAAACTTAGGGTGTTGGACAGACGAGCCAACAAGGGCGATTCCGACTTTGGAAGGAGAGGACAGCAGACTAGATGGTTATTATCAGCCCGTCAGGATTCCCGCAGAAAGTGCAAAGAAGCTGCCATGTCAAGATGTTACACTGTGTTTGCTGTCCAAGATGGGGGACAATGTATGTCAAGCACAGATGCTGAACTTACCTATAAGATACACGGTCCATCTGACGAATGTGAAGAAGACGGTGAGGGTGGGCCATATGCAAATGAGGTGTACAGAATAAGTGAGCAAAACTGAATTACAATGTTATTTACCTATGTAATTTTAAAATTGCATCACTTTTCATTTTTCCATGAAATATTTATATAAATATTTACTTAAACTTGAGCCCGAAGCATGAATTAGTAAATGATAATGTATTGGTATACCAATTAATATATCTCTTCTAAAGTAACTCTGAGCCCTACTCGTCATATTTGATTAAAATTTATTTCCGCCATGACTTTTTACTAGTTAATGTATTAAACCGATCGCTTAAGACGGACTATTCTTTTCACATCAATATGGTAACTTATTTCTTTATATTTAGTCAAACGTTGCGAGGGCCACAGGGATTGCTGGTTTGCACAAAACTGGATGAAATGTTTTACCAAAAGTTAAAACTCTAACAGGAGTACAAACATACTCCACGGTGAAAATGTAGCGAACATTTAAAGTTTCGGAGGACATAGACACAGTTTCCATAACTGAATAATTCTGATAATCGACATTCGGATAATTTACGTTTTATTTTCAAGATGGCATTATTCAGTGTGGTTGCCATGGCGCTTAATGATAAAGCCTTGAACAATTACTCATACATATATTTTTATCAAATATGATATCAAAGTATACCTATCGGGCCCAGTAATAATAATGAGGAAAACATTATCATCTTTATCACAAATCACAAATCATAAATATAAATATAATGTGCAGTTTACAGAACGACAAGGGTTCTGTGTACTGTACAGGGTAGGAATCGTAGACAAAATTCATCGATGAATAGGCACTTCGAGGCTCTTGGAGTAGGTACAGTGTCGTTCATTCAATAAAAACTAGTAGAAGTCAGAGAAAAAGGTAGAGCTATTTAAAACGGAGATGGCGACAACTGCCAAGAATTAAAAGTTTATAATTGCTACAAAAATGCACTGCCGTACTTGTGTTAAAAATTAGAATGCTAATTTTGTGCATTGAAATCATGTGATAAAATTGCGATTGAAACACCTCAACCTCATGATTAATTGTGAAAGAGAATTATGAAAATGATACCATTTACACCGTGCTCTGAATACCTAGGGCATGCTGTAGATACCTTCATTGGAGATACTTGTGGAATTTAATTTCGGTCGATAGAGGGGGCTATTTAGTTTTCTGTCAAGTAACAATCTAATGATGACGATGTGTCGCGATATGCATTCTTTTGCGATGTGTGTTATTTTCCTTGACAATGATATTAAATTTAACGTTTACAATTGCCATATCTATTATTTTTCATTTATGATACTATTTTCTCGCGAACATTTTCCTGACACCTCCATTCAAGGACTAATACTACCCTTGTCTGTCCAGAAATGACAGAAAATGGGCAATGCATCATTAATGAAGTGAAATGAATTTTAAATTCAAAAGTGAAAAAAAGTCTAGTAATTACGGCTTTTTAAAACTCCTTTATTCCAAAATGCCAACAATAGGCTTCTGTAGTACCCATTCATTAGAAACGAAAGAAAGTTAGCCATAGTGTTTTGATTCATGGTTTGATTTTAAACAGTTTGCACATGATAAGGTTTTGAAATGTTGTTTTTTATTTTTTTAATCGAGATCAATTCACCACCGCAACAGATGTTAAAATATAATAGACAGCCCCTAACCGATCTAATTTATGTCCTTAAGGCTTGTTATCTCTACAAGATGTATGTATTTATTACGCCATTATTCAGATAAATTACTTTTAATTTTAACCTATCCTATCTACTAAAACAGTTACTGAACCGCCAACTATTAGTTGCCCAGGTGACATTTCGACGAGCATCTATATTGACAAACCAACAATTGCTGTTACATGGCCATTCCCTAATGCCAGCACCAATGAATGCGTAGATATACATGTACTTGGTAGCCATGAGCCTGGAAGCAACTTTACCGTGGGCACTACAGTTGTGTCCTACAACGCATCGGACCCTCCTGGCAATGTCGCTTCGTGCTCGTTTCTGATAACGGTAAATGGTAAGGTAAATTAGATTGACGTTGTAAAATAATTTTAATCACATCAATTCATTCCAGTCTCCTTTAATTGCCAGCATAAGATCAGCAAAACAACATTTCACCATGATATCTTATCAAGAGATCTATATAAATTATACCTTCTGTGCACATTGATAATGCCTTTACAATACATCCATGAAAAACCAATCCGTCCTATTTTAGCGCACATTTGGTATATATATACATAACAAACATAGCTTTTATCGTAGATCGTTGGCGTCTGTGTGTCTGTGTGTCTGTCTGACTGTCTGTCTGCATGCATGCATGTATGTATGTATGTATGTATGTATGTATGTATGTATGTATGTATGTATGTATGTATGTATGTATGTATGTATGTATGTATATATGTATGTATGTAAATATGTATGTATGTATGTATGTATGTATGTATGTATGTATGTATGTATGTATGTATGTATGTAGGTAGGTATGTAGGTATGTAGGTATGTATGTAGGCGTCTGTCTGTATGTCTGTCTGTCTGTCTGTCTGCATGCATGCATGCAGACAGACCGAAAACTCAAAAACCGCAGCACCGTCTCACTTTTTGGTCAACAGAGTGCACCAAGGGGTGTAGATATTAGTTTGTTCAAATGAGCATGCCGGTGTCAAAATATGTAAAAGAGGTAAGAAAAAGGGAAAATTCTGCAAATTCTGCAAATTATTTAAACTGTAACTGTAGTGCGATTTGTTCAAATTGTGGCAAAATTAAGATGGTTGTATTTTGGGGGGCAACTTTTCCAATTTTTTGGTTAACAAATCATCTTCTCTGAAACGGCTTGTCCCATTGCTTTGAAACTTTATATGCGTTAATATAGGGTTTGCTTCTGTCAGATTTGTTCGAATTGTTTGGAAATTTTCATATTTTGGTCAAAAATCATCTTCTCAAAATAATTCTTGTTCGATTGCTTTGAAACTTCATAAGCATGGTCCTATGGTTGACCTCTGTTCCATTTATTCGAATTGTGTTGAAATTTTTATATTTTTTATATTTATATTTTTTGGCAAATTTCCAGTTTTTGGTCAAATAGTCATTTTCTCTGCAATCGATTGTCCGATTGGTTTTAAACTTTGTATGCTATTCCAAGGGGTAAATTTAATTGAGTGTGTTCAAATTGTGACTAAACATGCAATATCGTATGTTTTGACAATGTTTGCTATTTTTCGTCCCCAAAATGCCAAATATCTCATTCTTCACTTCTCTTATCGAATTGCAAAAACTTGAGAAACGCTGCACACTACACCTTTGTATTTGATCTATTGGTGCATGCTAAACTTTAAATGGGAATGTGTTTGAGTGAAATTATGATTATCAAAAGTATGTTAAATACAAAATAATTAACAGCAAAAATATAAGTATAAACTTTGTGAAAATGTCTTTAACTGTGTGTCAGAATTTTATGCGTTGGTGCTGATTTTACAGAAACACAACCAAATACCTCCCAGCCATTAATAAGTTGTTTTTTAAACATTGCTGCCTGGTGAATACCAAATATTGTTTACATTATTCCCTGTATAAATATAATATCACAAGGGGAATCTACACTTCTGTAGCCCTTATGGTAGGCTGTATAGTGTTGTACATGTGTGTCTATTGCAACAGTTGCCAACATCACATACTTCCCTTTGGTATTTGATGGGCTATGCATAAAGATGTTTTGAAATGCACTTGACATTATGACTATTACAAGCTAAGGTCCATAGTAGTTATTAGATGTCGTATGTACTGACACTGTGGCCTCGTACATCGAACCAAATGTGAGCAAAGTGTCATTGACGCTATGGTTATGCTATTCTCCCATCCTGCAAAGTTAGATATAAATGTTCCAGGTATTCAAATGTTTTCATCCTGGTGTGTGATCTGGGAGGCCTTGCCGCACGCGTAGTATTTAAACTCATGGGTTAAGGGAAAAATGATTCAATTAGTTGGCAGGTCACAAGATAACTTTACATTTACAAGGCCCATATCAAGAAAATAAATCACTGTATTGTAAATGCAAATAGGACAGCAATGTCACTTTCTGTTAGTGTCTCCATAGAATCTGCATGAAAACTTCCAGTTAGTTTAATTTGTGATGGATATAATGGCTTTAAAACCACAACCTTGAGATATGAGCTACGTCTGGACATACGATTGCTCATATTTAGCTCTCTTAAAGGTTTTCGTTAGAGTAGTTTTTTTGTGATATTATCTTCATTTTCCCTCTAATTAACTTCTTGTCTTTGAACTGCCGAAGGCCTCATCCCACCTATGTTCCCCAACCAATCGCTGGCGCATCTCACTACATCAGAAGTAAGTAATGATAAAATATCTTTGGCAAGTGTTCCTATGATTTAACTTACCCTCCCAATCTACCTCTATCTTCACCAGTGTGCAGTGGTTTTGTCTACTACACTTAACTTGAAAATCATAGCGCTTATGACATTTGTATAAACTAAGACCTTTCTACAATGAATGCATTTTGTCTAACTGAACGCGGCCACCACCTTGTGGAAAACTACTACTCTTTAGAGATAAATCTGACAAGCCCATCATTTAAAGACTAATTCCACGTCAAAACCGATAGGGCTCGTGCGCATTTAATTGCCATATTATTTGTTGTTATTCTTGTTTCATGTGAGCAACTATTCACGTTGCTTTTATAAGAGCTCCTCTAATCAATACTCCCTGCAAAGTTAAAAAATGCTAAATCGTTAGTCGTCAGATCCATACACCCTGAAGTATATGCTTCAAAGACATAACGTACAGTAAATACCAAACACTGTGCCGTCGGCATCCTTTTATTTCATGATGTTTTGTTGACAGAGCTTTTTGTATTGATTATAGTCATGAGTAAGGAGGGCAATATAAATACTTTCTCACATATAACTTATAATGATTTGAAAAGATGAAAAATTTGTCTTCAAAGTGAAACTAATAAATAAGCTATCATTTTGAGTAGGTTTTCATAAATCTTTTAAATATCTTACCTAACAAATAAACTGAATTTCTTTCCAAAGCGATATTGTCTGTCAATCTGTCGTTTGTTGTCGCTCAGTTTTTCGATTAAAGTGGACATAAGGCAAAATCTTCATCGTTCGTGTGTTCCTATGCGCAATAAAATGTAGCGTCATACAAAATCGTCAGAAAACGAAAAGTGCTGTATTTAACACAAGGATAGAAAATAGAAAAACACATTAAATATAACACTCTTATATATGACAGATTCTTGAACTGTTCGGGAAAATATCAGTTATGATTTCTGGTCTTTACAACACGAGTATTACACAAGAAGAAAGCTTAGCTTTGACTGCCGGTAAGTATACCCAAAATTTTCAACTTTTTTTTACATTATACTTTTCAGGGCACGTGTATTTGATGTTCAAACAATGTTGATAATATATTTTTATTGTAAAGGTATGCCAAGTTCATTAAGTGACTACAACATTTCCTCGGACTTGTTAGAACTGACGTTCAACGATTCTATTTCAAAATTATTCATAAACATCCGAAATCACCGTGCAAATTTGACACTAGAAAGAAAATTTTCGCAATATTTACCAATACTTGAAATTCAACGGCCGCCATCCCTTTGTTATCTCAATGGGAAAACTAAAATTTTCGATTTTCACAAAACTAATCCGGTAAACATTCCATTTCCTCCATACATTTCAAAAGGGACAAATATTTTGTGAGTCGGAATATCTCTCCCGTGCATTCTACCTTAATGGTAGCTCCCTTGTTCACCTTCTCTATCAAATGTTCGACCTATACAGAACTGGTCGAAAGTGTGAGCACGGGCGTTGAGATCTTGCAGGCTTTATCCTCGATTAGTAAACCAAGCACCAGCGACCTAGGCGTGATTACGGAATCCATCATGAGTACAATTGGTGATCTCGCAAAATTTGTCCTTCACTTCACTGAGCCTGGAAACGGTACCATAATGTTGGTGACAACGTACATCGGTCTTCACTTGGAAAAAGACCATTTCGAAAAACTATCCAACTCATCTTTGGTGATCATGGGAGATGGGAATGGGATCAACGTACCGTCAGCACTGACATTATTCCCTAATCTGACGTCAGGAACTATCATTAATAGAATCGTGAGTCAGTTTATGCCAATACTTTATAAAAATGAATCTTAATAACAACGGATTTCACATATATGTCTCACATATGTGTATAGTGGTGTTTTACAAATATGTTTTCAAGAGAGAGACTACTAATCTTTTTGTATGTGTATCTAACGATTAATCGAGCGGCGTTTATATGCATGTGCAATAGAACCAAATTAACCCTTTCCAACTGTCTCCGACATCATGTATAGGTGAACTGGTTTAACAGAAGCGCATTTCAGGATGTCGACACTTCAAACTATGACATGAAAGATGTGATGAGCTTGACCTTTACAAATGAAGAGGGAAATGAAATTAAAGGTAAATTGTTTACCAACATCGCATCATACTTTAACACTTACATTTAAAAACTACCCTATACTTGCCCACTCCCATTACCCTTACAAACATACATGCACACAGACACGTACATATACTCCGGAGTCTTTTCGAAGAATGATGCACTTAATGTGAAATCGGCCTGGGGGGGGGGGCAGCAATAAGATTTTCACTCTAAACTTTCTTGCGCATATATATTTACGTAGGTATATATTTACGTACGCATTGTAGATGTCTGCATGCATGATTAACTGATGTGTTCATTTTAGGGCTGCCACTTAATCCTAACACCTGTCTACTCCGTACCCCTTATCCAAGAGTTACTCAAAATTCAATGAATGTTTGTTTACGGGAAGTTTATATATGCACATTAATAAGTCTAGGGTGAACATTTAAAGTTCAAAATAGGATTTTTCATTCATGATGTTTTGTATTCGCAGATTATTTTTACATTAGTCACCGGTATACCAGATCTTTAACCAGTTCCCACTCAGATGTACCAAAATAACACTGCATTTAGGCCGTTTCCATTTACTTACCATGGAGCCTAAGTTTGAAATAGTTTATAAGCTGCTATCAAAAATATGAAAAATATATTCTTGCATCTTATCTACCGTCCTCGTATAATTTTGATATTTTGCTTATTCAATTCTCAGTTACCACCCTTTAGGAGCAAGGCACTCATTAAGCTCGCATCATTTTTTTTCTAGTTCCTATTCACATTCATTCCCGTTTCGAAAAGAGAATTAATTCCTCATAAGAGTGATGTTTTGTTGTAACATTGATTGTCATCGATTGATTGATCGTTCTAATTATTTATTCA
Organism: Ptychodera flava; assembly: GCF_041260155.1. Taxonomy (NCBI): domain Eukaryota; kingdom Metazoa; phylum Hemichordata; class Enteropneusta; family Ptychoderidae; genus Ptychodera; species Ptychodera flava. Next base: position 16,564,140 of record NC_091928.1, read on the forward strand.
GTGATGTATTCTTCCTATGTACTTTTGTGAGTTAACTACGCAAGGGTTGTTTATATTGTGAAGTTTCATACCAAATCAAGCTAGGTGCTTTCAAGTTGTAAGTTACAACCCTATATTGCGATGCTACTTATACCTTTCTTATTATTATTAAAATGAAACTAATCTGTAAAAGTCATTATCTGTAAAAGTCATTATATGAGCAAAATAAATGTAACGATCATGTTATGATAAAACTATTGCAGTTACTTAGTAATGTTTTTTTTATATAATTTTGAAGTCACGAAGGCCGAGGAAGACATCGTTATAATGTTCGCCAATGATAACCCGGCAAAAAACACCAGTGTGTTGATCGAGACTCTTAATCTTGAATCTGATAATGTCACGTACTTTGGCTCAAATATAACGGTAAGCAATTTAGAGAAACGTTTTGTATAAGTAAAGGTAATGTGGACCTATATACGTTTTAAAATTTGGCAAATGTATTCAACAATACTTGTTACGCTTCTGCCCAATTTCATCCCAACATCTTAGGCAGCTTTATCGTCCCATTTTACAATAAACAATATAATTCGGCATATATGAATCACAAGGTTTGACATATTTCTCGATACCTGTAAGCTAACCAATTATCGTTTTCCCCGTATGCATGTATAGATATTGAAGCCATTCTATGTCACCATCATCTGGTTGGAGAACTCTGAAAACGTGTGTGGAAATGCAACAGCGTACATTTTCAATGATGAGGTTGTGTATACAAAGAGCTACATTGGCTATGTATTTTCCGCTGATGTCCTATTTGTTGGAGATCATTCCACCATCTTTATTCCGGAGAACTACTTTCTGATGTCAGGGGAATATTATTTGACATTTACATTTCCAATCAGTAAGTGTGGGTTTTCACAATCAGCCATATTGCTGTAACATGCACATGTCAAACATCTTGCCGGTTAAACCAAATTTCTATGCTGTGCTCTTTTAGATACAACTTGAATTTCATCTTTATTGTTTTGTATGCGGACTTCTTGATTTATTTTCAATGAAACTTTGTAGCATAGAAAGAAATTCACTAAATGTTATCGTTTATGAAAGTCATGTAACTTTGCAATTTTACTCTGACAAGCTATTCGCTGTGGCAAGTGATGATGAATTTATTTTCACGTGGTAAATCTTCATTTGTTAATGTTGTTTCCAGTGATTAAATGCATATGTAATAAGAAGAATCCATTGACTTCTTATGTTAACTTGAAAGAACATATAAAGAGCTCGTCTTATCATCAAACATAAGAACCTATTAATGGATTCATCTAATTTAATCTTCTTTATCCATTTAGAGCTCAACATGACGTTCTCTGTCAATGTCAAGCAAACGCAGTGCACTTATCTGAACGAAGTGTCAGCAACATGGGAAAGTGACGGCTGCCGGGTATGTCGGGGAGAATGACATGATTCTTATTTCTCTTTTAAAGGTTCCTTTAAGAATCTGAATCATGGAGATTGTTGATAAAATGGCTTACTCTCAAAGTAACAAACAAGTAGCAAACACAGATAACATACACTGCATTAATGTTTTGGTTTGTCCTGCGACATTTTGAAACTACAAAAAGACGATATGCCCTACATTTTCTATTAAGGTATCCTTTTATGGATAATATCATATAAGGCTCAGCCCTAGTGTTGCACCAGAGGTCAAGATTAGACATTTTATCATTATATACCTATGCCCATATCGCTTTATCGTAGTGACTTTACCTCAAAATATCAGCCGTGATATTTCACGGTAAACGTGCAGAAATGCACGATAAACATAATCGATTTGAAGTACTGGTGTTCCCGAACTATATCAATTTGATCGTAAACAACGTAAACAAACAAAATGGCTGCCCCTTTCCGCCTGCAAAGCGATGTCGCCGACGTAAAAATGAAGGGCTTTCAAAGAACACGGATATTTCGGGTTGCAAAATGCGGAAATAAGAAATGTTGAGTCTTGTAAATTTTTCCATGGTTTTTCTGTTAAAGTTCTTGTATTTTTTTAGACAAGCTCTAAAAAACATATTGCGATTCGCAAAAGGTAGCGAGCCCATGGTGGCGTGACAGCGATGTCGCGCGCGACGCCTGTTGACATGGCAACTCTCAAAGTAAACAAAACAAAATGGCGGCCCTTCTCCGTGCCGTACGACGATCGAGCGCAATCGAAAACAGGGGAGATTATTTCCGTCTGAAGAACCAGAGTGAACAAATACACGATCAACAAGTATTGACTTATAATAAGGAATAAGAAAGAATGAAACATATTATTGTTTCGTGCTATATACATTAAAAGGACCACCGTGCATTGCATAAACAATAAATTGAAACACCAGCTATTTTTGGTCACCCACTGATGCGCACAGTTCACGCTTTTTTAGAACCGGGCAGGTATAAATTATCTATTTAAAAAGTCAAAAGTTTGTAATAGGTGGGAAGTTTTGTATATAACATTTTGTATTTATCATGATAATAAGATATTATATTTAAGAAGGGGCGTGTTGTACCATCATTGTTGATGCCATAGCAACTGTACTGCCAAACTACCCATTCAAGCTGGATATCGCTCAGCATAAAACTGGCAATTTGGATCTCGTTATTGACATCGGGGGCACTATTCGAAAAGTGGACGCTGTCGTCTTTAAGTTCGATTCAAGCATTCTTGGCGTGTGTCCTTGTTCATATGCATGACAGTTTTCTCATTAATATTAGGGCGTGACATTATGCTAGCGATATCTTGTATCAATGACGAAGTCCAGAATAAATGGCTCATGGCATCATTTTATTTCTTTGCAAGCACTCAAATAACATGGCAACGTCCATGAATTTAGCCGGGGCCATATCCAGTTACTCAAATAGTATATTGAACCTGCGCATGCATGGTCATTTAGGTATCAAAGTCACTGGCGCGACTTTAATGTTGATATTATTCAACTTAGAGCTTTATCTATTAAATTATACTTTCCAGCAGTTACCATTCGGTTCTAGCGTCATAACATCTTGTACTATGGCATTGTACTAATAGTGAACATACAGATGTTACGTTTCGACACGATATGACTTCGTACTTACTTTGTTCTGTTTTCTTCAATATCTTCACTCATTATTGTATCACTTTTTTGTATTTTTGTATTTTTCTTTAATAGGTGTCACCAAAGTCGAACCTGACCTCTACAGTGTGCCTGTGTAATCACCTAACCAAGTCAAGACCATAGAATTTCAGTAAAATCCATGTAACGTGATAAAATGTATCAATATGTACGAATGTCTCACATAATGAAAATGTACGATAAATGTGCTTTTTGTTACATCTACATGCAGGTCCAAGACATTTAGCTTCCTATGTCATGGCATGGAATCACTTGGAACAACGTACAAGCATTATTTCATGAGATCCGCGTTCGGATGACTTGAAACATGTTTTCACGACAATTTTTCTATTTCTATTCAGCAGCATTTATTTCTACCACGTTCCTCGTCTACATACGTCTTTTTTGTTAAAAAACCTATGAAAAATTGTAAAAACGTAAAAAAGTTGAAATAACTATATATACACGATTCGAACTAAATTGGGATAATTGGATCTTCATATTATTCAAATTTCTCAAAGCTGTTAGATACCCTATAGTTGAATGTTGGAATGTTACAAATTACTCATAAAAACAAGTGTATAATTTAAAACGAAAAGCAGATGAGCTTACATTTGGAGATTAAAAAGACATTGCTTCACCATCAAATTATCCCAAATAAGTTCCGATTGTGTTTTTAAAACTATAATATCAACAAAGAAATCACTTACCATTTCAATCAATATGCTTTCTATCAATAAGAACCCATTGACTTTATACTTATACCTTTGTAATGTTTACGGTACCTTTTATAATCTTTCCACGAAAAAATATGTTTCTTTCAATCAGACATTAATGTTTCCAAAATTTCAAAATTCCAGTATTCCAGTATACCTTATTCTATAAATACTTCAATATCATGTAATTGAAATGTTAATACCCATGTTTTGTGCATGTTATTGACATTCAGAATAAGCAACAATCATACTAATCCGTAATCGAAATTCCATGGGTCGAAAGTATTACTAAATATTGTATAATATATTATTATTTATGAAATCACAGCACAGCACAGACAATTAACAACATTTCGGTATTTGGACGGGTTTATCGTATATATCATGCTCTATATGTATTTTTTTCCCAATTATACGTCGTTGATTATTGACCTGCTTATAGTTCATTAAAATAGTAATTTTGAAATGGGGACAACATGTGCACTTGTCGACAGTTTTTTCGTAATTGACTCTTTCATCACATGTACATAAAACAACTCCATTTCTCGCTTTCTATTGGTATGTAAAGTAACTAAATAATGGTAATATTTTGTTAGGTTTTGTAAATATCGTTTTAGCATGTTATTCTATCACAATTATTTTTAAGTTTTTTATGCACTTATCATGCATACTGCAGTAAGATTCTAATTTTTTAAAAGAAAAGTTTATTTAAGTACTTTACATTGTTTTCCTTGCTTTTATCGATCGTTGATGTTAACATAAAATGATAAAAGGTTAAATGAATATTACATAAAAAGCAATTGCCTCTTTCCGCAGTGTATGTATCTTTCTGTTTGTTTGTTTGTTTGTTTGTTTGTTTGTTTGTTTGTTTGTTTCTTTGTTTGTTTGTCTGTGTTTGGATTGACACATCTATCTACCTATAATATATATATATATATATATATATATATATATATATATATATATATATATATATATTATTATTATTATTATTATTATAAACTTTATTTCGGACTTAAAAGTCCATATAAATGTTGTGAAATGTTATTACAGACTCTTTGAAGAATTAATTGTTCTCTTGCATACTGGTTGAAAAGAAAAACAATCAGTCAAACAAAAAGAAGCTTATTCCAAACCTTAACTATATCAGACTTGAAGTACAATAAGTCACATGTACGTACAATTGTATTACTACTGTTCAAAAGTCGCTCTCTCAAACCATAAATCTGTTTACGCATTTGAGCGTCAAAGTTATTGATACTATTAGATACAAACATTGAACTCGCACTACTCCGTTTTTCATAACCCAATAAGAGTCGTGCAGCATTGTTGTATGCAACTTTCAATTTACGCATAACAGCCACAGAGTAATTACTCCAGAGTGGTCCTCCATATAGCTGGTAACAATACGCTTTAAATAGAACACACTTAACATGAAACGTACACTTGCAGAAATTTCTCATCAACATATTTGCTGAAATGTAAAGATATCTCGTCTGTCGCTCGATGTCATCGTCATCTCTAAAGCGATCAGATAAGACAACACCAAGGTATTTTTTCTTAGAAACAACTTCTAATTTAACACCGTTGAGATACACAGAAGGAATTTTACACATCCTACTGTGATTAGGAAAAATACACATGCAGTTAGTCTTTTTGCTATTAAAAATGATGTCATGTACACCACCATAGCAAGTGCAAACATCTATCAATTTCTGTGTACCTTTTGCAGAAGGACTAATTAAGCAGATATCTGCATACAGTAAGTGATTTACAAATTCACCACCGATATTACAGCCTGTATTCGAATTTGTTAACAGAATACTCAAGTCGTCCATATAAACATTAAAAAGCTTAGGTGACAGTATACGACCTTGCTTGACACCATTTGTCACAGTAAAGCTATTCGATGTGAGAGCACCCAACGAACAGCAATAACTTGAGTTCTATACCAACAAACAAGGAATCTAACTATAAAACAGGAATATTACGCTGAATTAACTTTTTGAAAAGTGTCCAATGGTTAACTCTGTCAAAGGCCTTAGAGGCATCCATGAAGGTAATAAATACATTGCTGCCATAACTTCTGTAAAAATGAATTATTTCCTTCAAAATAAAAACACACATATCAGTGGAGTGACCTGATTTGCAACCAACTGGTAGTCTGTCGTCCCAAGATATGATTCAATATGACGCAATATTACTAACTCAAGAATTTTAGAAGTAACAGTACAGAGAGCAATAGGACGATAGTTGTTCTTAGTTGTCAGTTATGTCACCATTTTTATCTTTGGTGATTGCAACAAGAATAGTGTTCGAAAGTCTTTCGGGGCAAACTACATGAACTAACATGGCCGTAAAGCACATACTGAGCAGAGTTGAAACTTTACTGCTGGCATACATAAAGTGTTCGGATGAAAGAAAGTCAGAACCAGGACTTTTGTTAGCCTGGAGGTTGGCAATAGCATCACGAATATCACCAGGGAAGATAGTGAAATTATCTCCCAGAGTAGTTGTCGATAGCATCATATACAAATTTCTTATCCTTAGTATTGTTTACAGAGTTATAAATGTCACAATAATGGTTACGCCACATTTCAACAATGTCTTCATCACCTGAGCAGCCATTAATATTATTTGGTCTAGACATGTGATTTTTCTTACTATTGACAGAATTCCAAAATTTCTTACAATTACCAGAGGAGAGATTAGTCGCCATGGCATCAGCTTTCATCTGTTCCTCATTACGGCGGCACAGCCGCAAAGCATACTTGAAGCGCGCATGTGTACGTCGTTTAAGGTCATACAATGGACCACTCCTAGGCTTCCCAGAATCACGCCAAAGCTTAAAAGAATCACGCGCAATAGAATGAACCTCTTTCACATGGTCATTCCATCCTATAATATTACAATCCTTACTGTGAGTTTTTGACATAATATGAGTGCCAGCAGCGAAAAGACTGTTGATAATATTGTCATAGAAACTACAAATACTCTTTGCGTGCATAGGATTTTTGCAATGGATATCTTTACAGCACAATGCCTCTGTAGGAATTGTGATATCAGATAGGAGCCTATCAGTAATATTAAAGTAAATATCACGCTGCTTTTTGCTGATCCTAGCCCAATTCACCCGAGAATCTGCTTCGCTTTCATCACTATGACTATATATATATTATATATATATATATATATATATATATATATATATATATATATATATATATACATATATATAAACAAAATCATTATAAAATGTGTGCCAATTGTAGGACGCTGATAATACATTTTCAGTTATTGTTTCCTTAGTGTCTTAGTCATCTGGAAAGGTATGGTGGAGATAGATAGAGATCATCAATATACTGGTGCTTGGTAATAAAAAGAAGAAATCGTTTGACATCAAGATTTTTGACGAGTCTGCAAGAACGTTATTTTGGAGGGATACAAAACAAGTCTGCTAAAATGATATGTTATGACCCAATATCCTTCAGCCAAATTTGATTAAGGTTTGTTTATTTGAAAAAAAATATCATGTTGCAGTAACCTATGTTAAAAGTCTTGCTCATCACTTAATTTTAAAGGAACTTAGTTACACCACGACCTTCATCACGTAATCCTCATTCATCAGATAAATAAATATTCTGCACACACCCGGATGGACTCATTTCCTCAGCAGCCCCATCCATAGGAACACTCTTCTAGGGACATAAAAACCTTTCCAGTGTCAAAATATTAAAAAAAACCGCTAGAAACATACATTCTATGGCACACACTTTTCATTCTCATAATTACTCAAAGAACTACAAGCCATTCTTGAACTTTTGATCATAGTCACTACCTACCTACCTACCTACCTTCCCTCCCTCCTTCCTTCCTTCCTTCCTTCCTTCCTTCCTTCCTTCCTTCCTTCCTTCCTTCGCATGGAAGATGGTGATAAAAAAGAGACTCCAGCTATCTTAGCAAGGCTGCAATGAATCTTTGACTACCTAAAGAAATGCTTCAAATTTGCCTGTGCATATTTTCATCAGTTTTTTCTAGGTAGCTTGGACTGAATGTTTTCTTGTACAACCGAAAAAAAAAAATTAATGAGCCGAGGCGATGTCAAATGTAAATGACGTTTAGCACCAAATACGACTTTTCAATTTCTTCCTTCATCCGTGCGACCAAAGTTAATCATTCGGCTACCATGTACCACTTTACTTAATTACTTACAGGGCATATGAAATGGTTGTTACAAAATCTAGCTTGATCTCAGAATTCAATGAGAGATAATTTCCGGTGGCTATCGCTTAGCAACCGCACCTTGTATTCAAAACGAAAAAATCAAAAACGAAAATAAATATTTAATTCCGTTCGCTAAAGTGATGCGACAGACGACATTGCTTGGTCAAAGACAAGATGGCACAACTTGATCGATACTATCAATTACTGAATAGAAGAATAAGTTTTCGCTGTCGAAATTAATGGGAAACACTCAGAGGAGCAATGAAATATCTGGAGCTCATGGCAATACTTATAGTATCCATCCTTCTTTGTTTTGGAACCATAGTTAATTGTGGAAGCAGTCTTGATAATACAGGTATGTGAAAAAACACATCGTCACGTCCACACTTTACAGTGCTATCAAATGGCTTTCAAGGTCAACAAAACATGCAATTCAGGCTCTCGACTTGTTGACTTAGCAATGTCTGAAACCAGTTAACTATTAACAATTGGTACTCAAATGAAGAAATCAATAACGATTGTGATTGGTCCTGATATTTTCTATCTGTTAATAGCAGAAACTGTAAATCAACAAGAATTACCACGCCTTTGCACTTTCTTCTGGCCACGGTGACTATAAACTTGGAAACTAACGACATTTTGATAGATTCTCATATCTCTAGTTGTACTGCATTTTGGCTTGTCTCATCACATGGAAGATGTTTCGGATCATAATGCCATCATTCATTTTACAAACGAACTTCTTTTCAGCCTTTGCCGCCAACAAATAGGACAATCATTGACCTATTCGCCTTAAAATTCTTGCATTGTCACTGAAAACTGAACCTCGTGACTCCCAAGTGACTTGCGAGATAATTAAAATAAAACTACCATTGCGTATTTTTTAATTTATAAAATCATTCCTTGTTTTCAAACTGTCTGTTTCAGCTGACTTCACATGTTTTTAATTGGTGAAGATGATGTTTAACACTGACACATCAAGCATGCGATTTTTTAGATTTGTGTCATTTGGAAATCATCGTGTATATAATTTGAACATAGCAACTCGTTTTGAACTATACTTTGCCTTGGTTTTACCACGTAGACAAATGTATATGGCTTGTTGTCGTGTGTCGTGACTTTATTTTGAATTCCAGAAATTAGAGAAAACTTTTCGTGATTTCGTTACTGCAAGGGTCCGGATTGCCAAAAGAAAAACAAACTATAGTTTGTAGTTAATTTGGCTTTAACCTGTTTCAAACTTCGGTAATATATCGATCAAGATATGACAAGTAAGTTCAAGACTATTTATGCCACAATTGCTACATGTGGTGTATGGCAAAGTTCAATGAAAGGTATATTCCATCCTGACAGGAATAAAGGTAGCTCTTTAATTGATAATCATTAGCTCAGTGTTCACACACCTAAGCTACTGTCGAAGCGATGTTTGTTTGTGTGTCTCTATCTGTCTTTGGGCGGTATATCTCAAGAACGGCTTATTGGATCAAATAAAATCATTTACTTCGATTCAGTTTGCAAATGGCAAGACATTATGAGCTTTTGGAGGTTGTGGCTTGCATATTTTACGCTTGTTGGCATTATTAATGTTTGTAGAAGAAAGAATATACATTGACAACTGCTGGAAAAAATATCATGACAGGGTCTCCTCACGAATCGAACACCAAAGGAATTTGGCAATAGACTATATTCTTTTCAAGGAAATAATTATCGACGACGAAATACGTAAATCACAAAATTGTCATTAATTCATGTTAGTTTTTTTCCTTCATTTTAATAGCATACATAGCCTAGCGTACGGGTATTAATAAACATCAAGGTGTGCCACTTTACTTAATGAAAAGTTTTTCTTTACCCGAGAGACCTAAGGTAATCATTCGCTTATCACATTACCTTAATTACGTGCAGGGCACATCGAATGATCATTTACAAAACTAATCTTGGTCTTTACAGATTGCATATAATTTTCGGTGGCTGTCACTTAGCAACCGCTGCTTGTATACATATGAATTACAAACATAAATAAAGATTTTGTTCAGAGCATTACCTTGATTCTACAGAGAGTATAGTTTTGCTAAAAGCAAGATGATTCTATTGATATATCGGATCTCAGCGTGGACTGCATGGGGAACGGTATTGCCAATATCTTTGTAAGTACGAAATATGAAATCAATTTGCACCGCTTTCATTAATTCTCTGCATAAAACAGTCAACTGATTTCTGTGTTTAAACAACCGTAATCTGGTCGGTCGTTAGGGACCTTTGTTCATCCTTACCCTGCTGAGGGAATGAATGTCCTAAGTTAAATCAACGAATACTGTAGGCATGGCAGAGACTGGGGCCTTACACTTACATTTATAAAAGTACGTTCTATGATATTTTAAAGGGGCTTTTAATGTCAGACTTAATGATGGCTCTTTCCTTATTTTTTTCTTCTTGAAAAAAGTAAGCTTTCTTTGCATGGGCTGGCGATAATATCCCAAGAACACACAAGGCCTCGTGGACGTTTTCTCTTTATCCAAGCTGTACTGGGTTAAAGGGTGACCAATCAGATAATACAATATCATAGCGATAGTAAAAAATTGAAATTGGATTTAGGCGCTGTTATCCATCAAACAAGAAAATTATATTTTTTTGAAGAAAATGAATGAAATAGTTTAAACGCTCCTAATTACTAAGTATCAGTTGAATAAACAATGCATGACAATTGTAATAAGTGATGCTTGGTGCATGTTTATGTCCTCATTATATTACAATGCCCTGCCTGTCGCATTTTGATTGGTCGAGCTGAACCACGTGACTGACCACAAAAACAAAATAATGGTCTGTTTATATGCCCGTGAATATGAATAATAAGATTAACAACCCAAAGTATCGTGACCTTACAGCTCAAACGTAAATCATAATCAATCACAAAATAAAATCGAGCACTTGAGGGCCAAGTTGAGATACTTTTTTCTGAAAATATCTCCAGATTTGCCAATATTTTACAGCGCGCGTGACAGTGCGTCGCGTATTGCTCAGTTCTGGGGCCCAGTTGTCGTTCGCTCCGAAAATTTTCGCAAATTTTGACAGTTTTCTCCGGTTCGTTGATAATATAATGGAAATAACAGACTCCGCTCTGACCATTAACGTTTATTTATGGGCGCGGGCTCGAGGAAAGCCAAATTAACGGGCTCGGCAAGCCTCGCCCGTTAATTTTTGGCTTTCCTCTCGCCCTTGCCCATAAATAAACGTTAATGGTCAGCGCGTCGCCCGTTATTTCTTTAATATATGCAACACGATTGGAACAATTTGGGATAATTGGATGGTGAATTAATGTCAGTTTAATCTGCAAATGTAATCTCATCTACTTTTCTTTTTAAGTTATACACTTATTTTTATGAATAATTTGTAATATTGCAATATTCAGCTATAGAACACCTAACATTTTTGAAAAAAATCGAAAAATATAAAGTTCCAATTATCCCACATTAGGTCCAATCATGTTAGTTTTAAACTGTTGTCAGGACCTATTGTTTTGTACCCAGTTACAAAGCAATACCAAACAAATAAAAACAATGCCACATTTAACCGATTCTCCAAGACAGTGAGAGACGGAAAATCTTGTTCAGGTATATTGTACAATTTTAACTAGTTTGGGTAAACTGGCGTAAAAAGTTTAAGTCAGCGCAGAGGGGGGCTATTATCTAGATGTCAACGAGTAATTGCACTTCTAATCAGAATACTGGCTACAAAACTGTGTCTCAGATTTTTGAAAAAAGCCTTAGTTTTTTCAATGCTGAATCAAAGTTTATCAACCACTTAGTCTCACAATGCCGTCTAATTAAACAATGATAACTCGACTGTGAAGACCTAAATTAGAAAACTGAGACACGTTTTAAAACAACCTATCGACAAACGTTTGAAAATATGGCGGACTTTCTCGTTCACGCGTTCTCGAGTTAAACTCTTTTGAGCGTGCTGCAATGTAAGAAAATGCCGAACTGAGAAAAAGGCGAATTGGTAAAGTGGTTTGGTTTTTTTCCTTTTAAATGGCTATAAACAATTTACTCGACAGATAAAATACCAAAACAAGATAGTGCAATCAACTATTCAATCCAAACAGTATTTTCACTTATTAAAATCAGTGTCTACGGTTGAAATAAGGCTAAAAAGGGTGATTTTCGGGAGCGATGTTTCCTTTCAAAGCACAATGTACACAGTGGCCGATGACTAAATAAACTTGAGGAGTGCCTAGGAAGGGATTATGCATAATTGTTGACGGATTAGCTGTAAGATTTAGACAGAGTTTTAACTGTTCGACGTGACTGTCGGAATTGCTACGGCATTTCGATGCCCGGCGTCTACACAAGCATAATCAAATGCAATTTTATGTCAGCATTTGATCTTGAAACGGGTTCATAGGCGAGGAAGGATCTAATTGAGTGATCGCGATACTGAGCGATACAGCGAATGGAATATCGGTTGACAACACAACAAATTACCTGCATTTAAATCACGGCCCTTTGTAGAGGAACCGTGTTTATATGTAGATATAAATTGGCAATGTCGGTGACCATGGTGGAAAAACAGACCTCCATGCTGTGATTCAGTCAGCTTCTATTTTTTATCCGAACTTCACGCGCCTTGAAAACAGATTTCACACTATTCAACTCCGAGCGTTTCTAAGACAATAGTTTGCCTTCGCTCTGTACGACATTTCTGTGGTGAAGACCGTTTCTGCTGTTGTCATTTTGGCTGACATAGCCAAATTCCAGTCAGCGGCCACAAAATCAAGGCAGAGAATTCGAGAAAAATGAAGATTAAGACAAGAACGCCATATCATCTGAGCCGCTGTTCTCGTCGATGAGTATCCAAAAATGCGTGCCATCGGTATCGTTACTGATGCCCTCATCGACAAATCATCGAGCATCGGCGTTGAAGTTTGGTTGTAGTATGATCCTTTGTCTGACATTCCCAGACTGTCTTTTTACAACTGTTGAAACCGGTGTGGTTGTTTTGGACTTTAAAGGACCACTCATTACTTTCACGATGTCGTTTCTGTCTCTCTCTTGATTGCTGTACGTGTACGGGTACGTCGCGGTATTCAGGTATTCGATGTCGCTGTATGGCTTCTTGTGGAACGTGCCATTTATGTATCAAGGACGGCCAGATCTTTTACAAGAGATGTTGAACATTAACAAATGTATCCGGTGCCCCACGTGCTTTTAAAACGCGCAAAAATGTCTCCTGTAAAACATTCAGTATGTGGCAAAGCAACTACAAATACACAGCTCGCCGACACGACTCGCCTGACTCGGATCATGCTGCCAAATGTACCAGTGGATTCTTATCAAAACTGCTGTCTGCCCCGATGATCATTGAAATGAACAAACGTATTAAGCGAACGATCTCTGATAAGCGAACTTGACCGTGACTTTTTATCACTTTTATTGAATAATAACTACAGGTTCTACAGTTACTAATGCTGTACATTGTAACACTCGATATATGCTGGTATTTTTGTTCTTTACTAACCTAAATTGGATCGTCAAAAATTCACGTCTGGCCTCGTTGTGTCGCTAATACTTATAAGTTGCCATCTTTTGGGAGTGGCCAGTAGGTGTCAATGCATGTGACAATACTGTGACGCTGTCGCTTAGCTAAATCCCTTGTCAATATAGATTTAACGGTCTTCTCAAAACGTAAAAACGTGCATCTGTCTCTCTTGTAATTTTTTATCGCAAAATGTCAGCCAGAAAAGAAACTTTTAGACCAGGATAATTTTTACACTTGAAGATCAATAATACAGGAATACTTTCCAGGCGAAAAAAAATCCTGTTATGTTGGAAATACCTGATTTTTTAATCAGACGCACTCCAAATGTAAATAATTGTATTTGACTTAAAAACCTCTCCCCCGAATGAACATTATGAAGCTTGGAAATCAAGTTCCGAAATCATGACTTTCCCTACACGATACACTGCTGAGGTAAGTGAAGGAATTTAACACTAGGGTTAATAAAATAATGAATCGTGAATGGCTCTAGTACGAAATGTGCCTAACAGGAACTAATTGAATTTCGATCAGTTAAGGGTTTATTTCATTTTTTGATATATATTAGATAAATTGTAATCAGGAAATGTGAAAATAAGTAACAGGCTACATTTCTAACGTTGTTCAAACCCAAGTTATTCGGCACACCATCTAAATTGAAAAGTTTCGAAGGTAACAAATTGACAAATGGTGTATTATAGTATCGAATGCCTGCTTTCGTTTTGCCAAAGATTGCGTAATAATATCTACGAAGAAAGCGAAAATAAGATATCAATCGACCGATGCTCCCTTTCTTATCAGTACTTCTAGATGACGTAGACAACCTTGGATGTTGGAAGATACTGAAACTAGATCAATTCCAACTTTGGAAGGAGAAGATGATAACCTAGATGGGAATTATTTGAACCGTATTGATCCAATCAGAAAGTGCAAAGAAGCTGCAATGTCTAGATGTCACACTATCTTCGCTTTGCAACATGGAGGTGGTGATGATATTGTTATAGTCACGTGATTGTCACATGATCTATACACGTAATTTCCTGTAACATTTAGTTCCCACATGGCCGCTGTCTAATAAAGATCATATCTGTGGAACTCCGTCGTTGTCGACTGTCAATAACCCCTCCCCGGACATCACATAATGGCGACGAGGATATAGTTATCGAACATAACTATAAAAGACCGTACGCAAGTAACTTTTCTGAGATTTAGTGACTACAGCCGTGTTTGAACGTATGAAAATGCCAGAAACAGAGTCTACCCCGTGACCTTGTCCGGACTGCCAGGATTGGCGGGATTTGACTGTGAAGGTGAACCGGAGACCCTTCAACAAAGGTGGGAGCGTTGGCTTCAGGAATTTGAACTGTTTGTGGCAGCGTCTGGTGTTTCAAATAATGCTCAGAAGCGTGCCTTACTTTTGCACATGGCTGGAACTGGCATCAGAGACATTATTCGCACTAAATCTGCAGATGAAACCGGTGACGTCACAGACTGCGCAAAGTTGATAGAGTGTCTGAATAAACACTTTCAACTACAGAAAAACGTTCCGATGGCGAGACAGAAGTTTTACAGCGTAACTCCCATGTCCGGGGAGACGGTCGACAACTACGTAATACGTCTCAAGACTCTACTGAAAGACTGTGATTTTCCCGAGACGGAAAAAGATAACCAGATAAGAGACCGTGTCTTACTCTACATCAGTGACAAAGTGCTGAAAAGCAAGTTGTATCGTGAAAACGACTTGAACACTACTAAACTGCTACAAATCATACGGTCCTATCATGATAAGGATGCACTGGTTCTGGTGTCCAATACTCACACTGCAAATGCCGTCAACGATGGTAGTAAACGTACACGCACTAAAGGCAAAATGGCGGACTTAACCTGTTTCCGTTGTGGAAAGAGAGGTCACGTGCAACGTGAATGTCGAGCCAGTACTGGTAGTAGTACTCGCAAAGCTGAGCAAAAGTTTGACCGGTGTTTCCGATGTCGAAAGCCGGGACACAGGGCTGCAGACTGTCGTGCTATGTGGGAAGACTGTCCGTCCAAAGACAGTGATCATAGCAACAGTCGAGGCCGTGGTGCTAGCCGCAGTACACGTGGGCGCGGACGTAGCCGTGGTGGTGGACGTGGTAGACACAAAGTAGCTCAGACGACTGATGCAAACGATGATAGCCATACAGACGTCGATGAGAAAGCGTACTATGCTCTCCGTGCTTCAAGTGAAAAGGACCTTACCGATGAAGGTATTCAAATCGAGAATCAACACGTGCCAGTTATCATCGACAGTGGTGCTACGTGCAATCTCATAGGTGAAAAACAATTTCGCAAACTTGCTGAAAAGTGTGGTGTGAAAGTTCGAAATTGCAATAACAAAGTGTTTACTTATGGTTCTAGTAAATCGTTAGAAATAGTGGGCAAATGTGCTTTACATGTCGAAGCACCCACTAAAAAGAAGTGTATTGCTGATTTCATAGTGATTAAGGCTGATCAGCCGATTTTACTAAGTCGTAGTACTTCTGTGAATTTAGACATGCTGAGAGTTGGAAATATAAATCTTTGCACAATGAAACAGTTTCTGCTGATAATCCTCCGCCAATTCTTGCAGAATTGAGGAGGAAATATCCTGAGGTATTCACTGGGTTGGGTAAGTTAAAAGGCTACCAGCTCCATTTGCATATTGATGAAAATGTCAAACCCATAGTCCAGTACCGGCGAATTCCTTTCAACCGCCGTGCTAAAGTTGTTGAAAAACTCAAAGAACTTGAAAAACTGGGTGTGATAGAAAAGGTTTCAGGTCCGACCTCTTGGGTCAACCCTCTTGTAACGGTTCAAAAGCCTCATGGAGATGTTAGACTATGTCTTGACATGAGAAAGGCAAATCAAGCCATTGTAAGGGAAAGACACCCTGTTCCTACCATGGATGAAACGCTTGAAGAAATTTCAGGGGCCAAAGTTTTCTGTAAGCTTGATATGAATATGGCCTTTCATCAAATTGAACTCGATGAAAGTAGCAGGGATATTACAACTTTCTCAGGGCCCAACTCCTTGTATCGTTACAGGCGTTTGATTTTTGGTGTAAACATGGCGACTGAAAAATTTCAAAATTTAATCAGTCAGGTCTTGAAGGGTTGTGAAGGTGCCCATAACATACATGATGATATTAGGGTAGTAGCTGAGAATTATGAGCAGCTGTATGCCAGAGTTGAGAAAGTGGTCAAGCGATTTAGTGAGCATGGTTTAACCTTGAACTTTACAAAGTGTAACATAGGAGATAGTATGATATTCATGGGTCACTTAATGACAGCCCAGGGTATGAAACTCACTGATGAGAAAGTCAAAGCTATAGTAAAAGCTCGAACGCCAACTGACAAATCAGAATTGAGAAGTTTCTTAGGGCTAGCCCAATTTTGCTCCAGATATGTTGATAAGTTTGCTACAGTGACTAGCCCACTGTGGGATTTGACTCGCAAGGATGTGAAATGGGAATGGCTTCCCAAGCATGAGCAGGTATTCAACCTCATCAAACATAAGTTGACCACAAGTCCATTCATGGCTTATTTCAAGCAGGGGGCTAAAACACGGGTCACTCTCATGATGCGTCACCCGTTGGTGTTGGAGCAATCCTCGAACAAATGCAAAGTAATGGTTCATACCAACCAGTATACTATGTAAGCAGAAAGCTTACACACGTTGAGTCTAGGTACTCTCAGTTCGAGCGGGAGGCACTTGGGGTTAAATGGGCATGTGAGAAACTTCAGCAATTTCTGTTAGGTAGTCATTTTGAGATCAGAACTGATCATAAGCCTTTATTGAAAGTGTTCAGCCCTAACTCCAGGCCCCCCTCAGCTAGAATTGAGAGATGGTTGTTGTATATGCAGCAGTTTGATTATCATATCACCCACATCAAGGGCAAGAATAATTATGCAGATATGTTGAGTAGATTGCCTGTGGATGAACCATCTGATAAGTGTTGTCGAGAAACTGAAGATTTTGCATGTAGTGTTATTTTAGAGGCCATGCCACCTGCTATCACTCCACGTGATATTGAGAGAGAATCTGCAAAAGACCAGAGCTTACAACTGGTTGAAAAGTGTATTACCTCTGCAAATTGGTCAAAACTGAAGTCTTCACCCTTTTGGCATGTGAAAGACGAGTTATGGCTGTATGGCAGGCTGATCATGCGTGGTAACAGATTAGTCGTACCACAGGGTTTGCAAAGAAAAATACTGAAAATTGCTCACCAGGGTCATCAGGGAATTGTGAGAACTAAGGCTCGCCTACGTGACAGAGTTTGGTGGCCTGGGATGGACAGGGACGTAGAAAAGCTGATACGGTCCTGTCATCCATGTCAATTGGTTAGTGCTAGGCCAAACCCAGAGCCAATATCATCCACACAATTACCTGAAGGACCATGGTTCGATTTAGCTGTTGATCTTTTGGAAGTGTGTGATGGTGAAAAATTGCTTGTGGTAACTGATTTATATTCTAGATGGCCAGAAGTAGTTTTGTTAAAGAAAACAGATGCTGGTCATGTCATAAAAGCCATGGAAGCCATGTTTTTAACACATGGATTGCCTTACTGTGTTAAGAGCGACAATGGTCCACCTTTCACCTCAGCCGAGTTTGAAGGTTTTCTTGATTACTTAGGTATTAATCATGAATATTCTATTCCATACTGGCCTCAGAGCAATGGGAGCGTGGAAAGGCTGAACGAAGTGATTTTGAAATCTGTAAGAATTGCTAAATTGCAAAAGAAAAGTTGGTATAAGGATTTGACACATTTTCTATTTGAATATAGAAACACACCCCATACTGTGACAGGCGTATCTCCTGCTATGGCTCTTATGGGAAGAGAATTTAGGGACAAAATTCCCAGGCTGAGAATTTCATCCCAAACTATCAATGAGTCTGATTGGCAGATAAAAATGAGAGAAAGAGATTGTAGAATGAAATTGAAACAGAAGTTCTATGCAGATAGCAGGAGACATGCCATTTCCTCTGATATTAGGGAAGGTGATTTGGTTTTGCTCCAGCAAGCGTTTAGGCAAAACAAACTTACTCCCAATTTTGAGACAGAACCATATAGAGTTATTCAAAAGATGGAGGTGCTTTAGTCTTGGAAAATTCCAAAGGTGTCAAAAGAAGGTCCACGGGACATGTAAAGAAATATGTTGAGGAAAGTCCAGAATTTCCCTTCCGGGGCACTGGCGGGAACTCCAAAGAATTGATGTATGGAGAACCCCAAATTTCAACAGGAATACAAAATGATGTTCCATCCTTTGATCCCAGTATACAAGAGTTATCTGCTCCTAGCAATTTTGATAATTCGTCAGTAGAACCTGTCTGTCCTAGTCAGAAATCAACAAGACCAGTATGTTCTAGTTCTATTTCACCTGCTAGTACAATACCAGTTGAAACAAGTGTACGTCCAGGTGTAGATACACCTAAGACAAATGTAAACCCCAACAGTACTGATGTGAGACGCTCAACTAGAGTAAAATCTAACCCCCTTGGCACAAGGACTATTTCATGCCAGAGGGATAGATTGTAGTGATATAAGACTATTCACGAACACTATGTACTGAGTTTCTGTAGAGCGAACTTTGTTTTGGAAGTTTATACTTTCCTAGTTCTAAAGTTTCAAGTTCCTGTTCCTTGTTCAGAATTACATACTGTTCTATCTGATGTTTACCTGGTAGTGGTAAATTTCTGATGAAGGTAATCTTAAAAGTTAAAGTTTATATTTTGATTGTTTGTTAAAAACATCCACAGAGCACAACAATTTGACAATTTAAAAGAAAGTTTTGCAAAGACACTGTTGGCAAATTTCATATTTTGCAAAGTGAATTGTAAACAAAGGTATGAGTTTCATTCTAAAGTTGAGGAGATGCATAAACTTGAAAGTTTTTATGCAAAGTTGAGGAGATGTGATGATATTGTTATAGTCACGTGATTGTCACATGATCTATACACGTAATTTCCTGTAACATTTAGTTCCCACATGGCCGCTGTCTAATAAAGATCATATCTGTGGAACTCCGTCGTTGTCGACTGTCAATAACCCCTCCCGGACATCACAGGAGGATGGTGTTCATCAAGTTCAGATGCTGAACACACCTATCAGAAATACGGGCCATCTCAAGATTGTGACAGTGACGGTGAGGGAGGACCCTGGGCAAATCAGGTGTACAAAATAAGTAAGTTAACTGAATGAAGATGTCTCACACAAGAACATAAAATTATTGCGGATGAACAAATTGTTGGCCATCCCATCTGAAATGTATAATGAACGATACAAAGTTTGACATCGGACCAATCTTTGTCTGCTATATTTGCAAGTCACATCCGACAGGATTCGTAGATGTAAGGATTTATGCTTATTCACAGGAATAAATAATGTGAACGGTGCCACTAATATTTGGTCGTTTAAGCTGCATTTTCAAGAGGGGGAATTTACGTAGAGATTTGGATGTATCGAGGGTATTTTTAGGGTATTTGGAGGGATTTGGGGACTTATGGGGGACTCATAACAAACCTTTATCTACTTGATGTGAAATAGGTGTTGGGTTGTCTCCGACAAAAAAAATTCATAATAAAAAGAAATCGTATAAAAAACACAGATTTGAAATTTCACAGAATACTATTTAACCTTTACAAACAATCACTTTTACACAAGGTTTCATGTCGATCAAAAAGAGGTAACCTCTTCACAATAGATAATAGACTATTTTGACTACAATTTGCTAGTCAAACTTACAAATGACCGAAATGCCGATACAGCTCGCTGTGTTACGTAGAGAATAACTATATTTGACACATGTATTGATGAAAAAGGTGGAAATCATTCATAGCTCATTACAGGGTGGCCTGATAAAAAAGGCAAAAATAGCTGTAAAATAAACAATTGAAGATTTCATTATAATTGAACATATGACCCATAAGATGTTATAAAATGTCAACCAAAGCTATCGGACGAGCAATTTTTTAAAAAACAAATGTCAAAAATTGCCCAAATAATACAAAATTGCAGATTCCATCATTATTTCTGTACATCATAAATAATATAACCTCCAGGAACCTGTACACAAACTATCAAAGCTGTCAGACGAGCAGTTTATGATAAACTAATTTTTTGACCGAAAGTGGTTAAACTTTCCTAATAAAATACAAAAATTTGTAGATTTCATCATAATTTGAATATTTTGATTATCCCCGAGAACCTGTATACGAAATATAAAAACTGTCAGACAAGCGGTTGGTGAAATAATTACTGACAAAAATGAAAAAAAAAGATTTATAGTTCGGCTTGTAATAGTACAAAGTGCAGAAATTTTGTTTTTCAATAAACTTATTGCAGCCTAAAAGTCAATATATAACAACTTGTACAATAAATACACACTTACAGGCATTTCACGTTTTATATGGGAAGTGTTTAATAATTTAAACCCTAGCCCTCGGCCTAATATTTCTTGACTGCTGACATAGTGTCATCCTTTGATAGGGTCTAAAACCGTGCATTTTATGCTTAAGAATTGTGTTTTTGTCTTTATTTACCCGTCTAACAAGTCAGGTGGTGAAGGAGAAATTGAAAGACTTGGCAAATTACTCTTCTCATAGTTTCTAATTGAAAATATCCAACCCAAAGTTACCCAATGTATTCTGCAGTTGATATTTACTGGGTGACGAATACCTTGTCTGGCAACAACTTTGAAAAATGGCTGCCATGGCAACGCTTTGTCATATTTTCAGTGGCTCGCTATCTGAATTTGTTCAATACATATTGAGACACATCTGAGCCAAGTTTGGCGACTGCTTTTATCAAAAAATTGCACAATAGATTTGCCATGCTGCACCATTATCAAACATTCTCAGCTAACAAACCGGACTAAAAATGCTTTTGATACAAATTACCATCATGTTTGCCCCGCCAATGCTATTTGCACCTTTTACTTTCTGTTTCGCATTGTGGTGTTATAACTATTGATGGGTCATCATTTTGATTCATTCATCTAGTGCAAGAAGCGATATACAAAGTTGTATGCAAATGAGAACAAGTGTAGCGAAGTGTAGCGAAGCTAAATTAACACTACAATTGAAAGCTTAATGTGTTAGAAGTGTTGGTTTATATTGTATAAAGCATTCTGTAAAATTTGAACATTCAGTTTCGTTGACGTATTGTCGAAATAAAGCTGAGAATGGCGTACTTGATTGCTTGTCATGGAAGGATATACATGTGTAAAGCGGACCTATGTTTCGCTGACCGCACACGGTCGGCGCGGTGACCGGTACTGTGGATGCAGAATGAAACCCTTGGCCTCGGCGAAAGTTAACTCAACGCGGCGCCGTATACATCGTACTCAAGCCAAGTCTCACCGTTGTAGGGTAACAGCTCTGATGATAACTTATTTGCCTCGAGTTGTGAAGTCCATCCTCCCACGTAAGTACTTCTGTACTGCCAATTAAAATATGTTAGTAGCTGTGCGTGCGTGCGTGCCACGAGTCGACTGTGTGTTCAACACACCACCGTCCCTCGTGGGTGGAGGGACGGTGAACACACTTACAGCCCTGCCACGCAGAGGTACGCTCGATCATATTATACTCGAATTGACTGAATTTGATATATTCATTGCACTGATTTCGGTGTATAGTCGATCATATGTGGTGTGACAGTTGTGTCAACATATGGTCATACGCTAGAACCGCCGAGGATCGAAAGAGTGAACGTTGCACGAAACCGCAGGTTATTCACGGCATGGGTATATTAGCTGTGCGTGGCAGGACTGTGTTTTACCGGGGTTATACGGCCTCCCGCCGTATAACGCCGGTAAAACATTGCCCTGCTGCCACGCAGAGCTTGGGTTTTTACCCCTTTCGTCAGCTGAGGTAACCTGATGATTCACTGTATAAGTATCGCCATGCGTACAGGTCTCAGGTGTGGCGGAGGCCGGGAACACAGACCTGTACGCAGGGCTACGTAGTGTACTTGCTTAGTCACACGCGTTCTTTTTTCGTGTTCGTGTCTTAGATTTTTTTCATATGTGGAACACGTACACGTACATACGTACGGGAGCTGAATTGCATTACATACGCTGGCGATTCAGTGTACTGTACAGAGATGTTTGATTAAAACGATATGGCATCAGCGGCCAGGAGGTATCATACGGATAGAGGTCACACTGTGAGATCATGGAGGTAGAAGGAGAGATTACCTCCATGGTGAGATCAAGCTTGTTCTCACGGGATCGGAAGCAGCTGTGCCGAGCCCGTATGCTTTATGTTCGGACAGTGCATGCACTGACGAAATTTTTGTCAAGTAAAATGGTTTACATGCTGTACAGTATCATGGATCGTAAGCATGAGTGTGTGTTCACAGTTTCCTTACCTACACTCATGGAGCTAGGAACAAATACCATTTCTAGCTCCATGCTAAACTG